>NC_139512.1:265983749-266546249 GCF_947247035.1 Vipera ursinii | reverse complement strand
AAGTACAGATTTTTAACATGGTTTGTTCAACAAGCTACAATAAGCCTATTTTTATATAACTCTAATCCAGAAACCATGGTTTACATACAAATCATAGAGGTTAATTCACACAACAGACTAACCCAAAAGTAAACAAATCCGTGAATTTTATTTTAAACTTCTGCTGATCAAAAAATCATAATTCTTCTTAATTTAAATTTCTTTAAGAAGTTGGATATCTTAGAGTGTTTGTAATTATGTTAAAGGCGGGTTAAACTGTATTATGTATCTGGTTTTTTATATAGTTGATCAATGTTAGTTAGATTATGATTACTATATATTTGTAACCCTGTAATCAGCTTTGGGAAGTGGGGGAGGGGGTTTGGGGGGGGTTTGGGGATGGGATAACATTGTAATCTTTTATAAAACTTTTCAATAAAAAAAAGAAAAAAGAAAAAAAATCATAATTCTTTTCTTCTTGATCCATAATACTTTAAAAAGAGGACTGATTTTTGTTAACTATGAATGGTTAAGAACATGGCATGCTAAGGAACTTTTCCAACTTAAAACAAGCTATAAATGCCTCAAATGTCATGCACTGAACGAAAAAAGATTATTTTATTGCAAAATGTATCTTCACTAAAATAGCAAACAATCTGGACTCATCTACACAAAATACATCTCACACAATCTGCCTTATAACATATTGTGCAAAGAAATTATGCTGAATTCTTTTTCAAAAATAATAACTTGCTAAAAGCATAAATACGGGAAGCTGAACTTTTTTCAAAATGGATTGCATAAAATACACATTCTTTGTTTGTTTGCAAACCAGTGATACATTGTTTTCTGCAAGGATACTAGCTGCTTCAATTTTAAATGAGAATCTTGTTTCTTCCATGAGAGATACGCTGCTAAAACATACTAGATAATCCTCCATTATTCTATTTTCACTATTTCTAAACAGAGTAAGTAGAACACTGCTCAGGAAAGTTAGGAATTAAAATATGTGCATACAAACATTTTGTAAACACTACAAGGCAGATTTATATTATTATTATTATTTTAAAAAGGGGATCAAAAAGAAGATTTGGGCATGGGGAAAACCAGATTGGACTGCATTGCTCTTCTTTTAGAAATAAACCATTTATTTCATGTAATGCCCAGCTTGGCCTCCCACCTAGGAAAGGATCCCGCCAAGGTTAACATTTTAAAATCCTTTTACTATTATGGGGATATTTAAGGAAGACTTAGACTGAAATAAATGGATTTTTTTTTGGGGGGGGGGAAAGAACAATCCTGTTTTGACTGCACTTCAACAAGGGATACTGTAATGAAGTTTTCTGTAGCGAGCCCAGTGTTGTTTTCTTGGGAGAAAGGTAGTTGCATGCCATGCAGTATTCTGACTGAGTTCATACAAGCAATGTTGTCTGGTACAAAACAACATATGAAGGTTCAATTAAACTGATTTAGGTGCTGTAGCCCAAGGGTGTCAAACTGCCGGCCCACAGGCCGGAAGCATCATAGTGAAATCGCACCCACCCCATTGCCGGCAATGGCAAAAAAGTTGCAATACATCACAACACGTCATGTAACATTGCGAGTTTGTCACCCCTGCTTTACCCTATCAGAATTCTCATGTCAACCTCCGGCTGAAAAACCCAACCAAAGCAAAACATTGCGTTCTCTAATGTATACTTTATTGAGCAGATACAAACCGGCAGGGTAAAAGGAAAGCTAGCTCTGAGGAAATGGCGGGAAGCAGTTAATTAAAAGGACGGAACTTTCCCTTCCCCTCTCTGACATATTCGGGTCACATTGTCCAATACATCATCCAGTAATTATTATGAAAAGAAACTTTAGTTCACAAAATAATTCTTCAACAACTCCAGCTTTCACACTGATAAGGACACTTGTGGATTCAGAATTCTCCCCTCTCTCCCTCCCACACTGTTGGTAAGTTAGAAGCATGTTGCGATCCTAAAGACCCTAAGGTTCATAGCTTGACATCTCAATTAATGGTCCGCACCTGCTTAGGATTAGATAAGAGTCAATGGCACTAAAGGAGGGTTGGGCTTAAGTTTGTTTGTGGCTACATAGGGACTCTAGGCTGATTGCTCTTTTTACTCCATCCCCAGGTTCTGCCACTCCATCTACCAATATGGAAGACTGTATGCTTTGATATTAGAATCAGAATATTAAAATCCAGAAAGATAGTCCCACAGACTTATGACCATAATTTTGAGCCTGGAATTACATTCATTAATCATTGTGGTCATAAATTGAGGCATTGTGTGACTCAGTGGTGGGATTCAAATATGTGAACAACCAGTTGTCTGTATGGATGCCGCTTCCGAAAGTCCATTCTGGGCCTGGGCAACAAAAAAAATAGCTACTGATTCTCCCAAAGTGGTGTGAACTGGCTGAATCCCACCACTGGTGTGACTGGACCCGATGTTTTGCCATTTTTTTGTGGCAGTCATTAACCGAACAATGCGGTCATTAGGGCAAATCAATGTTACCCAATGAGCATTATATGTTAGAAACTAAAAGTAAACACCAAAGTGTTTACCAACTTTCAGTTCAATCTATCTCAAGAACCACTAAGTTCAAAACAGTAAGATTAATAAGTATGCATAAGAATGCAGCCAGCATATTTATTGCTTTCTGAGGTATTGGTTTACTTAAGCATTTGGATTTATGTTTCCAAGGTGAATAATGATTTATTTAAAGCAATAAATCAAAATTGAATTAGACACTTCCAGGTAGTTTACAATTAACATAATGTAAAAGTGGCAAGTGAGACTGAACAGAGCCAAACATTAATTAATGTGAAATGGCAATAGAATCAGTGCCAAAACATCTGCTCATTCAACTGGCAAACCAATATTATACCCTGCTCATTTTCTATAGGTGCATATCTTCAAAGTTGTTCTGTTTATTGCCTCTTTTATACTTCTGCTTTGTTTCAGGTTCAAATTATTGTAACAAGATATAATTCTAGTATTTTATTCTGATATCACTTCTATGCTTTTAGATTTGCATGATAAGAGTATATTAAATCAGCAATGGACTTTTCTGTTTTATTTCACTTGTATGAAATGAAATGCTTTTAAAAAAAATCTGACTTGTGGTACTTTTCCAACCTTTATTTCTTTTTTTTCCTTACTCTATATTTACAATTGTCCTACTCTTTTCTACCTAGTATCTTGATTTCAGTCACCATCTTTTCTCAAAAAGATAGACCTTGTTTTTATCTCTGGGCAGTGGCTTAATGGTCTGGGTGGGGTTACTCCAACCTCTCAAACCCTTTCATGGACAGACCATTATCTCCTGTGGCTGGGCCTCTGTCATGCTACCCCCCGCTGCTGGGAGGCAGAACCGACCAGGTGGTTCCGCCCCAGGCGCCTGATGGACCTGGATAGGTTCCAGACGGCGCTTGGATTGATTCCTTCCTCCCTTTCCCACAGCCCGGTCGAGACCTTAGTTGACGCCTGGCAACGGGCTGCTTCGGAGGCTCTCGACCGCGTTGTGCCTTTGCGGCCTCTGACCCGGCGCAGTTCCCGGTTGGTTCCTTGGTTTTCCATGGACCTGCAGGAGATGAAGCACCAGAGAGGGGGCCTAGAGAGCATTTGGAGGTCCAGTCGGTCCGAATCTGACCAAACACAGTTAAGATCCTTTTCTAGATCTTACTCTCAAACCTCGTCCGGAGAGCAGGAGATTCAAGCAACCGAGACGAAAGCTGAGTTTCCAAAATGGTTTAATGAGCAAAAGCAAACGATCTTCAAACGGAACAAAGCCAGCGTTGGCTGCTACCCGCATCCAACGCTGTTAAATACACACTGCATGTATACACCCACGCCCCACCCAGCCGCACCCACTTCCGCCCCTTCCCTACTTAACTCCCGTTTCCCCCAAACACCTCCTTTTGCGACACGCCCCACCACCCGGCACCCTCTACCTCCCAGGTGAGTCCTCTCGCGAACGCCAGTCCCCACCCCCACCCCCGTCTCTGATCCCACCACCTTCCTTCCTGTTGCGGACACACCTCCACCCTGCTGTCCGGCCCCCCCTCGGAAGGCTGGCAAGCCCCCAGTCCGTTCTAGATGCAACCGAGCTCTGCTGCTGAGGGCCCCGCCCGCCAATGCCGCAAGGCCCGAATTGCTATTCGACCTGGGCCCATGGCCCTGCGAGGCCACCATAGCCGGCAGGGCGAAGCTGATGTCAGGTTCCTGTGAGGCCTCCGTAGCAGGCAGGGCGGGGCCAGGTTGCTCCATGCGCGAGCGCGCAGTCGGGGCGTCTGCCGGCTCGGCGGCCGTGTGTGGAGGCTGTTGTCGCTGCTGCAGCTGTTGAGCACTTTCCCGATCCGAGCCGGCCCGATCAGAAGAAGCAGGAACAGAAGAGACCAGCGCTGGTGAGTGTCGCGCCCATGGTGCCGCTGGGCGTCGAGCCCGCGGGGCGCGACACTTACCTTGTGGCAATGGAGGTGGCAAAGCGTGCTCACTTTGCCACCCTCATTGCGTCTGCAGATAAGCGCCCGGCCGCCCTGTTTAGGGTGACCCGTTCCCTTTTAAATCAGGGGACGGGGAGGACCCCTTGTGGGGACGGGCCGAGGAGTTTAGTCAGTATCTGGTGGATAAAATTGCTCAGATTCGGACTGGTCTGGACTCCGACTGGGCAGTGTCTGACGAGGGGGAAGTGATGGGTTTGGCCGATAATATTTGGGAGGAGTTTGATCCTGTGACTCCGGATGAAGTGGACAGGATCATGGGGAAATTAAGTGCTGCCGTGTGTTTGTTGGACCCATGTCCCTCCTGGCTGGTTTATGCAGCTCGGGAGGTTACACGAAGCTGGCTCCTGGCAATTATTAATGCTTCCTTGAGTGAGGGGTGCTTCCCTGCCACCTTGAAGGAGGTGGTGGTGAGGCCCCTCCTCAAGAAACCTGCCTTGGATCCAGCTATTTTAAATAACTTTCATCCTGTCTCCAACCTTCGCTTTCTTGCGAAGGTTGTTGAGAGCGTGGTGGCACAGCAGCTCCCTTTGGTCCTGGAGGAAACTGAGTATCTGGACCCGTACCAATCGGGTTTCAGGCCTGGGTACAGCACGGAGACGGCATTGGTCGCGCTGGTGGATGATCTCTGGCGGGTCTGAGATAGGGGTTATTCCTCTGTCCTGGTCCTATTAGATCTCTCAGCAGCTTTTGATACCATCGACCATGGTATCTTACTGCGACGTCTTGAGGGGTTGGGAGTGGGAGGCACTGTTTTACGGTGGTTCTCCTCCTACCTCTCGGGCCATTTGCAGACGGTGTTGGCAGGAGGGCAGAGGTCAACCCCGAGGCCCCTTAGTTGTGGGGTGCCTCAGGGGTCGGTCCTCTCGCCCCTCCTGTTCAACATCTACATGAAGCCACTGGGTGAGATCATCCATGGTTTCGGGGTGAGGTATCATCAATATGCTGATGATACCCAGCTTTTCATCTCTACCCCGAACCAACCCAGTGATGCCCTCAACATGATGTCCCGTTGCCTGGAAGCGGTATGGATCTGGATGGGGAAGAACAGGCTCCAGCTCAACCCAGCCAAGACTGAGTGGCTTTACGTACCGGCATCTCGTTTACTCCAAGAGTTTCCATCTTTGGTTATGGGAGGAGAGGTGTTACCTCCCGTTGATAGGGCACGCAACTTAGGTGTCCTCCTGGATACACAACTCAGTTTTGAAGATCATATAGGAGTTGTGGCCAGGGGGGCATTTGCCCAGGTTTTCCTGGTGCGCCAGTTGCTCCCCTATCTGGACTGAAATGCCCTATGTAAAGTCACTCACGCACTCGTTACCTCCCGTATACATTATTGCAATGCTCTCTACATGGGGCTGACCTTGAAGACCACCCGGAGGCTCCAGCTGGTGCAGAATGCAGCCGCACGGGTAGTGATGGGAGCATACTGATACTCCCATATTACACCCCTCCTGCGTGAGCTGCATTGGTTACCGTTTGCCCTCCGGGTGAGATTTAAGGTGTTGGTACTTACCTTTAAAGTCTTACATGGCCTAGGCCCGGGATATTTGCAGGACCGTCTACTGCTGGGAGGGCCTTCTCTGTGGGAGCGCCAGCCCTGTGGAACCAAGTTCCCCTTGAGCTCTGGATGGCCCCGGATCTCCAGTCCTTTCGCCGCGGCCTTAAAATATTCCTTTTCCATCAGGCTGACCTGGACTGGCAGGGATTTTTAAAATGTTTTTAACTTATTATTGGGGGTGCTAGTTTAATTCTTTTTTAACTTTTGTACTATTGTATTTTTATTGTTGTTAGCCGCCCTGAGTCCTTCGGGAGATAGGGCGGCATATAAGTCCCAAAAATAAATAAATAAATAAATAAATAAAAGTTTCCCCCGCACATGCGTGCTAGTCATTTCCAACTCTAGGGGCTGGTGCTCATCTCCGTTTCAAAGCCGAAGAGCCAGCGCTTGTCCGAGGACGTCTCCGTGGTCATGACTAGACACCAAAGGCGCACGGAACGCTGTTACCTTCCCACCATAGTGGTCCCTATTTTTCCACTTGCATTTTTACATGCTTAAGAAACTTACATTTCCCTTAATTCTTTACCTTTTGCACTGTTACACCCATTAAAGTTTAGGGGGCAAAAAATTGATATTTCAAGTTAGAGTAAACCGGAGCAACGTTGAAGGAAGTCTAGATGCACTACCTTAGAATTGCCATTTACTGTTTCCTCCTAATTCTCTGCCTTTCCAGTGCTTTTCTAGAGCAGGGCTTTTCTACCAGTGGTACGGGTACCACCTGTGGTACATTGGCAGCTGGCAGGTGGTACACGACCATCTTAGAAAAGTGGTAGCAGGGGAGGGGAATGAGCTGAACCGGTGGCAGCACCGCACAAGCCTGAGCAAGAGCGGGCTGGAGCTGCAGGCTGTCAGGGCTCAGCAGAAGTGCCAGGATCAGCGCCAGGCTCCAGTTGGAAAGCAGCACTGATCCTGGCACTTCTTCTGAGCCTAGAAGAAGCACCAATCAGCTGGAATGTTGCAGCATCTCCAGGGTCTTGTGATTTACATTCAGATGCTTGGCAACTGATTCATATTTATGACGGTCACCTGTCCCAGGGTCATGTGAAGTGACCAAAACCTGCTGCAACCATCCAGCAGATGGGGGGGGAATAAAAACCAAACAACCCCCACCTCACCCCCACTGCCAATCCTCAACAGAAATGCTCACAACAATGAAAACCTTGGACAGGAGGAAGAGCGCCGCCAGATGGGCAGGCAGGTGTCTTGCTCGGCTGTGGCTTGGGGGGCACTTTTTTCAGTGCCATTGTAACTTCAAACAGTCACTAAGTGAACTGTTGAAAGTCAAGGACTACTTGTACTTCATCACTTCCCCCCCCCCCACTTATTTTTGGTCATCACATTTTTGACACCTTGCTAGGCGACTGGTGGTACTCGGATGTTGGCATATCCTAAAAGTGGTACAATGGGTGAAAAGGTTGAAAAGCCCTGTTCTAGAGAGATTTATATTGAAAAGGCATTAGCTCATTTTAAATGTACAACAACAGAACACAGGGTTAAAAAGGTAAAGGAGTTCCTGCAGATTTTACTCTACAAGTCATTGCCAACTATACAGAATAAAGGGGCTTGGGGAAAACCAAACTCCCTTTCAGTATTCCTGTTTTGATTGCAAATCCCTTGGGGAAGTCTAATCATACTATATCTGGTCCACAGATGATTATAATTGCAATCAGAAAGACACACTCACTCTGCAAACCTTGTGCATTAATAGGAGAGGATAACAGGCCACCGTGCATTTCCTAGGATTTTTAATATACATAAATGTGGGTTGCTAAGAGTCTTTCATATTTATTATAAGTGAGCTTTGTAAAAATGGCATCCTTGGACTTTCCACTTAGTCAAAAAAGGAGGGTGCTGACATATTTACTATGGAACATGAAAATCTTCTTTGGAATGTTTCATATGCAATAGAAATATGCTTATTTGGAAATATGTTTACTGAAATGAGAAAGTCAGGGTTTACTTCAGATCAAAATGTTAGCCTAAGGATTTAACAATATTTATTTCTACCTGCGTAGGAGCAGTGAATAGCAGTGAATCTATTTTGTCATCTGAAGTCATTAACCTTGAAGAATTAACAGCATGATTTCTGTAATTATCCAAGAAGTATGTACCACACCGAAAACGACTGTAATTTGCAATGTAAATGAGCAGAATACTAAGACCCATTATACTAAAAAAGACATTATACTAATTCCATTTTTGTGTATTGAGTTTTCTTGAATGTCCTGGATTTTTGTCCTTTTTTTAAAAAAACAACAACCCAACCCTCATCTAAATGAAAAGGAAACCCAATGTTGCCCCCAATGTTGGCATATATCCCTAAAATATTTTACCAAGAAGTATAACACAGGACAATGTTAGAGAGAGGATAGAGAGGATAGCATAACCTCAGCCGCTAACATTAGTCTTACACTGACATTCCACAGTATGTCACTAAACCTACGTCAGGTCCAGGAATAGTATGAGATAAAATAAGCCAACGTGTCAGCAAAGCAAAAGCAATCACTACGTCAGCAAATGTTCAGAACTTTCCCAATACTCAAGACCACATGAGAATTTGAAATCATCTGTCCTTGATCACAACACATAATCTTCTACCTGTGTGGAATGAGAAGAAAGAAAAATATACAGATAAACAGAATAACAGAGTTGGACGGGACCTTGGAGATCTTCTAGTCCAACCCCGCCCCCTGCTCAGGCAGGAAACCCTATACCATTTCAGACAAGACTAAGAGCCTTGGTGGAGCAGTGGGCTAATGCCTCCTTAAGTAACACCAGCTGCCTGCAATTAGTGCAGGTTCGCATCCCACCAGGCTCAAGGTTGACTCAGCCTTCCATCCTTCCGAGGTAGGTAAAATGAGGACCCAGATTGTGGGGGGCAATTAAGCTGACTTTGTAATAATGCCGCTTGGGAGGGGTGTGAAAGCCCTAATAAGCAGGCATATACATAGAATGAAGGCTACTGCTAAGCTTGTAAGCCGCCCTGAGTCTTCGGAGAAGGGCGGGATATAAATGGAATTAAAAAATAAATAAAATAAATAAAAATAAAATGGCAGTCCAATCTCTTCTTAAAAACCTCCAGTGTTGGAGCATTCCCAACTTCTGGAGGCAAGTTGTAAATATGATGCTCTCTCAGGCTATTGAGCACAGAGTTTTGAAATATAAAGAACTGCTTTCGCATACACAAAGAACAGGAATGAGAAACTTTACACTGTATTTCCTAGATTTGCTGTAATTAGCTTTAGATGTGCATCAAACCTTCCCCGAGCTGATGTCCTCCTTTAATCTCCCAGCCAGTATGACCAAACCAAGCTGGAACATCAATCACAATAGAGCTAGGCCTAGGAGGCATGGCTGACACTAACGATCAAACAGGGGAGACAGAGATCCAAAGAGGATAGCCAGATAATTACTCTGATATTTGGGTCCAAAGTAAGTACATATTCAGTTGTAACCAGTTAGGTTATTTTGCCAATGAAATACTGCCATCAGCATAATGGGAAGGCAACTCCCACTTTTCCTTCAGCAGTCTAAGCACACAGTGAACAAAACAACATGGTCACTAAAATTAGCATTGAATTTTTCTTCCATCGCCAAGCGAAGACATACAAGAGCTTATTGGCTCCAGGAAAAATTAGAGATGAGCATTTTCTGCCTATTTCATAAAATGTGCAAAATCCTAACTGGCAGATTTCTGTCACACACAAGTGCTTTATTATATTTAAACCCAGCTTTTCAGAGGCATCTGTAACAAACCATAGCGGCATCAAGATCATGATAGCTATATGATGACAACATCGTGCAAATGCAAACTGACGCAAGAATGCCAGCCATGGATGGATGGCATGTGTCTGATGAAACCATCAAATGTGTGCAGCACTTGCCCTTTCTCTTTTGCCAGCCCTGCAGTCACCCCATGCCATCTTGCCCTCAAATATTCAAGAAGGCTTATATTAATAGATTTCTTAATTAAATACATAAGACAACAACATCATTTGTTTAATATCTTTAAAAAAATTTAAATGGAAGCATTCAGATGAACTGGTAAAATCAAAATACAGATTCACCCACCATGTTGAAAATAAATTAGCTCTGATTTATTTAAATAAAAGATTCCTTCCTTCCATTCTTACACCCTGGTGAAAAGCCGTAAATAAGAGAGCTAGACAAGAGTAGAGTTGTACTTTTGTGTTTAGTTTTGGTAGTTTGAGTTTAGCAGGGTTTTTTTTCCTTTAGGTTTTAGTTTCACTGTGTGGAATGACCTTTCAGCTTGCTATCAGGTCAAGAAGCAGCAGGACTCAGAACAATTTGGGGGAAAAATGCTTACTATAGAGAAACAAACATGCTAGGAAAATATTTTACTTGCTCTATAGAGAGATACAGATTCCTGAACCAGAGGAAAGGACACCTGCTAATATATTACAATCTAGGCATGTCTCTTAAAAGGATGTGTTCCAAAGTCTGAGCATATTGTAGCTTTAAAAATTCCCACCAAATGTTTATTCAATAATGAACAGAAAAAAAAGAGATTCTTCAAAAACAAAACTCAACACTTAAATATCAGAAAGGTATTAAAGAGTACAGGGGGAGCAATGTCAAAGCAATGGGTTATGGAGCCTGATTAGAGACGGTTTGGTGCAGTGGTTAAAGCACCAGGATAGACACCAGGAGACGGGGAGTTCTAGTCTGCTTTGGGCACAAAGCCAGCTGGGTGATCTTGAACCAGCTTTTTCTCTCTCTCTCTCTCTCTCTTTCAGCCTTAGGAAGGAGGCAGTGACAAACCATCTCTGAAAAACCTTGCCAAGAAAACTCCAGGGAATTATTCAAGCTGCGTCAGAAAATCAGACATGACTGATCAGAAGGAAAATAAATAAATGAAACCTGAAACAGCTACTGACCAATTGACCTGCTTCCATTTGGCCCAGTATTATTAGGTCAGCAATGGGCACAGTTTGTGAATCCTATCACACGTTACTTTTAATATTTAATAACTAATTCAGTCTCTCCTTGTGATAGGGACAGTATTAAAAATAAATTTTGCTTCCTACGGAGTCTGCTGAAAAAAACAGGTTAATAATAAACAATTACACAGAAGGTATGTACTGCATACACATAAATGAGTACAGTCACACAAGTACACACTCAAATTCATTATACAATGACTTTTACAAATATTACTCACATGAAATATGTATTTAACCTTTGCACTCCACTTTCTTGCATGTCTTCAAGATAGCCATTCAAGCATAGACTTTAGGGTAATAATGATAAGATACCAAACTTCTACTTCATTTTATAAAGACAAATGATTTAAGTACAATAACTTATTTTCTTTCAAATGCTTATTTTGGAAGACTTCCCAAAAACAAATGGAAAAAAATGCACCGTAGAGCAATGGATTGTAAACTATCATTAAAAGCCATGGTGGCACAGTGGTTAGAATGTAGCATTGCAAACTAATTCTGCTGATTGCCAATTGCCAGCATTTCGGCAGGTTGACCTTCACTGGTTCAAGGTTGACTCAGCCTTCCATCCTTCTGAAGTCGGTAAAATGAGGACCCAGATTGTTGGGGGCAATAGGCTGACTCTCTAAACTGCTTAGAGAGGGCTTTAAAAGCACTGGAAAGTGGTATATAAGTCTAAGTGCTATTGCTATCTTGTCTGACATTGATATCTGGGAAGATTTTAGAGCAGATTAAAAAAAAAACACCTGTAAGGATTTCTGAAAATGTAGGTATCTATAAGTTAGCATGAAAGGATAAAGGATGTGTGCTCAACCTTATGTCATTCTTAAGCGTCTAATTTCCACAGTAAATTGTGGGAATACTATGAAAATAATATACAGGTAGTCCTCAACTTATAACTACTATTGACCCCCAAATTTCTGTTGTTAAGTGAATTAACCCCATTTTACAACCTCTCTTGCCTCAGTTGTTAAATGAATCACTGCGGTTGTTAAATTAGTAATATGGTTGTTAAGTGAATCTGGCTTCCCCTTGACTCTGCTTGTCAGAGGGTTGTAAAAGGTGATCACATGACCCTGGGGCATTGCAACTGTCATGAGCATGAGTCAGTTACGAAGTGTATGAATTTTGATCACCTGACCACGTGGATGCTGCAACAGACTTAAGTGTGAAAAACGGTCATAAGTCACTTTTTTCAGTGCCGTTGTAACTTCAAGCAGTCACTAAATGAATTGTTGCAAGTCAAGGACTACCTGTACAGTGATAACTTGATACTCAAGTACTTTGAAACTCATCAAATTTGGTATTCAACACATTTTGTCGTGAAAAGTTTGTCCCATTGTACTCATTGTTTGTTTGGTACTCAACGCACAAGCTAGAACTTGTCAGTGTTGGCTGCCTTGTGACTCACTGAACTGGAACCTGGGCTTTCTCTAGATGTAGCATCTGTTCTAGTATGGAACTATGGGTATTTCATATATCTTGAGTACTATAGCTAAAAGAAGAGACATAAGGTCAACGGAAGTTCAACTGCCACTGTGAATTAAAGGGTTTCAAGTGCTAGGTAGCTATACTGGGAAGATTATGGTTATCTTGTCTTTTTAAATACGCTAAAGCAAGGTGGACTTTTTCCAAGATGAAACCACTAAAATAAAGAATGTTCATGACTAAGGTAATGACATAGATAATCTTAGATCACAAGGAAGCCTGGCCATGGATGGTGCCACTATTGAAAGAGAAAATCTTCATTTTATAAGGACACAAAAATGGATTATGGGAAGCATGAATGAAAATGTGTCATTGTCAAAACAGAATTGAAACATACAAATTGGATGCTTTAGAAATAGATGAATTTGCCAATGGGCCAACTTGATGATGACCATAGATAGTTATAGCTACCCTACTCCAGCTATATTGACAGCTATATTGATTATCACAGGAATTGCAGGATGATTGGACTCCATAAATACAATAATAGAATAATACATGAAGCAGATTATGAAAGTTTTGCAAAAAGAATTACTTCCTTACACTAATGCCTTCAAAAACATGAAACATAGACTCTGGTTATGGACATTAGTGAAATAGACTACATAATAAGAAACTGAAGATAAAAAAACTAAAATCCAAGAAGTCAAACCAGGTACAGACTGTGGAACAGACCTGTTAAACATGTGGTTTAAATTTAAAAAAAAAAGTAGGGTTGCCATAAGGAGAACATACAGTTAGCCTATAAGATCAGAGTAAAGAACAGATTCATTTATATGAAGTAGAATCTGAGCAGCTAAGAGAGAAGACATTGTGAAAACCAAATTGGGAAAGAAAATGCTAGCAATTTCAGAGGAGAAAAGATATAGGTGGCTTTCAGAACAGGGTAACGTGATAAGCACGGAAAGGTGAAGAAACAAAACTCTTGGCGAAAGAAAAACAGAAGAAGACTGAATACAAACTTCCCACCTCAAGCAAGAAAAGAGATCTCGGTTGAGAATGTTAATAAATCTTATGACTAAAATAGAAAGGCCCAAATGATTATGGAAGAGATTCGATAGCAAATGAAGTCGAGAAGTTGAATCGCTTTACAAATAAGATTTGAGAATAGAGAAACATTTATAAAGGAAAAAGAATATTCAGGAATATGTTCCACCATAATGTGAGGTATGATAGGCTGTCATATAGGAAAAACCAAACACAGACAGTTTAAATCCTTGTGAGAAGAGGCAATTAATGAGCTAACAGCTCAAGGTCAATAAATTTGGAACAAAATGTTGTAGCCTATTGCTTGTAAATAATTTGCTTATATATCTGCAGCAAAGAAAATAGATGCCAGTAAGTGCACAAATTACCAAATCAGTGTGCTACTTTCTTATACAAGCTTTTTGCTTAAGATCTTACAAAGAACCATAAATGGGAAAGAGATGCCAAATGAACATTTAGAAAAGTCAGAGGAAAATTAACAAAAGATGGATAATGGAGAGGGTAAAGGAATAGAGAGAGGAGGGTTAGCTTTGTTTTATGGAATTTGCAAAACCATTAACTATATATATCATGCCAGAATGTAGAACAGATTAAAATTAGTGGGTCAGCCAGGACACTTTATTAATATTTTGAGGATTTTTTTTTTTACAATGAACAAAAAGCACTGTAAGAATCCAATTTGAAAAAAAATGTGTGATTCAGAATGGGGCAGTGAGTGAGACAAAGATGCATTTGTCCCTATTATCTGATCTCATGTATCAATTAATAAATTATTTTAAAATGGCAATATTAGAAGGAATTGCACCTGACATCAAAACTGGAGATCAAAACACCAACAATTTGAGATTGATAATTCATTTACTGAAAGAAAAGACTTAGGGGAGCTTACTGTGAAAAAAGTGGAAGGTGGAAATCCTGAGTCAATCTTAAATATTCAGAAAACAAAAGTTTCATCCATCTGCATACTTGCTAGACTTGCTGGTCTAGTGACAACAGAGAAGTGAAAATGGTAAGTAGTTTTGTTTTCCTAAGCTCAAAAATGTTTAACCATGGACAGTATGCTGAAGAAGGAAAATAGATCCCACAGTGACAAATCTGACAAGTTTATGAATGCTAAGGATATTTGATATCTGAATGACAAGAAGTATTAGAATAATTGAAGCCATAGTTTCTCCAGGGTCTAATACCAGTCTAGATAAAGGTAAAGTTTTCCCCTATCCAGTAAGTCGTATCTAGGGGGGGGACAGTGCCCATCTCTGTTTCTTAGCTGAGGGAGTCAGCATTGTCTGGAAGACTAGTAGGTGTGAGGCTAACTTCACCTCAAGGGGAATGATGTTCCACAGGACAGGAGTCACAGCAGAAAAGGCACTTTTCCTGGGTCTTCAGGACTTCATATTCAATGGCATAAATATAATGAAGGTGTGTGTCTTCAATAAATGTGATCATTGGAGCAGGACTATTGTATCTGCCCTGATCAAATAAGATGGCGGCTAAGATTTATGAGTTTTCTGTATCTCTTCACTGCTATCTTATTAGCAGGTTCGACTCAAAATCCTCTAACCATGTATAGTGGCAACGCAGAAGACCATTATTATTTCGAGGAGTTTAACGACATATTTTGATTTCACCTTCGTCTTAAGAAAATTCTAGAACGTTAGATCCCATTCTGAACTAGCCTGCTTGCTTGTCATTTTTTTAGCTCTTGTTTACTGAGGGATAGGGAATCTTCATGTAGTTTCAAAGCTTCTGTTGCTGTGAAAGTCTCAGACTTTCGATTCCCATCCCAGAGTCATGGGCCAGTCAGTTAACGTCATGTCTTATAGTCTCATGACTATAACCAGGGACATGAAGTCATGGTGCCAGATAAATCCTTGGGGTTCCTGGTGTTTCTTGTGAGCTTCTCATGGAACCAAACACTGGGAATTTGTGGAAATTGGCTATCCTTGGGGTATCTCTACTGTCATTATTAAGGAGTCCTGGCAGCCTGTAAGAGAATTGCATATTATCTTTCTTGGTATCTATGCCTTTTATGTTCTGCTTTTCAATCTGTTTGCTTGAGTTAATGATAAAGCTTAAAATCCCTTTATTTACTGGAGCGTTCATTGTCTCAGGATCCAAAAATCCCCAAATGCCTGGGCACCTGACCACTGTTCTGGCACTTGGCAAAATCCCACGACACGAAGATGCTTATGTAATTGCTCTAAAAGGACATGTCCTGGGAGTGCTACCTTTGTCTCATCCCCAGCCCTTGACAAGACAGCTTACGTTTGCCTACATTTGATCCAGTTTAAAAGTAGAGTTCGTGCTCTGCTTCCAAAGTAAGTATCACTGTGGATGCAATTTGCAGTGTGTGATTAATGATGATGGTGATGATATATTGAGGGTCTATTATCTGGCTATTCTAGGCTGCTGCAACACCAGCCCTCTACCTTTCATTCATTCAGCGTTTCCCTCCATTGCCCTTTGGGCATGGGTCACTGGAGGTGTAAGAAGTACATGGCCTCCTTATAAATTTAATTTTAGCATTTTTAAGTTAAGCACTGAAGAGTAGCAGACTTGTCTTTTTTAAAACAAAACAAAAACAGGAGTAATTTTCTCTTAATTATTTCTGTGCCTCTTACTAGGAAAGCAGAGAAATTGACAAGGGAAATTGACAAGAGCTGTGGTGTCTAGGCTGGTAGGTGAAAGAACGCTGTTTCCAAACAACCTCATTGCCTCAATAACTAATTCTAATAAAATAGACATGCAGTTTCTTCCTTTCCCCAGTTAAAATCTATCAGTGAACATGTTTGGCTCTAAAGAAGAAAGAAGAAACCAAAAAATATACTCAAATGCAAAAGAACTCACATGCACACACATACGGATCACACCCTTGTCATGATTTGTCATATCATGCTATCACACGCTCTCTTTTGTCCCTCTTTCTAAGATCAGACTTCAATTCCTTTGCCTCTAAAATTTATCTTCCTCACCCCTTCCTGCCAGGCCACCACCCCTTTTCATTCCTTCCCCAAGAAATTTTTTGTGTGAATGTCATGGCTAAGCTCCTTAGCTTGCGTCTTACTCAGCAGCGTTTCTCACTCTATGCTTATCACGATATAAGAACAGTGGATATATCCAGAAGAACACCTGACTGACTAGCAGTTTCTTTCTGACCAATTGTCTAGGAGAAGGGATGGCAGAACCTGGGAGTGGAGTGAAAGGGGAGATTAGCCTAGAATTCTAACATAGCCGCAAAAGAACCAAGTCCAAATCCTCTCCTCCCCAATGTGCTGTTGACCTCTATCTAACTCTAAGCAGGGGCCAACTGAAAAGATTCCTATGCATAGGCTTTTGGCAATAAATCAGTTTGATTGAAACTTCATGTGGAGACCTGATCTTTCACACCTAACAAATTGTTTTCTTTAACTTGTCCTAGGTAAGTGTGAGAATAGCACTTCTCCCTGCCTTGCTATGCAGGCAAAATAGAATACAGCGATGAAGGCAGTACAGATCATATGATAGCATATTTTTCTCCTATCTTAAGCATTGGAAGAGGCACTTTAATATAGTAGTGAGAAAGATCCCAGATCATGTTTTATGTTTCTTTTTACTAATATGCCCTTTCTCTCATCCTATCTCAGTTACCCCAACTTGGGTGTAGACTCAATGCCAAATCTCTCACCACTGGGTGGCTCGGATTGGGAGGTTTGCCTTGGGTCCTCCACTTCTGCATCTACTCAAATGGCTTCTGCAGGGTTATGCAATAGAAGCAGGAGTATTGTGGATATGTCCTATCCTACAATAATTTTTCAAAGAGAATGTAGATAAGGGATAACTTTCTGGAGATAGGGGAAAACTCTGTAAACATATTTGATGAGTTAGGACCCAACTCTATTATAAACCTATTTCTATTACTTATCCATTTTTTATTCCTTTTTGCTCAAGAATACAGGTTCTAAATAAGTTAACTGCTATCTCACACTATATTGATTTGAGAATTACATCATGGATCAGTTTTATTTAGGAAAACAAAAGCAGGTCCAATGCATGTAAAATCTGATGATAGATAATAACATGTGTTTAACATTAAATGTTGAACAAGTCCATAAATCAACATTTGAGTGACATCAACTGACAAAATGTTTTGTACAAAACTAATTTTCAAATACATTATTTCTGTAATTGAAAGCAACCTTTCCCATGATCATAAATTTACTCATTATAGATGTCATGTAATGACAAAATACCAGATTTTAAAAATGAAGTAAGTAACAATCCCAATGTAGAATTTTAATGACTAAAATTTACAGATGCTTCATCATCTGAGCCATTAGTAGCACTTTTTCTTTCTTATTCAACATTACATGCCCAGTAAATTTCATAACCAAGTAAAGCTAGGGGTAGTATTTTAGTCTACACTGCATTGCTGTAATCAACCAGAACAATTGAAATTGAAATGATAAATAGCATTTTAATCCCAAATCTGTACAAAGTTCTAGATATGCCAAGCTCTCATTGGGAAACAAAAGATAGAATACAAAGTATTGTCTGCACTTACTCAAATGGTTTCTGTAGGATTATGGAATAGAAGCAGGAGTGTTGTGGCCTATCCTACAATAATTCTTCAAATGGCTTCTACAAGATTATGGAATAGCACTTGGACTTATATACTGTTTCACAGTGCTTTACAGCCCTCTCTCATTGGAGTCAGCATATTGCCCCCAACAATCTGGGTCCTCATTTACTGATCTCGGAAGGATGGAAGGCTGAGTGAACCAGTTTTCAGGATCTAAAATGGAATGTGGAAGAAGGGTGTAAGGAAAGAAGTACTGTGGCTTAAATGACAAATTATCAGCCCAATCACCTACATGCTTGAAATTTAAAAGTTAAAATGAATTTGAAAGTTAAAATGGCAGAAAAATTAAGTCTGCCTGATCTGACACTGTAAATTTATAAGAAGTCTATAGATATTCTAAAGTTTCTGTGGTCATTCAGATTTCTGCAGGATAATTAGTATATTTTGGTGACAATTTTGAAAGCTTTCCTTGTTGGCCAACAGTTCCCTGTTAAAAAATATCACTTTTTTGGCTGGTAACAACTTCCAAGGAAAGAATGTTTCAAAGAAGAGGCTACCTTGACAATTCTGACATGGATGGTAGCCACAGACCTCCCAGAATGACATCAGGGTTATGATCCCATACAGCAAATGAGCAAACAGGCACAGATTGACAGGATGGATTGAGAATGAACACCTCTTGAGGTGAGAAAGACTTGTTAGGCTTTGGAATACTACCAAAAAGGGGAGATGAGTCACTTGAGTGGCCAGGGCTGTAAAATTAGGAATAATGTGGGGGGGGAAAAACCCTGACAATTCTCAAAAAATAGTGATGGGAGGAAGGATGTCCCAAATATGATTTGAGATCTCTCTCCTTTCAGTGAAATACAATTGCTTATATAGTATACTACCAGTAAATCAAGAATATCTTTCTCTCCCTTAACATAGGGACTATACTTTAAAGGTGTTAAGAGTGCTCAAATTGGCATATGATGATTGACAGATTCCTCAGAGTAAATCAGCAAATCAAGAACTTCTCCAAAATATCATGAAAAATATGATAAACAAATCATCTGTTCCTAAATCTGAATAGCATTACTGTACTTTCAAACTTCCCTTATGGACAGTGATATACCGTATTCCTACCCTCTTTCATAGATTGCAGATTGCAAAGCCCTCTGAGGTCTAATTGGGTAAAGATTAATACCATCTGCAATAATTCTAAGAGTCCAAAAATGAACAGCTAGTAATCATGGACTATCCCTGGGAAACCATTCTTCTCTTGGATTAAAAAAAAAAGAATACTGCATAAGAAGAACAAAGGTGGGGAGCAAATAAAACTAATTTATAAGTTCTCCTTAATAAATTCCTTTAGCTAGGCTAACTATGCATTTCACATTGAGTATTGTTGCCTTGCTGGAATCAGGAGTCCAGGAAAAGATTAACCATGGAGTCCCAATATTTATGGTATCAGTGTTTCCACCTTTCAAAACAGGTTGGCATAATCAAAACATCTGTTGGGCAAGATAGGAGGATATACTTGCTAGGAGATGGTGAGGAGGGGTTGTGATTATTTGCAGTATGTGGGTGTTGCATTCTAGCGACAGAAAGATGATATCCCTCTCCTAAAGAAAATTTGAGGCCATTCCTAAACTACTGGTTAATGTAATGAAAAGGCTAACTAACATTGTAGAAAGCCCTGGTGGTTTCCACTGGCGAGTGGTAGAGGTTTCATGAACTTCATGAAGATCTAAAATCCAGCCACCAAGACTCTCAACCAGAAGTTGGTCAGGCAGAGTACGGGAAGCATGTATGCATGTTATGATTCAGTTGAGGTGCAAAAATCACCACCCCAAAACCCTGGAATCTACCAAATCTTGTAGTTGTATTTTGGTGCCAATCAGGGTTTGCAGGCTAATAGGAATTATGAACTGCTGATGTAGATAGCTCCTTATGTCAATCTCCTTTTAATTTATAGCTTTCCTAGTCTTGAAGATCTGAATTCTATGGCTGGTCTGGAGTTTTGCTTCTCCTTATAATTATATTACTTAAGATAATATTTCAGAACGAGAGAGTGAGCGTGGCATTTCTGTTTGATGTCCAGGTTCTCCACAATATCAGCCCCACTAGGTAGGCCAGACCATGAAATCAACTTCTCAGGATTTCTAAAACTGTTTTTATTGCAATTGCCTATAATAACAAAATTATTATATGATGCGGGTAGATTATCTCCTCAGTATCTCCTCTTCCTTATACAGTAGTTTAGTGGATTTGGAAGGTGTCTATCTGAGATGCTTTCTAACAAGAGCCTTGGTGGAGCAGTGGGCTAATGCCTCCTTAAGTAACACCAGCTGCCTGCAATTAGTGCAGGTTCGAGTCCCACCAGGCTCAAGGTTGACTCAGTCTTCCATCCTTCCGAGGTAGGTAAAATGAGGACCCAGATTGTTGGGGGCAATAAGCTGACTTTGTAATAATGCCGCTTGGGGGGGGGGGGCGAAAGCCCTAATAAGCAGGCATATACATAGAATGAAGGCTATTGCTAAGAACATTGGTTTGTGCTTTAGATTGTAAGCCGCCCTGAGTCTTCGGAGAAGGGCGGGATATAAATGGGATTAAAATAAAATAAAAATAAAAATAAATAAAATTAACTGGACATTTTGAACTTAAAAAATGTTTCTCCTTTTGGCTAGGTAATAGAGCATGCATATCAAAGAACCTCCATCAACGTCATCTTCTGCTCTCTTAAATTTGTATGTTTCTTGGAAGAAGTGTAGCATTATGTTTCCCTGCTGCAAGGTTTTTTTCTTGAAGTCTCACATGTTTTTGGTAAAAGGAAGGAAAAGAGTGAACAGCAGCATCTTCCTTTCCTACCCATACTCTCCTACAATTTCTTATGTTTGCCATCAAGGGCAAAGTAGACCAGGATTAATGTGGTTATGGAGCGCTCTGATTAATTAGCTCCTTTCAAATTTCATCAAACTGTCCCTCCTTGAATTGATGGGTAGCCCATAGCCTGAAGGAACAGCTGAATCTTAATAACATATTCCCACACACACTGTTTTTATATGTTTGATCGGATTCTCTAAGTTATCTCTCAGGATTTCTGTGGAGAATCTCCATCATCCAGGTCCGAGTGGTCTCAAAGGTACTTTTTCGATAGGCAACTAAACTGTTCTTTTTCCTTGAGGAAGGAGAAGTTTCTCTTCTCATTCAAGAAGCTTCCTTGCTTCTGGCAGGATGGTGGGGGCGATGGAAGAATTAGTTCTGACACGATGGGGGGGCGTGTTGGAAGAATCATATTTCTTTGCAGTCATCTGGTTGTTATCACTCTCCCTGATAGCTGTTGAGGTGACTTGCCACTGTGCCCTGTATCGGAGTGCAAATGGGATGGAATCTTCTTGGAACTGCTGAAAGGAGTGTATTATGTCTCAGGAAAATCACCCAACGCATATATGCATATTAAACTTAATCAGAAGGTGGAAATTTTGCAATTCCCTCCCTCAGTAGGCTAATGACAAATCCTATATGGTTGGTGGGTCAGTCATTTGGTCTCAGGGAGATATACACAAGCTAGGCAATAAATATGCCTGGATTCCCATTACACCTATCTGGCAAGGAAGTGGGTACTTAACATTGGAAGACTGCATCAACTAAAGCAGCAACAGCATCAGCTTGCTTCTTCTTGGAAGAACACCTACTGTCATGGTTTGGGCTAACTGGCTGATCATCTGAGCTTGCTGGTCTGTCCAGTAATTCTGACACTGGAGCTTAACACTGGCCTCTGTCAACAGTCAGCAGTATTCTCGGAGTGTCAGTAGCTATTGTGTTAATCCTTGATTTCTAGACTCTCTTCCCATAGCAATGGGAGTAGAAGTGGGAAGTCAAGCTGCTTGGCTCCCATAACCAGGACTTGCAGTAAATCATAGACCTTGAGACTTTACAAAGCTCATCTAGGCTCTGAGGGCAGGATTTAACTAAGTCTCAGAGACACAGCTAAGCTAGATAAGAATCTTTATTGAAAACAAGAATGGAGCTAAATAAACAGCTGATTGCCCACTGCCTCTGTGAACAAGCAAGTGCCTCTTATATCTACAGTGACTCAACCCCTACAGCTTTTTCTTCCTCTGCTTCCACACAAACTACCAGACTGTGTGTGCAGGGCTTGGCATCCTTGAAACCAAAGGGTGGATGAGTATTTACATACACTTGAGTGAAAAAGTATTTGCATCCTTTCCAATTTTTGTTCTCATAATCCCCCCACCCCTGAATGTTATCAGAATTTATGTGGATCCTACTGATAGACTACACGCACCACACCAATGCAAACATACTACCATCTCCTGTCCTCTGCTAATTTGATCAGTTCAACAAAAGGAAAGGATAAAACTAGATTTCATGAAACATTAAGGGATGATTTGGACCAGTCCTACCCTTTATAAATCATACTGATTTTGGCTTCCCTTATCACAGTGAAGTTTTCCCAAGAACCGAAAAGAAATTTATGGAGACACTTGTAAAAAAAAAGGTCATTGATTGCTGTCCCTCTGGAAATGGTACCAAATCCATTTCTAAAGTTTCTCAGTTTCACCAAGCCACAGCCAGAGCGATAGCACATCAGCGAATTTTCCCAGGAATGACCGTCCTGTCAAAATGATTCCAAAAGCATAGTGTAAAATCATCTAGGAAGTCACAATTATTGTTGGTTGCAGCACTGTAATCAAAGCCCCAATCTTTTGCATATGCATGCAACATTGGGACACATACAAAAGGGCAAAACACACACACACACACACACATACACACACACACACTCACACAAAACTAGCTTTCTGAAAACTATGGCTT
Organism: Vipera ursinii; assembly: GCF_947247035.1. Lineage (NCBI taxonomy): Eukaryota > Metazoa > Chordata > Lepidosauria > Squamata > Viperidae > Vipera > Vipera ursinii. Next base: position 266,523,378 of record NC_139512.1, on the reverse strand, counting down.
GCTTAGCAGAACACTGAAAACTCATCTCCAGTCTTCCAAAAATCAACTCAATGACTTTCCAAACCACTGTAAGGATGTTCTGTAGGACAATTACCCTACAGAAAATTTCTACAATTATGCAAGGTTTCTGTGGAAGTGAGTATGTATTAAATCATCAAACTTCTCAATATAGCAAAAGAGACATTTAGCTATAGTTCTATACAAACTAATTTGAGGCTCAATGAATATTATTAAGTAATTATAAATAGGACTGGGGAACATGTGACATTTTGAAATATTTCTGGTGCATTCTATATGGAGGATGTAGTGGAATGATACACTGCACATTGAATTATACTGACAAATTCCTATTTGCCTATACATAGTAACATAGAAATGATTCCAGAAGAAAATTAAGATTTGCTAATCTGGTAAATAAAGAAGCTAATCTAAGATTTAGCCTTAGACAAAGGAATTTGCTGATGACACTAAAATGGCAGGAATAGCCAACACCCCAGAAGACAAGGTCAGGATCCAAAAAGATCTTGACAAACTTGAACAATGGGCCCTATCCAACAAAATGAGTTTCAATGTAGAGAAACGCAATGTTTTACTTTTAGCAGGAAAAATAAAAGCTATAAGTACAGATTAGGCAAGACTTGGCTCAAAAACAGTAACTGTGAGAGGGACCTTGGAGTCCTAGTGGACGATCACTTGACTATAAGCCAGCAACTAATACAATCCTGGGTTGTATAAACAGAGGCATAGAATCAGGATCTTGTGCTTTATAAAACCCTGGTAAGACCACACTTGGAATACTGCAACCAATTTTGGTCACCATACTACAAAAAGATGTTGAGACTTTGGAAAAAGTTCAGAGAAGACCAACTAAAATGATCAAAACCCTGGAGACTAAAACATATGAAGAATGGCTGCAGGACTTAGGTTTGGCTAGTCTAAAGAAAAGAAGAAACAGGGGTGACATGAAAGCAGTACTGCAGTATTTGAGGTGCTACCACAAAGAAGAGGGGGTCAAATTATTCTCCAAAGCACCAGAGGGCAGGACAAGAAACAATGGTTAGAAACTGACCAAAGAGAGAAGCAACCTGGAATTAAGGAGAAACGTCTTGACAGTGAGGAAAATTAATCAGTGGAATAGCTTGCCTTCAGAAATCGTGGATGCTCCATCACTGGAGGTTATAAAGAAGAGACTAGACAACCACTTGTCTGTATACTATAGGTTCTCCTGCTTGAGCAGGGGGCTGGACTAGAAGACCTTCAAGGTCCCTTCCAGGTCTATTTTGAATTAAAAAAGTAATAGACAAGGTTCAGCCCCAAAAGATTTTGACATGTTTTTTCAAAAACCTTCCTTTCAAAAGGCATTCTAAAACTTCAGTAATTAAAAAAAAAGCAGATTATGCTTTTATCTAACTTTTATGCCATACATGTGAAACTGAATTAAGAGTTTAGCAAAATTTAATTTCCGGAATACATTAATGAGCATTGCAAATGACACTTTTATTATTTCTTATATAGCAATGGCCTCGTTTCTCTCATGCATGCCACTCTGAACAACTTTCATTTGAAAGTGCTTCAGTACAATGCACATTTGCATATAAGATTACCCTAGACTCTTGTTTATGCCTTCCCTGATTTTTCTCATCTACTCATTCAAAATTTGCATCATAAACTTTCTACCATAGACATTCAAAAAAACCCCACTAATCTAAAACTAAATCGTTCTATTTATTAGGTTAAAATTTCCAAACACTCCTTGCTAATAATATTGCCATTGCTATAATGCTAAATGAAAATGGATTAAAACTAGTAAAAAATCCCGAAGTCCTCTGCCTGGTTTCCAGTTTTTAAATGGATCCTGTAAACTTCTGTGCGTTGTCAGCTCTTAACTTGTTCTTCTGGTTTTAGCCCAACAGTTCTTGCTTTCTTAGTAAACAGGCTGGCTCTCTATTGGCTCATCACTTGCAGTAGGGTGGGAAATCCGTGGTCTTCTGAATAACAACTCTCAGCATCCTTTCCCAATGGCCATTCTGACAAGGGTTGCTGGGAATTGTTCAACACAAGGCCTCCTCCTGGGAGAAGAATACACAACCACAATGGTCCTTTAATCTCTCCAGATGTAAACTACTAGATTCTGTTTGAACACAAGGACAGCTGCATTTCCAGAGGCAGCTAGCAGGTCTTTCTTTTACCAGCAACAGAGATGAGCAGAGAATCTATTTCCTTCCTCTGACGCGCTTGAATGGTACTGCTCTATGCAGTTAAAATAACATTGGGGAAAAAAATGGCTTGTTATTTTCACAAATATTTGAGAAATCTTACCGACATCGAAGCTGGAAGAAGAGTTTTCCTCCCAAGAGAGCACATATGATCATAGCCAACAAAAAAAGAAGGAAGAATTCAAGACATTTCTTCCAATTGGTTACTTTTTTTCCTAGTATGTAGAGGGGTGAGTGTGAAAGCATGACTAGATGGGGTTGCAATCACCTAATCAAAAAGCAATACAGGCTAGAATGTAAAGTAGTGAACAGGAGTGTGCAGAGTCTAGCCACTTTCGCATGGGGATCTGATTGGAGCCTCTGAAAATGACCCAATCCAGTATAAAGGTCTAGGCTATACTAACTCTTCCTCTACAAATGTATATTTATTTCTGTGTTTGAAGACTTTGCTTGGATCCTTCAATATTCAGCACTGAAATGCTGCGATGGGTCTATATCAGACATGTCAAACACAAGGCCCGGGGGCCAGATCCGGCCCGTGAAGTGGTTTCATGTGGCCCGCAAAGCCATCCTGGAAACAGTGAGGGAACAGTCCCCACTGCCTTGGCCCTGGCCCAGAGACCCTCCTTCTGCCAGAGACCCTCAGATCTGTCCCACTCCTGCCCAGGCCCCCATAGGCACCCTTGATGCAAATGATGTAGAGCTGGCCACGCCCACCCAGTAGGCCATACGTACTCTAGCCACGCCCACCCTGGCCATATCTATCCGCCCCCCTGAGGGCAACCGCAATGCTGATGCGGCCCTCAGTGAAATTGAGTTTGACGCCCCTGATTATCTATAAGAACAGAATTGTGCATGCCCTGGAGTTCCCTGAGATACTCTGTGGAAGTGGAAGTGCTGTAGCAGACTGTATCATATCTACTAAAGATTTTGGGAGTTCGACAGTCTGAAAATCAAGCTTTTGTTCCACCTAATTTCTTTTAACAAAGTCTCAATTTTTTGTTCCCCATTTCATCTTAACTGATTTAATTCTGTCCCCCCCAACACCCCCCCCGGAACTTTTCTACTTGGGAAACAGCCTAAAATGGCTACCTATTTCATTGACTTGATACAATTATTTCAATTAGAAGTTCCTGACATGGAGACATCAACCTCAAAATATGGACTGACATATTAGGTCTTTATCATCTGTCTACCTGAGATATAAATGAAAAAAGGGATCTAAATAAGGAAATGAATAACGGCACATGGTATATAGGCTAATATATTTCCAAACACAAACTAGCTTTTGATGTCCCAGTAAAGTATAATTTTGCTTCATAATTTTGTTCCTGTTCCTGTATTCAGTATGGACGTTAGTAGGTCTGATTGTTATCCATAAAGGTTTCAAAATTATTAAAGGAAGTCCTTGACTTTGTTGTTGTTATTAGTTGCGAAGTCGAGTTCGACCCATTGTGACCCCATGGACAACGTTCCTCCAGGCTTTCCTGTCCTCTGCCATCTTCTGGAGTCCTCGACTTACATCCATTCAAACCACTGTCCGAGGTTACAGCAGCACTGAAAAATGTGACTTATGACCAGTCCTCGCACTTATGACAATCACAGCACAATCAGTGTCACATGATCAAAATTAAGGCGCTTGGCAACCAACATGTATTTCCAAGAGTGGCAGCATCCCAGGGTCATGTGATCGCTGTTGGCGACCTTCTTCCCAACAGGCTTCCCACAGGGAAAGTCAATGGGGAAAACGCATTTGCTTAATGACCGCGCAATTTGTTTCACCATTGAAATGATTTGCTTAGCAACCATGGGGAAAAAAGTTGTAAAATCGGGTGTGACTCACTTAACAACCCCCTTTAACTTAGCAATGGAAATTCTGCTCCCAGTCGTGCTCATAAGTCGAGGACTACCCACACTCTCAAATATACAGAATATGAAGTTTCCCCCAGCCCCTGGTGTGTTTTGAACAATCATGCACATAGAAATGCATAAAGTAGAGTACTAAAGCAGGGCTTTTTTTCTCATAGAATGCTCAGAATGGAGTTCCGGCACCTTTTTTGGATGGAACCTTGTAGGGTAGGCAAGGCAGGTTGTATAACATGTGTGAGTTCCGGCACCTTTTTCTTTTACAAAAAAAGCACTGTACTAAAGACATAGGACAGCCCTGAAGAAGAAAATGATGCTTTGGAATAAATGAGGCCCTTCCATGCACTGGAGTAAATGAGAACTTCCCTAAATGAATGATAGGAAAGGAAATAAACTGGAAGAATTAAAACTACTTGCTACAAGAACTACATGTCACGTGGAAACCTTTCCATGTTGCATTTTGAAGTCTTTCCATCTCTTCTGCAAAGTGATCTGTCCTTCACCCATGATATGACCATATTTCTTTGCCTCTCTCTGCAGACATCGTCTTCCCTTGGAGAGGACCAAGAAATAGATGATATTCTGTCATGAGCTAAATCCTACTGGATGTTATGTTAGATCAGAAAAAGTCATGCCACCATCTCTGTTTCTCCAGAAATTTCTTCCTTGCGGTGAAGAATTTAGATTCCATTAATGCAACAAGACTTTAATAGAAATAAGCTTTTTTGCCTAAGGCTTCAGGTAATCCTGAGATCTGAATAAGGGGAAATTCTCATCTGACTGACAGTCTTCTAAGTTCAGAGCTAGTCACATGCATCAATTAGACTTGCATAAGGGATATTTATCCTGCAGGAAGAGAACACTCTAGCAGGCTGGGACCTCAGGCACTAGACTTCTTCCAAAAGTTCAAAAAGTTGCAATTCTTTTCTCCCTCTCCCATTGGTTTTTCTATATTATTTTAGACCTGTACAAAGCAATTATCCAAGATGAATACGTACATTTCATAGGTAACAGCCACAGCTATGCACTATACCTGAAAAACTGTTTTAAATTTCTGAGGCTGGCTAATATGTTCAGGGTTGAAAAGTGTTTTCCAGTGTGGCAAAAAAAGAGAAAACAAAGGCATATTGGGAGACAGGAGGTGATACGTTTTAGCCAACAATTCTACTCATCAAAATGGTCTGTGGGATGGTAGTCCAAGAGAGAAAGAGGGTGATCCCCAGTACAACATGTGAAATGGGTTGTTAAGCAAAGCATTAATGACAGCAGCCTCTTTCTTCCTGCAGCCCCGTGTGAAGATACTGCCAAGGAAATGGAGGAGCTGCAGTTATGTGCAGTTTATGTGCACAAAGTCCTTGTTTTTCCCACCAGGCACTGCAGAATAGCAATTGTCCATTCACAGCACATAGCAAATAGTCTGCATTTTAGAGCTAACGTTTTGCCATTTCTAAGCTAGTCCTTATGGACCAAGCGTGGGCAACTCTTTCTCCCCAAGTAAGCCTTCGAAGTGCATTCTTAGGGCGAACCTCGGCAAAGCTTTTGGCCTTTCCCCCCTGTTTTTACAGAAGCAACCCGAGTGTGAAAACAAGGTCCGTTTAATAATAAAAAAAACAAGCGTTTTTCCTCTCCCCTCCCACCCCCCAACCCCCCCCCCCCCGCCCACACGTTATTCAATTCTTGCAGACATTATACTTGCAATCTTTTAATTGAAACGCACACACACACACACAAAAGGCCGCCGCTGGCTACCGGGGCGAGATTTTAAACACGCGTCTCTCCAAGAGAGTCGCTCTTCCAAATGCAGGCTGGCTCCCCGAAACAATGTGGGCTCTGTTTTCAACCCAAGCTCGGGTTCCTGCGGCACACGCTGGTCATTTCCATGCTGCAACGGTCGTCCAAGTTAAGGCTACAGGCTGCCCTTTGATGATGGCCAGTCCCTCACTTTCCTCTCCGGTCTCTCTCTCTCTCTCTCTTGCTGTAGCCCCCTCCCACGCCAGCCAGCTCTCCAAGCTATTCGCGCCGAGGTGAAATATTAACAGGACCGCCGACCGCCTCTTCGGGGGAAGCGTAAAGGAACAACCCGGAGGTTGGTAACTTTTTCCCTTTGAAAACCCAAGCCACAAGAACCCCGATGCTCGAGACGCAACACCCTGCGCGATTCTTCCGGATAAGAAGCGACTCATCGCCTACAACCCCTTTCGGGACTCTCCACTTCAAACATTAACTGAAAGGAAGCTGGCCGGGGGAAGGAGGGGGTGGGTGGGAGAGGCGAAGGGGAGCACCCCTCTTTTGATTTCTTTTTTTTTTTTTGCACACAATTCATACAAGTTTTCCAGGATGCCTCACCTCTTGGCTACTCGCACAAACGGAAAGGAAGGAAGGAAGGAAGGAAGGAAGGAAGGAAGGAAGGAAGGAAGGAAGGAAGGAAGGAAGGAAGGAAGGAAGGAAGGAAGGAAGGAAGGAAGGAAGGAAGGAAGGAAGGAAAGGAAAGGAAAGGAAAGGAAAGGAAAGAAGGAAGGAGGGGGGAAGGAAGGAAGGAAAGGAAAGGAAAGGAAGGAGGGAGGGGGGAAGGAAGGAAGGAAGGAAGAAAGGGAAAGGAAGGAGAGAGGGGGGGAGGAAGGAAAGAAGGAAGGAAGGAAGGAAAGGAAAGGAAGGAGGGGGGAAGGAAGCAGGGAAGGAAAGAAGGAAGCTTGTTTCACAGCAAGCCTCGCAAAGTGTTTTCTTCCAAATACCCTTGTAAGTTCGTTCAATTAACTTTGCGCTACTGCAGTTCCCCCCCTGAAGGCGAGTCCCAACCGTGCCGCCTCCTCGGCTGGCCAGTACGTACCTCAACCATTAAACAAGACATTTAACCATAGTGGCAGTTCGGTGACCTCTGAATGCCGGGAAAACTGGAAGCGGCGCGGCTGGTTCATGAAGCCCCGACCTGCGCGATCACGAAGCTGCATCCAAGTCTCAGGCAGAGCGTTCGGGGAGACGCGCCAAGGGACGGCGGAAGGTGCGCATTGGCCCGGAGAAAGGCAGGAGGGAGGAGAGAGCGTGCCCGAGCTGGGCGCACGCGGAGCAGCAGCCGTAGCGCAAGAGCCAGACTTCCCGGCCGGGCAAGAGCTGGAGAAGAGCTCCGCGGAGCTTGGCGCAGTCTCGGGCTGGCGGAGCGGCGAAGGCCGAGCCGTGCCTGGCTGGGAGGTGCTGTCAACTGCCACAGGCACAGCGCGGCCGGCCAATCAGCGGCGGCGAAGCCTCCTCTGTTTATGTTTCCTCGTTGGAAGAGTGACGTCAAAGGGGTTTAGTTTTTCCTCTGCATGTGCTATTAATTTTAAAGGACTACTATGGGAAGAATGCGGCGGCCGTGATTTCGGCAGGCAGGCTACCACTCCACCCTAGATAGAAACTGGAGCCTTAGTTATTATTATTAATATCATCATCATCATTATCATCACCACCACCACCACCTATTGCATTGCATAGACCAGGGGTGTCAAACTCAATTTCATTGAGGGCCGCATCAGCATTGCGGTTGCCCTCAGGGGGGCGGGTGGGTATGGCCAGGGTGGGCGTGGCCTACTGGGTGGGCATGGCTAGAATGCATATGGCCTATTGGGTGGGCATGGCCAGCTCTACATCGTTCGCATCAAGGGTGCCTATGAGGGCCTGGGCAGGAGTGGGACAGATCTGAGGGTCTCTGGCAAAAGGAGGGTCTCTGGGCCAGGGCAAAAGCAGTGGGGGCCGTTCCCTCACTGTTTCCAGGATGGCTTCGTGGGCCACATGAAACCACTTCGCGGGCCGGATCCGGTCCCCAGGCCTTGCGTTTGACATGTCTGGCATAGACCAAAGCTGCCAGAAAGGATGCCAACATGTGTGTTGCAGAGGCACAATCAAAATTTGGAAGGAGTTTCAGAGCTAAATCAGGATCTGTTCTCACGGATTATATCTCACCTTGTTTTATCTACTTCTGCTTCCCAAGTGTTGTTGTGGGGTATCAGTCAGTCACTACCTCTGAAAAGTAATATCCCTTTACCTTGAAACAACAGGTTATGCCTTTGTTTATTCATTTAAAGCCATGTTTTGCTCATGCCACCCTAGAGGGCATTGGGTGGCCTCAAAAAGCTAAGCAGAATCGATATTAATTCAATGGAAGACTAAGACATAGGGCAGAATGAGAAATGGGAGAAAAATCCTAGATGGCAATGCAAATCTTCCTACTGTTGCAAGGAAGGATTTGTCCTTACCAGGATTTGTGGCTTTATTTCAGGAGAAAATGTTTTGTGTTACAAAATGGGAATGGAGGAATCATTGCACCTAGGGATTTACTGCTAATAAGACATATGCAGATGATACCACTCTAATGGCAGAAAGTGAAGAAGAACTAAAGAGTGTCTTGTTGCGGGTGAAGAAGGAGAGTGCAAAAGTTGGGTTGAACCTTAACATTAAGAAAACCAAGATCATGGCATCCGGCCCTCTCAATTCCTGGCAAATAGATGGGGAAGAAATGGAGGTAGTGACAGATTTTATTTTCCTGGGCTCCAAGATCACTGCAGATGGGGACTGTAGCCAAGAAATTAAAAGACGCTTGCTCCTGGGGAGGAAAGCCATGGCAAATCTAGACAGCACACTAAAAAACAGAGACCATCACCCTGTCAACAAAAGTGCGTATAGTCAAGGCTATGGTGTTCCCAGTTGCAATGTATGGCTGTGAAAGTTGGACCATAAAAAAGGCTGAGCGCCAAAGAATTGAGGCCTTTGAACTATGGTGCTGGAGAAGACTCCTGCGAGTCCCTTGGACTGCCAGGCGATCAAATGGGTCATTCCTAGAGGAGATCAACCCTGACTGCTCTTTAGAAGGCCAGATCCTGAAGCTGAAACTCAAATACTTTGGCCACCTAATGAGAAGGAAGGACTCACTGGAGAGAGCCTAATGCTGGGAAAGGTTGAGGGCAAGAGAAGAAGGAGATGACAGAGAATGAGGTGGCTGGATGGAGTCACTGAAGCAGTAGGCGTGAGCTTAAATGGCCTCCAGAAGATGGTAGAGGACAGGAAGGCCTGGAGAAACGTTGTCCATGGGGTTGCAATGGGTCGGACATGACTTCGCAACTAACAACAACAACAACAACAAGACATGTTACCCGAGGAAAGTGCTTCAAGAAGAAGAAATGGGGAAAAAAAGCATAATGGGAATGGTTAGACTGCAACATGATTATCCCTATTCAGTTCTGATGGTACTATAATCCTTCTCTTGCTTGGTGTTGTTTTCTTCTGGTCTTGAATGAGAAGTTACATTGAATCTGTCTCTTGTTTATCTGTTCAAATGTTTAATCCACATCTTAAAACATAACATCTCCACTAATTTCAGCTGAACTCCAGATGACTTCACAAATGCAACTATCTAGTTTTTGCAGCACAATACAGAAATGGGTTGTATTGCCTTCTTGGATTTTATCTGTTTTCATTTCATTTTATTTCCAGTTATGACCTACAGCCCTGGAATTTTCTCCCCCTTTAATACTAACCAAGTTCAAAGCAGTCCTAGCTGCTCTCTGACTTTGGTTGTTTGCTTGACATTTCATGGCCCAACTAGGTAGCATGCTCAGTGCTAAGGAAAGTGGCTTGCCCTGTATATAAGAGCAGTGGTGTAAGAACATTATTCAGACAAGCAGAAACTCACTTCAGCAACCACGGAACAGTAGAAAAAAGAAACAGTCTGCCTATGCAACATCTTCCAACAAAATAAATACTCGAACAACTTTATCAGAAGGGACCTGATCATTCAGCATACTAAAACACATCCAACTGTGAAAAAGATAATAGTGCCATACTTGAAATACATATCAGAAACAACCAATAGACTATTACAGCCACATGGCCTTACCATTCCATACCATACCAACCAGCATAGACCTCCAAAGTATCTTAAGTAAAGCAAGACCCAAGAAGAAAGAGAACATCTACAACATACAGTGTAAAGTCTATAGCAGGGGTCTTCAAACCTGGCCCTTTTATGACTTGTGGACTTCATCTTCCAGAATTTGTCAGCCAGCGTTCCTGGCTGAGGAATTCTGGGAGTTGTAGTCCACAAGTCATAAAAGGGCCAAGTTTGAAGACCCCTGGTCTATAGCAACCACTATGTAGGACTGATAGGCAGAAGACAAGAAGAGTGCATCCATGCACACCAACTAGCAGTCAGAAGATACAATGAAAATCCCTTAATCTTACAACACATGGACAGATTCAGCCATAATTTCAGTTGGGAAACTGGGAACATCCTTGATCAAACCAGAGCCAAAAATGCCAGGGAATTCCTGGAAGCTTGGTATACAGACAAATCAGCCATCAGTAGACACACAGAAATAAACCATATTTATACACCATTAAAAAGAGACAACATGAAGAGAGAACAAAAAGCTAAGAAAAAATAGAGACAAAGGAAGCAAGAAGAACACATCCTGTCCAGCAGCCAACACCTTGATGAACACCAGAGAGATAATCAAACAGAAAACAATACTCTAATCAAGGAATTATCAAGGGGAAAAGCCACAATCCCAACAACACTGGCAGGGCAAACTACTGTATATAAAAATGGACTAAACTCCACATTCATTAGCACTAAAAATGTTACCTAGTTAGGTAGGTAATCAAACATCTGCAAAAAAAGATCCAAGCTCAGAAAACACCAAGGACTCCTTAGGTCATTCCTGAGCTACATATATTCTCTCCAATGGTTAGTGTTAAAAATAATCTGTCAAAAGGCACAATTATTTTAAAATATATCCATCACAATCAAAATCATCACGATCAAAACTGCATACTTTTCCTTCACCTCATGGCATTTTTTTTTACCTGCAAGTCTGATGGCAATAGTGAGAAAAAGTGTGTTCAGTTTAAATTTCCGTGCCCTTCTAGGAGTTTAAGCGGTGATGTAGGACTAACCTAATGGTGGGGACTGCTGAACCTGACTGGTTCTGATGCTAAGTAAATCAGCTCCTTCTTGGCTTCAGTGACTTTTAAAAGTATTTGGAATGCAGCTACTCTATTATATCTTTGCATGTCTGGAAGGCCATTTTAACCTCGGCATCTGTGGATAACCAATTAATCTGATGGCTTAGGGCAGACATGTCAAACACAAGGCCCGGGGCCCAGATCCGCATGCGGCCCGCGAAGCCATCCTGGAAACAGTGAGGAAACGACCCCCACTGCCTTGGCCCTGGCCCACAGACCCTCCTCCTGCCAGAGACCCTCAGATCTGTCCCGCTCCTGCCCAGGCCCCCATAGGCACCCTTGATGTGAACGATGTAGAGCTGGCCATGCCCACCCAGTAGACCATACGCACTCTAGCCACGCCCACCCAGTAGGCCACGCCCACCCTGGCCGCACCCACCTGGCCCCCTGAGGGCAACCGCAACGCTGATGCAGCCCTCAATGAAATTGAGTTTGACACCCCTGGCTTAGGGGGTGACAACATTAACAACCTAGATTAGCTCCCACACGTCTATATTATGGGGATTGTCATATAGCATCTTTAATCCCTAAAACTGGTATATGATTCCTTATCATATTCTAGCATTCCTTCTAGGATTATTACTAGTAACTAGCTTGTCGTGTATGGAGACCACATACATCCCTTCTCATTGTTGAGAAATTGCTATGAATTACTGATACCGTAAGTTCTTGTTTCAACCAAATGAAAGAAGCAATGTATTTGTAAAACAACTCAATTGCTATAAATCAGAACGCAGGTTTAGAAGTGGGCTGCTTTTTTAACTGGAACTCTAGAAGAAACTTGGAAGGTTAGAAATTCAAAGTGAAAGGAATACTTTAAAATGTATTCTTGAATGCTTCAGCAGGTTTACTAGCATCAACAATAAGAAAAACATGCAGCCATTCTATCATTCCTTCCTTAATGAGTGAAAATTAAAAGGAGATGAAATAATGGGAGAACACAAGAGAGTTGTTGTGTGTGTTTTTTAAAGGATATCCACATCTGGTTCTCGTAACAAAATGTTATGATGATTAATCCCTTGATGAGAAAAAACACTTTGCATCAAGAAGCACTGCAACAAATGTTTAAGTGGGTTTATAGTAAAAATGATATTTGGTGGTGTGTTTTCACAAATAATAACTGATTTTGTTCATGAAATAAAAGCTGCCTTATAGCTGTCCAAATCCACTCTGGAAGGTTATCTGAATTTCTGGAGCAGACTATACGGATTGGCTGGAGGAGGTGACAGAGCGAAAGAAAAACATTATTTTTGCATGAATGAAATCCACTTACATAAAGCTAACTTCTCCTTGAATAATATTTTCTAAGGTAACACAAACCTGTACAGACATATTTTAAATCATTTTAGTGAGATTTTAAAAGTGCATTTGAGAATTACCCTGTGATAAGATGAGTGGATAATAAATATGATAAATAAAAAAATGGCAACTTAGCACAAATTAATAGCAGGGTTTTTTTAAAAAAAAGAATCTCATATACTCATGGCAAAAAGTACAGTGACTGACCTTATATAATGTTGGATTCAGTGTACAGTGACTTTGTTTTGCTCATGCCTTTGCATAGGTCAAAAGTACTATCTTTATCAAAACTAGCATCTCAATCGCATTTTTTTTTGTTTTCCCAAATTCATGCCTCAAGACCTATGAACTCATATGAAAGTCAGCATGCATGTAGTAGTCAACGCACCAATGTAAATCTACGAGAAAGGGAAATATAACTGATGTACCTGAGTCTCCTTCATACTAAACTAATATGGATGGATGACGATTTGCATGATATCTGCTGATGACGTTACTTAAACATTGCATTACATCCACCAATGTGATAATAGCAAAGACGATTACAACAATGTGATTGGGCAAAGAAAGGATTAGAAAGTATTAGAAAGTCTGATAGCTGCGCACAAGTCTTGCAGTTTAGCACTCAGGCCCATAATAAATACTCAGGTTGTAAACAAGCTCTAAGTTGGAAGTAGACAGTGACCTTAGGTTTGTTTTTAAGAAGCAAAGGTGATATTTAAAGGAGCTCAGTCAAGTGTTGTGATTACACTGGAGGGGTAAAGAGACAGAACACATTCCCTTGAAAATCTCTAGCTTGAAGGAGTTAAGAAACTCCTGACAAAATGTTCTACAAGCTCAGTAAAAGATTACATCACGTGGCCTCCCAAGGAAACAGTAAAGCTTCTCAGCTATTGAAATGTTTTTTTGGGGGAAAAAAAGCTTCCAAATAATGTTCAGTTGGCTTTTTAAATTGGAAGCATTATTTCTAATTGGATGTGCTGGATAAAAAAGTAGCACCCAATGCATCCTGCGGCTGAATTCAATGTTGAAGAAAATTTCTGAAATGGAAAAACGGTAAAAAGATACTTGCTGCTATTAGAATAATCTGATATAATAATGAAAGCAGAGATTCTTTGTATCTAATATTAATTCAGACACAGCTTCAAGACGTTAGAATTATATGTATGTATGCATCTTGAGAGTCTGTTGTTCAGCTTCTACATTTAATTTTAGCTACCTTCCAGAACCTGATGCTTTCAGGTTACATGAGTTACATTAGCTTAGTATAATGTATCAATTGGGCTGGATTGTACCATTGATAAGTGCTTCTCTCAGCTGAAGGAGTAGACAGCTGCTTTAGCATCCACTACTCTAAGCAGGTATGGAAAGTGAGCACACTAGAGATTTCCTATTTGAAGAAGGTATTGTTAGAATATGTTGTTGAAAAAAATGGTTTGTTTAACAGAGTATTATTAATACACAGTGGAAGTTGTACTGGGACTTTTAGGCAAACAGTAATGCACTAACACGAGTTTTATAACTTATTTTTACTCAGACAACAAAAAGAAACACAGTAAGAAATAGTCCAAGTATCAATCCAGTATCATGCACATAAAAGTCAGTCCATAAAAACATAGTATCAAAATACAAAAGCTGCTTACCAATATCAAAAACAATATACACTGTAGCAAGCAGTTGATTCTTGAGAGAATAAATATCAAGTTAGCAAACAAGAGAACAAGAGGTATCCAAACACTAACATCAAACACATATACAAGAGCAACTACGTGTAACATCTAACTCTCTTTTATGTGGAATAATTACAGCCACACCCTTAGGCCGTTTAACTCCTTAAAGGTGCTTTTACTCCATTATATAATATTGTCACCCAAATCAAGTTTAATCTCTAACAGGTATAGAAAAGGGAGGTAAGTGTAGGAGATGACCAGGCTGAGCTGAGGGAGGAGTCAAACATGTCATCAGCCATGAGTCCCTTTGTGCCCACAAGAGATCTAGGTACAGCCCATCTTGAATTCCTTCTGCTCTTATCTCATCCTAATTTCTCTTGGCTATTAGTAATTCAGAGTCTTGCGGAGAGTTCAAGCTTGTAATAAATCTTTATACCTGTTTGAACTGTATGGATCTTCTGATTTTCCTGGCACTTGACAGTAAGCAATCAAAAATCCATCAGGATATATTTGTTTTTCCCATAACATTTTTATCTGAACTACTGAATATTCTAACACGGGAACTGGAATTTATGTTGAATCAATAGGAGTTTGAAACATCCAGAAATATTATTACACCCAAATCTTCTTTGCCCAAGAAGAAGCTGTTCAGATGTATGTGCTACAACTTCCAGGCCTCCAGAGAAATATGGGGGTTGTAGTCAAACAATCCAAAAGCTCAGTCCTTCCATCTCATTTTTCAAGTGAGGAAACTCTACTGTTTTTCTGAGTCAGCCTCTAACACCATCTGTAAAAACAAAATTCATTCCCCTGATCTGCAAAAGTTGCCCTCTTCTGGCCTACGTTGCATATTGTGGAGCTACAATGGGATGTCAGTTGGGACTGTGGATGAGAAGAAATCCTAGATCCCAGAGATACTTTTGAACAAGGGGTTCAAAGCCGTGGACTGAAGGCTCTTAGACTGACTTCCTTAAAAAGGCAAGCCTGCCTATTGAACACTTTGAATGTGCACCTTCTTTCTGGATATTTGCTTTCCAGGTGTTTCCAGATCTGGATATTTGCCTTTCTCTCAAAGGCAAGACAGCATAATGGCTGTCACCCTACTTTTTGCCTTTTCCAGAAATGATAAGCTGAAGAAATGCTAAGTTATATTGCTTCACTCCATTTGTACACACGAAAGAAAGGCAGCCATCCTACCTTGTGATAGAGAGTCACATGGAGGATTTCCTAAGCCAGCCTTGCCCGAGCCTCCATTTCCACTCCTCCTGTTGTTGTTGGTCTGCTGGCTCTGTCTTCCTGCTGTTATCAGAGAAGGGGCTGAACAACTCCAGATAGCTACTAGGCTTGAGTTGTAGTGGCCTTCTGGCCAGAGCTATAAAATATCATTACCCAGTATGTCCAAACCTGAACCAACTACCATTTGGGTAGATTTAAGGTGCTGGTACTTACCTTTAAAGCCTTACATGGCCTAGGCCCGGGATATTTGCAGGACCGCCTGCTGCCGGGAACGACTTCCCATCGCCCAGTGCGCTCACACAGAGAGGGCCTCCTCAGGGTGCCGTCGGCTAGACAATGTGAGCTGGCGACCCCCAGGGGGAGGGCCTTCTCTGTGGGAGCGCCAGCCCTGTGGAACCAACTTCCCCTTGAGCTTCGGACGGCCCCGGATCTCCAGTCCTTTCGCCGCGGCCTTAAAACATTCCTTTTCCATCAGGCTGACCTGGACTGATGATAGGGATTTTTAAAATGTTTTTAAAATTTTAACTTATTAATTTTAATTATTTTATTGGGGCTGTTAGTTTAATTCTTTTTAACTTTTGCATTGCTGTATTTTTATTGTTGTTAGCCGCCCTGAGTCCTTCGGGAGATAGGGTGGCATATAAGTCCCAAAAATAAATAAATAAATAAATAAATAAATAAATAAATAAATAAATAAAAACTTTTGGTAACTGCAAGGCTTCCCATCACTTCTTGAAAAAAAAATATGCAAATAGAGTTTTGTTTTTTTTTAAATTCTGTGCAACAGAGACAGCCCTGTTGGAATCTGAATGAAAGAATTCTAGACAGAGTGCTGGCAAAATGAGGAGAATATTTATTATAAAAGCTGAGCTCATAAGCAATGCATTCCATTAAATGCAGGGCTATGCTAAACATATTCTCATTCGACTCTTATTATTGGAAATCCTACAGTATGACCCTGAATGTGTGTCAGTACACTGCAGATTCAAGGTACTAGTTATGGTATTTAAAGCCCTACATGGCAGGGGGCCAGAGTACCTTAGGGAACACCTGCTGCCGGCGTCAACTTCCCTCCGCCCTGTGCGTTCCCACAGAGAGGGACTCCTCAGGGTGCCACCGGTCAGAGAATGTAGATTGGTGGCCCCCAGGGGGAGATCTTTCTCTGTGGGCGCCCCGGAGTTATGGAACCAGTTACCGGTTGAGCTCCGGACGGCGCCCGATCTTTGCTCCTTTCGCCGCGATCTGAAAACATACCTGTTCGAACAAGCCGGCCTGGCCTGAGGGTGGGATTGGTGGGGTTTTTTATTATTATTTTATTGGGGGTTTTATTAATGTATTTATTGTTTTTATGGGCATGTATTTAATTACTTTTTAATTTTTGTAACTTTATGTTTTATTCTTGCCCTGTACACCGCCCTGAGTCCTTCGGGAGAAGGGCGGTATAGAAATATTAATAAATTAAATTAAATTAAATTAAATATGCCTCCTAATTGGTGATAGGCAAGCAATGTCATGTTGGCTTGCAAGACAGATTCTGAATTAGGAATCTTAGCTTGCGTACAATAGGGGTTTGGCTGCATTTGTAACATACTGTTTGAATTTTTCCCAAACTGACCAATGTTGTGCCCTTATCCTTATCAAGGAATGCTTCATCGGGCATGGGTATGACTGAGGATGCTAACTAGTCTTATTATCCCTGTCTTACTAAAATATATTATCTGAAAGCCTTGATTGACCAAAGGCATGATGGATGGTAGCATCAATATTTATATGTTCATATAGTGATTCTCTGTGTGTGTGTGTCATACATTAGTTTTTTAACTTTCCAAATTTTACACAAAGAATATTTTTATATTGTTTTTAGCTTTTAAAAATAATGTTTTATTTTACCCTTCCTTTGTTGGTCTATGACTGAAATAAAAGATTTGATTGACACAGACCAATTCTTGTGGCAATCAAGATGTTGTTTAAGTGGGTACAAAGAGCTAAAACAGGATTCTCCAGTGATGAAATAAAAGTGATGAGTTTCAGATAATACTGAGATGCTGGATGGTGTATTTTAGAAAATTGTACAGTTGAAATGAATGCTGTAAATATTTGTATCCAAGAGAAAATGATGGGAAGGAAATCATAAATGCTGTGAGAATATTGAAAAATGATAAAACTGCAGATGCAAGCAGTATAACTAAAGAAATGTTAAAATATGGATATGGTTTGCTGTGTGACTTACTTAACATGTATATCAACACTGTTTATAGGTCTGATGTTTTGATAAATGTGGTCATTTTTCTCTTTAGGAAGAGAACGTTAGCAAGAGAAAATGCAAAAAGTACAAAGGAATTAATATACGTGTCAGAGAACTCTTTGGCAGAATACTGATTGAAACTGCAGAGCCGATGACATTAAGCAAAACTCAGTGTAGAATGAAATGTAGTTTTTATGCCTGGCAGAGTGTTTGGAGCTAAGACTGGTTTTTCAGAAGATCATTAAGAAATATATGAATGTTGGCAAGAAAGCTTACTATGTATTTGCTGAATTAGGGAAGGTTTCTGATACTAAGGTTGATAAGCTTGGTTTAGGAAATGTTTCATATGAATATGGACTTGGCTGTTAGACCCTGATGTGATAAAAGTTGTATCTGATTGAACAAAGCATTCATGAGAATAAAAGGAATGCTTAGCTAATGCTTCAGTGATGAATATAAGGATAAAACAAGATTGTGTGATGTCCCCTTGACATTTGTAAGCAAATGTATAAAAATGCTATGATTATACTGGAGGTCTACTGTTAATAAGAGTACTTTTGTATGAAGACAGTGTTGTATCGTTGGCTGAGAATGGCTGTAAATGGTGGTATGGTATATAGACTCCAAGGCACATGGAACCGAACATTTATGAACTATCGAGGTAGTTGTATTTGACCTGGAAAGCAACATGAATAATTGCAAGTCATAGCATAAGTGGAGAAAAAATAGATCAAATAGAAATATTCGTGGAGTTGATGGAACTATGAGTGGGGAAAAATTCAAGAAATGCAAATACTGGGAGAAGAGTAGTAAACAGAATGTACTACATTGCAAGGATTGAGTGTTGATCAAAAAAAGTGAAAAATGGCTACTGATAACAGCATGCTTCTGTCAGCTTTGTTGTAGGCAGAGTTGGTAATGTCACAGGAAAATCAAAGTTGAATGCAGCATGGCTGAGGTGTTTAAGAAGTTTGTCAGTGGCCAAAGAAGAAGGGATTAGGCAGTGAATGAATGGATCATGAAACGGATGTGGATTGAATACAAAGTGTATGATCTGAACAAAAGAAGTTTCTTGAGGCACTTTAATTATATAGCATAGAATAGAATATTCTTTATTGGCCAAGTGTGATTGGACACACAAGGAATTTGTCTCCCTTACATAAGCTCTTAGTGTACATACAAGGAACAAAGTTATAAATCATGCTCATAAGATACAATCATAAATCGTAAGATACAACCAACAAAGTGATAGTTATAAGATACCAATAGGAGTAGCTAAGAGGGAAGATGAGAAGGATAATAGTAATACAGTCCTATTACATGGTTAGATATTCTTAAGCATAATAATAATAATAATAATAATAATAATAATAATAATAATAATAATAATAATAATAATAATAATAATAATAATAATAATTTTTATACTGCCCTTCTCCCGAAGGACTCAGGGCGGTGTACAGGGCACTACAATAAAATACAATATATAAAAATTAAAAGAAATATTAAATACAGTAGCCCAATTAAATAGACAGTGCTGTGGGAACTGTGTTTAGCAGAGCGATGGCATGGGGGCGGGGAACTGTCTTTTTGTCTAGTAGGCAGAATGAATTAGGATTGAACTGCAATATAAATATATGAAGGAAGAATGAATAGACTGAGAGGAAGAGGAAGACCTAAGAAGTTATATTTGGATGGAGCTGATGAGATCTTCCAAAATAGAGGAGAATTTGAAAGAAAAAAAAAGCAGTGAATGAAGCAATATATGGATGCTGTATGGGGGAGAGTAGGGAAATTACCATGAGGAAAGGAAGGGAGAAATAGATTGAAGGGAGAAATATACTGAATTAAACTTGTTTTAACTAGCTTCAGCTATGTTTATTTTTATTATCTCTTGCCTTACAATTCTTTAGCTTACTATTTTTTTCTTTGTTGTTTATGCTTTGTTTAATATTACTTGCCCCTTAAGGAAATAGCATGATGATGATGATGATGATGATGATGATGATGATGATGATGATGATATGTGTGTGTGTGTATGCATGTTGCTATATGAACATAGTAATATGGTGATTTTGGATGGCAAAAGAGTGTTGTTCCAGGAATAAGAGCTTTATTGATGCCTGCCGGAATTCCAGAGCAACCAGCAGATTCTGCTTGCTGCTGCAAAAATAATACAGCAGAATCTTTTACATATCAGACAGATTGTGCCGTGCTAGATAGTAGTAACAATTTTAGGGATTTTTTTAAAAATGCTGGAGTGAGGAAGTGAAGTTTTTCCAATCCTCTTCCAATCTTAATTCTGCTGTGGGAGAGAGAAGTCCTAAAGTAATTACCCCATAATCACTGCGATATAAACAAGCAAAAGCTCCAGTTGTGACGAAGAGGCAAAAATAAAAATCTTGCTTAAAAGACGTAGTCCAAATCTAACAGTGTTTTTGCACACAAAAAGAGGAAGGGTATATCAGTGTTCCCGTAGATTGTTCGAAAGTATAACATCTGAGTTAAAACCATGTGCTGATGGATATTATTTGGGTATTTTCTAGTTTGTAATCTTTAAACTAAACATGGGCCAGATTAAAAGATATTCTCCCTGAATTTTGCAATGTTCAGTGATGAATGTCAAGGCACTCTAAGGATCAGCAAGGATTGGATATTTATTTATTTATCACATTTTTCAGCCGTCCATCTCCTTTATGAGAGTCTCCCTCACCAGTCTTTACATATCAATGGGAAATGAGCATTATTTTCTCAGAACAGATAATGGAGTCATAATAATATTCAATTTTACTTGTTTGGGGAGCTGGGAAAATTAAAGGTAAAGGTTCCCCCGCACATGCGTGCTAGTCGTTTCCAACTCTAGGGGCCGGTGCTCATCTCTGTTTCAAAGCCAAAGAGCCAGCGCTTGTCCGAGGACGTCTCCGTGGTCATGTGGCTGGCATGACTAGATGCCAAAGGAGCACGGAACACTGTTACCTTCCCACCATAGTGGTCCCTATTTTTCTACTTGCATTTTTATGTGCTTTCGAACTGCTAGGTTGGCAGAAGCTGGGACGAGTAACAGGCGCTCAGGCGCTCACTCTGTTACGTGGCACTCGGGATTTGACCCGCCAAACTGCCGACCTTCTGATCGACAAGCTCAGCATCCTAACCCACTGAGCCACCATGTCCCTTCTGGGAAAATTAGGCAGCAGTAAAATTATTTCAGTAATATTGATGGTAATAATAATGGTCATGACGAAGAAGATCTGATTCAGATCTGATCAACACATCTCCACAGAATTAGGCATATTTTTCCAAGTTATTCCTGCCTTTTCTCTTTCAGTGAGAACTTAGCCTCGAATTGAATAATTCATGGGATGGAGTTAAAAAAGCAAATCCCTCATTAGTGATTTTTCAGGTCTTTTGGTATCATCCAGACATCATTATATTTGTATAAACATTTTCTTCATTATTAAACAATAATTTAATGGTTGGATAATACTAGATGTTTAATGGTTAGGTAATACTAAAGAAATGCTAGTAGGCTTAAGTCCATATTTCTTGTGTCTACATGTACAAAGATAACTACCATTTCAATGAAAGACAATCTGGAGCTTTTTGTTCTCCAGGCCATTTTAAGCAGAGCCAAAGACACATTTGTATTGAGGGACTGGGGGGGTAGTCAGGGGAAGAACTAGCTTTGTTCTTTAGTTCTCACCAACTACTGGGTGGGGGAAACATCTTTTATTCTCCCCCCAATATGATAGTATCTGTGTGTATCTGAGAGAGTGCACACAGAGAGTGGCTATTTTTTCCCTACACAGAATGCTCCAAAACAATGCTGAATCCAAATGTACATTATGTATGTATAGTACACCATAGAGGCCAGGCACGTGTTGCTGAAGCTATGATGCTGACAAGGTTGAGGAAACTCTGATGCTCTCTTAGGGTAAAGTTTTGGTCTCTGGAAATTTCTGTCTCATAGTTGCTCGTCCATAACTCCTCTTTCCTCTCCTCCTCCTCCTCCTCCTCCTCCTCCTCCTCCTCCTCCTCCTCCTCCTCCTCCTCCTCCTCCTCCTCCTTCTCCTCCTCTCTGTATCTTTTATGTCTACAGTAAATGGTTAAGCTATTAGACTGGGGTGGGGAATCCCAGGTTAGAGTCTCTGTTCAACTGGCTGCTAATCAATGTGTCTCAGACTATCTCATGGGCTATTGTTATAGGCATAAAAATGAAGGAAAACTTTTCACACACACTTACTTGAGTTCACGGAAGGAAAAGGATTATTTATGTGATATAGAAAGAATAATTTCTATTGTCCTCATTTCTTCAGGAGAAGGAGCAATATGTGGGGCTGATCTGAGCTGCATCCAGTGGTCTGACCAAGTGCATAGATAAGAACTAGAAGAGGAAGAGGCATTCACTTTTGCTTATAACACAAGAATGAGAAGAAAAGTTACTCTGCTTTTTGGAGTAAACTCCCCTGGATTGTACCACCAAGAACATGTATGTAAAATGGGCCAAAATGTGCAGTTCAGACTACATCATCTCAAAAGGCATAAGAATTTTTGAAGTCCAGTTTATTTTCTTTCATTAACTGAAAGCAAAAAAAGAAGATTTCTCTCCTACATGAATGGTAGTCCTTGGTCAGCAATCAACAATGATTGGTTAGCAGTTCTTTCTACTCAGGTATTGGTCAAGCAGGCAAGCATGACTTATCTATTGGTTCCTCATAGGGTTCTGTCATCAAGAAAGATCCTCATTGTGCCTGCTGAGGAAAGAAATGCACATGTTGTTGTGGGGGGAACAAATAAACTATGTATTACAATTACATGGCAGCCGTCTCTCTCCTCGTGGCATGCACATTGATTTGGTCCTTGCTAGTTACTTTCCGAAGGGATGCGGTGGCTCAGTGGGTTAGGATGCTGAGCTTGTCGATCAGAAGGTCGGCAGTTTGGCGGGTCGAATCCCGAGTGCCGCGTAGCAGTGAGCGCCTGTTACTCGTCCCAGCTTCTGCCCACCTAGCAGTTCGAAAGCACGTAAAAATGCAAGTAGAAAAATAGGGACCACTATGGTGGGAAGGTAACAGCGTTCCGTGAGCCTTTGGCGTCTAGTCATGCCGGCCACATGACCACGGAGACGTCCTCGGACAAGTGCTGGCTCTTTGGCTTTGAAACGGAGATGAGCACCGGCCCCTAGAGTCGGAAACGACTAGCACGCATGTGCGGGGAAACCTTTACCTTACCTTTACCTTTAGTTACTTTCCAAATGCATTTGGGCTCAATGTTTACAATCAGGCAAGATTTTATCTCTTTGCCTCCACTGATAAAGATGCTTCAATGAACTGCTACTCTTTGTTTCTGTTTATGGTGACAGTAAGTAAGGATGAAGTGTGTGGTTTTCTTGTAGCTTTAATGACACACCACTATAAATATCCAAACAGCACATTGATTTTCTGTTAGTATATGTTAGTATATACTAGTAGCAATGTAAATAAAAGATACAAAGAAATGGGAACTGCTTTTCTGATCTGAATTTGGTGAACTGTCATTTAATAATTTTGTCTAGACAATTATTTCTGCAGTCAGTGATCAATTAATATTTTGTTGAATGTTACAAATATACAATAGTGGTTAATATTAGTATGGGTGGGTTGGAATGTGTGTGTGTGCCTTCAAGTCAGGGTTGACTCCTTGCTTCTGCCTGGATCAGTCCCTGCTGTTTTCTTGGCAAGATTTTAGAAGTGGTTTGCCCTTGTCTTCTTCTTAGGACTGAGAGAGAGTGAATAGCTTAAGGTCACTCATCTAGCTTTATGCCTAAGGCAGGACTAGAACTCACAGTCTCTCCATTTCTAGCCTGTTGTCTTAACCACTATACCAAACTGGCTCTCGATGTTAGTACTTGGGACTATACAAATAGGTATTTGTCAATAATGTCTCTCTACTGAACAATTAGCATCTAGCCATTAAATCAACCATCCACAGCTTCTGCCTTTACAAATCCTTCAGTGGCGGCCCATTTCCTTTCCATAAATCATGAGACAGAAGGGGAAAACTATAAGTCATATTAACCATATTTCTTTATTTATTTTTAAATGTAATTTTAAAATTACATTAAAGTAGTTTTTAATCTGGCTTCATCCATTTCTTTTTCCTGGCCTCTCCCATTCTTTTAAACCAAAGCACTGTCAAAGGCCAGCTGTTATTTTTTAGCCAACAAAGCTTGAAAGTTCAACTATCAATCCAAATATTTTTATTCTTTGTGTGTTCAGTTTTTTAGTTTTTGAAATTTAGCTATCCTACAACAATCCGGCATGTCTCCTGGTAGCCAGTTTGAAAACAGACAAATAAAACTGGATTCTGGATCCTCATTTCCAAGATACTTTTTGTTTATTTATTGGTTATTATCAGGTTATTTATTTTTGTAAATATCTGTTTACTGCCAACTCAGATCTACTAGATGGATACTCAGAAATTCTTTCCTTTCTATGACTTTCAACACACCTCATGCTCACTAAGCCTCATCCCTCCGAAGATTCTTCATCGCTAATGGAGTAATTCCTTGTGTTGGAGGCTAAATTAATAGTCCATACTGTAATTGAGTACAGTACACTATATGAAGCAGAAGGCCTTTATTTGAGAAAGAGAGTGATTAAGAAATCATGAAATAAGCAGAAAGTGAGAAGCAATGAGGGAGAAAGAATGAGCGGAAGAAGGAAAAAGTCATAAGTCCATGATCTCCTTTGACACACAGGTCATATCAGGAAATTTATCAGCTACTCTGTTTCCTAATCATAAAATGGGGAAATGTTTTTTAATTGTAGCGAACATGAATACATCCTGAACTCATTCATCTCAAACAGTTATAGGATGTACTTTCTATAAACAGGAGGAACTGTACTCCTTCCTTTTAGGAGTCTAAAAATCCCCTTTATAGGACCAGCTATCATTGTTGGAAACTGCTGCTCAGAATTATAGTTGCTTTAAAGTAACACATCGAGTTGAACAGGTACTAGGAGAGACAACAGTAATGACATCAGCATAATCACTTGTCTTTAGCATGACAAATTCAGAATCAAGAGTCAGAGTCAGAGGCTGATTATGTTGGAAATCTGCCAAAGCTTAGATTCTAGCTGGAGCTGAATGATGTCTCCCAGTGCCCAGTGGCCCCTTCCTGTCTACCCATAGAGCTAAAACCCTTGATTTGCCTTGGCTCAGATAAAATAACAGTAGTGGAGGTGGCGGAGGAGGAGGAAGAGGAGGAGGGAGGGAGGGAGGAAGGAAGGAAGGAAGGAAGGAAGGAAGGAAGGAAGGAAGGAAGGAAGGAAGGAAGGAAGACAAAAGACAAAAGACCTTTAGGGAAATTGCCTAAAAAAACTCAGCAGGGCTGGAACAATTCTTTAGGAAACATATCTTGGAAATTTTTATTTCTAAACCATAGTAATGTTGTGCCATGGCCTTTTCTATCTATTACTTTACTGTTGAAAAGCAGCCAACAGTTTCACACATTTGCTTAACGGCAATTAGTTGAATAAATCACAATTGGCTGGGCTCATATAATACACTGAATCATCAAATGTAGTCTACAAACTACAATAAACACCTGATTTTTCTCTTGGGCCTTAGGCTAGGTTTAGTGAAGTCCCCTGTGCTGGATGTTTCATGTGGGTAGGATGCTTTGCAGTATCTGCTGAGATGTAGCCTTCCTTTAACTCATGTATTACTTTTAATAATAATAATAATAATAATAATAATAATAATAATAATAATAATAATAATAATAATTATTATTATTATTATTATTATTATTATTATTATTATTATTATTATTATTTTATTTGTATACCGCCCTTCTCCCGAAGGTCTCAGGGCGGTGAACAGGGCAAACATATAAAAATACAAGAATACAAACATTAAAAGAGATTAAACAGGTGCCCAGAAACTAAGAACAATCAATTAAAATACATTAAAACAATATTAAAATCTGAACCCATCACCCATCAGGCCAGGCCGGCTTGTTCGAACAAGTAGGTCTTCAGATTGTGTCGGAAGCAGCGAAGGTCGGGTGCCATCCGGAGCTCAACCGGCAAATGGTTCCACAATTCCGGCGCACCCACAGAGAAGGACATCCCGCTGGGGGCCACCAGGCGACATTCTCTGACCGGTGGCACCCTGAGGAGGCCCTCTCTGTGGGAGCACACAGGGTGGAGGGAAGTTGATGCTGGCTTTTAGAGCTAGAATTAGTGGACACTGGGGGGAGTAGGGAGAATGTATCTCAATACTGTTTGTAATAAGAGAAGATAAGAATTTGGCAGGTTGTTAAACAGGAGGGGAAAAGTTTGCATTTTAAACTAATTGGAGAATGTGATTTATGATGTTTAACTAAGGGAGGGAATTGTGTTTGATACAATGTGTTCGGGGGAGGAGAATTCAGATTTTGGCTTCAGTATGTATGTGCCGAAGCTATCCAAGTATAATAAAAGATTCTTTAAGGTAAACAATATCTAGAAGTTCTTTGAAGTACTGCATTTGTCGGAACCATGACATTACCTACCTATCTACCTACCTAAGTAACTAACTAATACAGTTGCCAGGTACAAACACTGTGCAAAGGTACAAACAAGCAAGCCACATTATGGCAACACTTTGTGTCTCACACAATACTTTTGTTCCGATTGCTCTGTCCAGTTAAATCTGGTATCTCTTTGTATTACTAAATAATGGTAGTTGGCCTCATAAACAAAATTAAGGCCTCGTTCCCTGTGTTGAGCCAGCAGATGGTACACACTGATAATTACACAAGGCTGAAATCTGCAGTCAAGTTGCTTCTTTCTTAGGCTGTGACTCAGCTGGAATTCTGGGTTGGCCAAGGTCAGAAAATAAGACAAGACATCAACACATACAAATGGCTCTCAGACTGAAGAGATCTTTGCACCTTACTGCTACAGTGACGTATAGCACGAAGGGTGCTTTTTCAGTATAAGAAAAAGAAGTAGAGAATAAGGCACATGAAACATACACTGGCTATTTAACAATTTATGAATACTCCTTCTACATTTTTAGGTCTTAGAAATAGCAGGTGCAAGAGACTTGTGCTTTACTATAAGGGCTCATGGTTTTAAAATCTGGCAGCAGATGAAAAACTACTCAGAAAAAAAACAAGCTTATTTTCAGAAACTTAACACAGAAGCATGGGAAGTGAAGGATTTCTGGCACAGAAGAAAATCTCTTCTCTTTTTTTTTTTTGCCGGATGCCATTTATTTTTTCATTCATGAGACTTTTATATTGTTTTAGTCATATGGGACTCTGAGCAGTTCATGTCCAACCATACACAGAAGAAAAACAAGAGAATGAACAAATAATAAGATATCCTGATACAATAGTCATGGCATCACATTTCTCTCAGTATGTCAAAAGCTTTCTGGAACATCCATGGTCATGAGAGAAGGGTTAGGGTTAGGGTTGGCTGGCTCTGGGTGCAAATTATCCCCTAGAACAAGGGTGTCAAACTTGCAATGTCATGTGACATGTCATCACATAGCGCAACTTTTTCTTCATTGCTGGCAATGGGGTGGGCATGGTTTCAGCATAACGCATTTGGCCTGCGGGCTGGCAGTTTGACACCCCTGCTCTAGAAGGACTTCCCTCCAAAGAAAATGCTTCCTCACCCCCTCACAGATATCCTGATTGTTAGGAACCCTCTACAGGCACTTTTGGTTTGAATATATTATTAAAAATGAAGAAGAAAAAAACAAAATAACCATCTTTATCTACAAGGCATTCATTCCTACGGCAATTGTTTATTTTTAATGCTCTTGCTCAGATTTATTTGAATTATTAAATAATGGTATTGAATATTGGAACCAATACGAAAGAGTAAATGGTGGAAATGGCACAACTGATTTATAGATAGTCCTTGTTTAGCAACTCCTTGGACAGTGACTGTTTGCAGTTAGGATGGTGATGAAAAAATAACTTTGTGACCAATGTCCCCATTTATGACCTTTGGACTGACTCTCTCTCTCTCTCTCTCTCTCTCTCTCTCTCTCTCTCTCTCTCTCTCTCTCTCTCTCTCTCTCACACACACACACACACACACACACAAACACACACACATACACACACACACTTACCATTACAATATTGTGCTTGACCCATTTTTCCCCTCACCAGACAGAGATTACCTAAACAAATTATCTCTCCCTGCACAGCAGTAAATCCCTTAAAAGTACTAACTGCAAGTTAACATGCTAAGCTCTGTGACATCAATTAGTTCATGCTGTTACCTGTAACTAATAAGATCCCAGTAAGTTTTACACTGAAGGTTTTTGTTTGCCTCCAAAGTGGTTCAGTGAGCATACCATCGACCATGGTATCTTGCTGCGACGCCTCAGGGGACTGGGAGTGGGAGGCACGGTTCTGCGTTGGTTCTCCTCCTTTCTCCAGGGTCGCTCGCAGTCGGTGCTGGCAGGGGGACAGAGGTCGACCCCGAGGCCTCTCGCTTGCGGAGTCCCCCAGGGGTCGGTCCTCTCGCCTCTCCTGTTCAACATCTACATGAAACCGCTGGGTGAGATCATTCGCAGCTTTGGAGTAGGGTACCATCAGTATGCTGATGACACCCAGCTTTTCATCTCAACTCCAAACAACATCAGTGATGCCCTCGACGTAATGTCCCACTGCCTGAAAGCGGTCTGTGAATGGATGGGGAGGAACAGGCTTCAACTGAACCCGGACAAGACTGAATGGCTGTACGTACCGGCAAGCCAGGATACTCAGAACATCCCATCCCTTAAAATCGGGGACAAGTTACTACCCCCTGTTGATAGGGCCCGCAACCTGGGTGTCCTCCTAGACTCGCAGCTCTCCCTGGAAGATCACATAGGAGCTGTGACCAAGGGGGCCTTCTCCCGGGTTCGACTAGTTCGCCAACTACGGCCTTATCTGGACCTGGATGCCTTACGTACAGTCACCCATGCCCTTGTGACCTCTCGCCTAGACTACTGTAACACTCTCTACATGGGGCTGCCCTTGAGATCCACTCGGAAGCTTCAACTGGTGCAAAGTGCAGCAGCACGGACACTCTTGGGAGCCTCCCGATACTCCCATATCACACCTCTCCTCCGTGCGCTGCACTGGCTTCCGGTTGCCTTCCGTGTGAAGTTCAAGGTGCTAACAATGACATACAGAGCCCTACATGGCATGGGTCCGGACTACCTACGGGAGCACCTTCTGCCAATGTCAGCACCCCACCGTCCTGTGCGCTCCCACAGAGAGGGCCTCCTCAGGGTGCCACCGCTCAAGGAATGTCGGCTGGTGGCCCCCAGGGGGAGGGCATTCTCAGTGGGTGCGCCAGCCCTCTGGAACTGCTTGCCAACCGAAATCCGGATGGCCCCCAACCTCCGCACCTTCCGGCGCAACTTAAAAACTTACCTGTTCCAGCAGTCTGGCCTGGCCTGATAGCTCTAATTGGGGTCCCAGTTTGTTTTTACTATTGTTTTTCACTATTGTTCAATCTGTATACCTACCTTACTCTGTACACCGCCCCGAGTCCCTCGGGAGAAGGGCGGTTTATAAAAACAAATAAATAAATAAATAAATAAATAAATAAATACTAGGCAAATAGTCTATGCCAGCACATTCTTTTCAGTGTCTTATGTCCCATTGTGTGCCTGCTTATTCTCTTGTAATCCTTTTCTCTCCAAAGTACAAACAATAAACATTCATTCCTTTTTTGCTAATTATCCCAGCACTGGATGAATATTCTGAAGGCTGAAGGAATGGAGGAAAGGGCTAAAAGATTTGCCCTTTTCTCTGGCTTCCTTTTGAGTTGAAACTTTCCCCACTGTTTGAGCTCACCTGGTTGTATAGGGTTATATTCTTTTGATGCATAAAGCAAAGGAAAACTGAAGTAAAATTGTAAGCACAGTTGCAGTCACATGATTGTAACTTAGGAACCACTTTACTTAATGATGAAGTTGCCAGTCCCAGTTGTAGTCACTCAACTACACTTGAATCAAGCACAGACCTCCAGTGACATTCGTTTGGGTGACTGTGTTTTGATACATCTCTACTACATAACCTAAGAGAAAGAAACATAGCATCAATACTTCCAATGGCTTTCTGCCCCATGAAATTTCTTGAAGAACTTGTGCCATAAAGTTTCCTGTACAGGAAAAGAGAATATTTCTGCCTTTTCAAGCTGCTATATGTGTCTCTTCCCTTTGTCTAATGGGAATATCTCCTCTTATTACTATTGTGGTCTGCTCCATCAATGTCTTTGTTACTAGACCATCTTAAAACACATCTGCAAATGTAAGTAGCCATCTACTGCTTTTTCTCAGGTCTTAAAATTCTGGACTTAGAATCCTTGCTTTTTACAGGGTTGATATCATATTGGTGAACCCTCACACTCATAACACTCTATTTAACATGAAAGATAGCACTGGACTGGTGGGCTTTTTTTAAGCAAAACCCAGCTGTAAAGATGGGGAGTGAAACTGCAAAAATTTTAGAGGCCTGAATGGGGAGAGGAGATATTCATATCTCTAGCCTAGTTAATTTCTGATCAAAGCATTCTTTTTTCCCCTCCCCAAACAATGATTGTAATGGAAATAGGTACGTGTAGTCCTTGACTTACGACCACAGCTGATCCCCAAAATTCTGTTGCTAAGCAAGACAGTTTTAAGAGAGTTTTGCCCAAGATTATGACCTTTCTTGTTAAGTGAATCACTGCAATTGTTAACACAATGGTAAAGTGAATCTGGCTTCCCCATTGACTTTGCTTGTCAGAAGGTCGCAAAAGGTGATCACATGATCTAAGAACACTGCAACTGTCATAAATATGAACCAGTTGCCAAGCATTTGAATTTTGATCATGTGACCTTGGGGATGTTGCAATGATCGTAAGTGTGAAACACAGTTGTAAGTCACTTTTTTCAGTACGTTTGTAATTTCAAACTAAATGAATAATTGTAAGTTGAGGACAACCTGTAAAGGAAACAGGTGTTGGAGGGACGAGTAAGATATATTTGAGCATGCTTGCTTGCTTGCTGAAAAAGTGACACATTTTCCTTAGTTTCTATCTAGTTAAAAATATAGACAGTAGATCCAACCATAGGCATATGCATAACATATAATTTGGCTTTGGGGCACTTTTCCAAGTATTGCATTGAGAAAACAAATTGGGAAAACTACTACAGCATTCAAACTCCTGCGGAAAATGCCCGAGGTTTACATCAGGAAAATCCTGAGTACAAAGTAGGAGGTCATTTGGCCTGCACATGGAAAAGAGCTTTGAAATAAACGTGGTGATTCTAGGGAACTACTCTTTGAAAGTGCTTTAAACGCCTTATCATTTTGTACTGAATCAGGGACAGGCCTGCCAAAATCCTTCACTTATTAAGGACACTTCGATGCATCACTTTGTCTACTTTCCAGCCTTGTATAAACTGTTTCCTTTAGGATTGAAACAGACAGTAATCAGTGTTGTTCTTCACAACAGGAAACATCTGATCAACTGTAATTAGTAAAGGCCGCATTACACATGTTTGTTGTTATTTTGCATTTTGCACAGCAATGGAGTTACAAGTTTGTTTGCCAATTGCTGGCCTTTAAAGAAGGAGCTGCATAATTTCTTTTGACATAATTTCTGCAGAAGAATCAGGACACTAATACAAATGTCAGGATTTCTTAAAACCCAGCACAGAAAAATACTGACTGATGGAAAGATGCATAATCTTGGGGCATTCTATTCAGTGATATTAGAAGGTTGCCATGGAAAAGTTAAAAAAATGCAAACTCCATGCTTGTTTAGTAGGACAAGAAATATTGACGTCAATGATTGTCATTTGTCTGTTTCAGGGCCATTTTGCCTCTCTATAAACCTTCATGTCTCCTTTCTGAAGGAGTTATGAAACTTAATTAGAGCCATGCATTTACCAGGCTGGTTTAGAGATGGAAGACAATTATGCATAAGCAGGTAGAAATCCATGGAACAATTTGAAATAAGAGTTTGCTTTGTGTCTAGGGAATGAAGGCACCCAGAACATTTTTTGAATTTATGCCACTGAATTAGAGCAATGCAATGGGCGGGAGAACAATGGCAGTCTTTTTTCCTACCCTCCACTGCCTTAGTGACCAGAAACTCTTCCAACATCCCATAACTTCTTCTAGTGAGACAAAATTTCAATTGATCCTCCTGTGAGATCACTTGGGGTCACTTTTGGGAAAGCTACTGTGAATAGCTTTAAAAAAATAAAAAGTTGCGTTACAATTAAAACTTTTTTTAATTCCCACCCCCCATTTGCTTGTAAAGGAGTCATGTACACATAGATGCAAACATTTATATAACTATCCAGGCGAAGACACAGGGATAATAAGAGCATTAAAAAAAATCACCGAATTTTTCCCAATAAAATAGTGAAAAAATCCAGAATGGATGATTTGCTAACATCCATTTTGGAATACAAGTAGTCTGCAGCTTACAACAGTTTATTTAGTGATGGTTCAAAGTTACAAAAGTGACCATTTTTCACACTTATGACTGTTGCAGCATCCCCATGGTCACATGATTTACATTCAGATGCTTAATAACTGACTCACATTTATGATGGTTGCAGTGTCCTGTGGGTCATGCAATCCCTTTTTGCAAACTTCTGACAAGCAAAGTCAATGAAAAAGCCAGATGCTAATTTAACAGTGATCCACTTAACAAATGTGCCATGAAAAGTCGTTAAATGGAGCAAAATTCAATTAACAAATTTCTCACTTAGCATCATAAATTTTGGGCTCAATTGTGGTCATAAGTTGAGGACTACCTGTGTTTCTAGATTCAAAAGAAAAAAATGTATTTTTAAGGGAAAGCAGGGCACTTTTTTACAAGTGCATATTTAAGGAAGTTGCATATGTTAAAGATATAACTACTAAAGACTTTTTAGATTTTTTTTTTACTTGCAAAAATGGACAGATCAATATTATTGAGTATAAAGCTCTAGGCTCCAGGGGTCTTCAAACTTGGCCCTTTTATGACTTGTGGACTACAACTCCCAGAATTCCTCAAGCAGCATGCCTGGCTGAGGAATTCTGGGAGTTGAAGTCCACAAGTCATAAAAGGGCCAAATTTGAAGACCCCTGCTAGCCCAATGGTAATATCCTAATATAAGAATGGGTAAGTAAAAATCCAGCTTAATGAATGATCTGCTATGTCAAGCTAGATATATACACATTTAAAACTGAACTGTTAAAATATCTCTTGTTACAGTGTACTGTTCTCCTCTAGCAATGTTGGGGGAACTGAATTTGTGATCCAAGATGGAGATTTCAGGGTAGAGACAAGTTCCAACAAGAGATCTTTTGGTATTGCAGCTCAAGCATAGATCCACACAGCTTCACCATTTTGCCTGTTGCCTATAAAATGATGCTCAAGGCAGAAAGATAATAGATATGTTGTATTTGAGCTGATATTGGAAATCCAAACCTTGCATTTTCTCCACAGCATTTAAAAACCATTCTTGTTCGTTTTTGTTCCTTGTTTGTGCATTTGTTAATACGTTTGTATTCCTCTTAATGCTGCTCTTTCATAATTTGCTGTCCAGAGTCAGCCCTTGTTTTGTGAGATGGGCAGCTATGTTAATTAGACAAATAAATAAATAATTGTCCCATAACAAGAAATTGGATGCACATTTTAATCCCCCCCCCAAAAAAATAATAACTTTCATAGGAGCTTTGCTTGAACTATTTGTTCAATGTTTTTGCTAGTTTGGGCAGGAATAAAAATAAAAAATTGTAATGATATATTTCCTCTTATGGACTAACTTGCTAAATAAAGTATGGTAGTAGTTATATTGTTGCAGAAATATTTCAGCGTCCTTGGAGAGGGTCATGGAGAGGGTGCGTTGTTTTTCTTTAAAACGTTCCCCACCAGCAAAAGTCAGTGGCAGTGAAATTAAATCTTGTTTTTCATGTGAATCATTATCTTTAACAGCTGTGTGCAGTTACTGGTAATACAGACATTTTTCTCAATGGAAATAGTACCACCTCTTTAACCAGAATGAACTGCTCCCTCTTCTAATACGTATTTGGCAAGGAAGGATGTCTGAACATCTCCTGAATTAACTCCATGGTTGTACCTGTGAAGCAGTAATTTGATATTTTCTCTTTTCATTTCCTTCTGTGAACAGTCAGTAGTAATTCTGACTTTCCCTTTTCCTTTTTTTCTCCCTTAGCCACCTTTCCCTGTAAATCTAGACAGAGGGATGCAGAGCAGTAGAGATCGACAGCCGAAAAGGAACAGCAAGAACCCTGAAACAAGATTTATGCCAAACCTCTGCTTGGATCCAGTGCAATTTTAGCCACTGCAACCAAGTACACGCATGTGGACTAAGAAATGCTTAACGCAGAAAAGACGTTGCTTCCAAGTGCTTGTTAGCAAAGACAGAAGGTTAGCTTGGCCTTAAAACTGCTGCCTTCACAAATGCATAGCAATAACTGAGTCAGTTCTTCAGGTCAGGCCTGACATGAGCCATCCTTGGCTTCAGAAACTTCTTAGTTCTTAGGCATCTGGGTCTGCAAATCCATTCTGTGGCTGCATCTCATGTGTTGTCTCCATTGGCTGGTCTTGTTTCAACATATTTACTAGGGAATCATCCCTACTGGAACTCGCATTTGAGTAGGTCTACCTTGGCATGGCTTGCCAGCGTTCTTGAGGAATTTCTGGGCAGCTGCCCCAATTGCTTTACTGCTAAGGCATTTTCCTGAGCAGTTGCTTTACGTCAGGGACTGGACGGGTTCTGCTGCAAGCTGTGCTCAATTTGAAAGAAAAAAACACATTAAGGCCTGCTTTCCAGGAAATCAACTTTTCATATCTTGCTGAACTCATTCTTCTCCAAATTACTCTGTAGAGCTTGCTGTTCTTTGTATGATGGCTTTAGCAGATAATAGTTTTTCAGCAGGACATTAGAGGACATGACAATTCCTACATTAGCTGCAGTTCCTAGAAGAACAGCAACAAGTGCAAGAAAGCTACAATCTCTTTCTTGGAATACAGCAGAAGTCCTGTGGAAACTCTTGCAGACTGAGGGTAAGGTCCATTTGAGACAAAATGTATGGATCTGAGCAACTACTGTATCTCCAGCTTCCTTTGTCATGGAAAAGCACAGTACCCGAGAAAGAAACTAAAAGACATGTCCAGACTAGTTTGTAGCCACCTCTGAGCTGCCATAACTATGGTATGGTCTTAAGTTAAAGCATATAAAAAAGCAAAAATGATAAAGAGCTACATATTTGGAGATACTATGTATTTTGGATGTGATACAGACATGTGATTGGAACGCCACCTAATGTACTCCTACATAATCAGCAAATGGAACTTTGGATCACTGCTTTCGGATGAAGGAACACAAGGCTATTTCTCCTTTGGAGACTTGATCTGGCCCTCAAGTTTTCAAAATTCAGAATGAAAGCGAGCTGGGTTCCTTCTTACATCAGAGCAAGGTAAATGGTGCACGTAACAAATATCAAACAACAAAACTATTTTAAAGAAAGAGAAAGCAGTGCATGCCAGGGTTAAATTCACCAGAGATATCAACAAGCTGACCTTATAAAGTTCAGTAAAGGAATATATAGGATCAGAGCTTGATAATTAATGGACCAGGACATTTTCAACATACATATTGTCATTGTCAATGTTTGTTTGAACTGTCTCATTTATCGGACTCATGACACATATACTTTTCTTGACTGATGCTGTGTGGGTAAGGATGATATTATGTCATCATGATGCCACTTTACACCAATGAAGCAGGTTACGTAACTATGTAAATTACATAAAATGCAGCAGTTGTATGATGAAATTGCAGCACATTGACACCTGTGTTGATGTTCAAAATTAATGTGATTTTCCTGATGTGAAGTATGGGCAAATATTCACAAAAAAGCTCAGCATGCATAATTCAGGCACTGTTCTAAAAGAAAATAGTATGTTTGGCTGCAAGTTAGTGAGAGGCCGAGGGACACTCCACAGATTCCAGAAAACTATCCCATCTAAAATAAATGGCAACATCATCTTTGGATAAATATTTTAAAATTCTGGTTTCCACTTTTTTAAAAGAAAACCAATGTTGACTGAAGTAGCCGAAGGACCACTCGGGACGACAGGCTAGTTAACTAAAAGGTTTATTTAGAGCAAGACAAAACAGAATAACTCGCCCGGCTTTTATAGCCGGCAGCTGTCAGTGAGGGCCAATCAGGAACGTCCATTTTGGCGCCGCGTCTATCTGGACCAATCCGCGTCGACTGTTCTTGACAGTTCAGGCTTCTGCATGGCTTGGTGTTTTGACAGCCGCG
The DNA here is from genome assembly GCF_947247035.1 of Vipera ursinii. Taxonomy (NCBI): domain Eukaryota; kingdom Metazoa; phylum Chordata; class Lepidosauria; order Squamata; family Viperidae; genus Vipera; species Vipera ursinii. Next base: position 266,487,531 of record NC_139512.1, on the reverse strand, counting down.
AGCTGTCAGCGGTTGCGCCTGCGCTGTGCGGGGAACTTTGACAGCTGTCAAAGTTCCCGCGTGTTCTCCTGTCAGATTTGTTTTTCCTCACGTATATGGTTTAATCACATATAACTTAACTGTTTACATATATAATACATTGACATGTATTGTTTAATTGTCACTAGTGAATTAATAATTTCTCACCATGAGCTCCTCAGTTGTTTTTAACTTATTAATAAAACTGATTCTCATACTTCCATACTGAAATAAGAGGGGCTTTGATGTTAACTTCTTTATTTCAACAAATTTTCGTACCAATCTTTGCATGATTTTGGCATTCTATTCTCAAGTCCATAAAGACACATACTAATGTGAGCTGTAGTCCTCCATAAAGTGGAGGCAGAAGGAGAGGAAATTTACAAGACACAAGAATGCAAACCCCACAACTTACATAATTGCAATTCTGGCACCACTGTGTATACAGTATCACCACTGTTTCTTCATCTTACTCATGGATATCTACAAATTTAGCATCTTGGATTTCATTGGGATGACTGCTACACTTATGAGTAAGGATTCTTTTCCAAAGAACATTTAAAATATTCTCATTAATTTGGAAACAGGCTACTGAGAGTTGTTGTTTTTTTTAGATAACTGGGCAAGATTCAGAGTTGCAGATCAAGATATTTGCAAAAATTAATTGAATTGAAAAGTTGTAATGTTGAGCAAAACAACTCCATATGCTAGATAAATCCTACTGGAGTAAGACAGTGTATTGCTTTCATGGTAAAAGCTATCAAATTCTATCCCTGCTCAATCCAGGACAGAAAGAGAAAACATATGATTTGCATCCCACCAGGCTCAAGGTTGACTCAGCCTTCCATCCTTCCGAGGTAGGTAAAATGAGGACCCAGATTGTTGGGGGCAATAAGTTGACTTTGTAATAATGTTGGGGGGGGGGAAAGCCCTAATAAGCAGGCATATACATAGAATGAAGGCTATTGCTAAGCACATTTGATTTGTGCTTAGATTGTAAGCCGCCCTGAGTCTTCGGAGAAGGGCGGGATATAAATGGGATTAAAATTTTAAAAAAAATTAAATATAATCCCAGTGTGGTAGTGATTAACCATTACAGATCTATGCAAATTATTTCAGTCTAGTGCAAAAGCAGATTAATCTAGGGTGAAAGGATACTTTCTATTCCCAAAGAGAAATAGATTTTATTTCAAAGCATTCCAGAATAGAGTAGATCTGGCCCAGAGAAGAGTCATAGAAAAGAGACATATTCAACCTGCTGTTGAATATCTGTATAGGTATTGGGTTATCAGGTGTAGTGTCTCACATGTGAGCAGCTACTCCTGTCATATACTTGACTGCCACAGAGCTTTCAAGGGTGTAGGAGGACCTGGCAACGCTGGAGGGTATGCCCACCCCTCCAGCTACTGGCCCATAGAGAATGGGAACATTGAACACCTACAGCGAACAAGAAAAGGAGTAATAGGAAAAAGTCAGCAGTTGAGACCCCAGGTTCCTCAAGCTGGACCCATAGTAGGAGGGTGTGGCAATTTGTTAAATTTATTCCACAATGCAGCAGAATATAGTTAACAGCCAACAGGATGTGTAGAAGAAATGAGTGACATGGATAATGCAATTAATAAATGGCATGTAACATTCAGCAGAATGAAAATTGAAAAATAAAGCTAGCGTGGAATGAAATCAAGGGCCTTTTATTAACTTTCCGAAAAGAGCATTTTTCTGAACAATACATGAAATATTAGAGGCTGGTTAAGATGAGAAAAAAAGCCTTTTTCAATTTCTATTTATTTTTGTTCGGTAAGTACGCAGCCAAAATGTGTGCTTGCGTGCACACACTTCAATGGTTCTAGTACCACTCCAGATCTCAGAATTCAAATAACTGTTTACCAGCCTTCCAGCCCAATTTGCTATTATATTTTTACTCCCCTGAAGGTACACTCTGTACTGGTGACAACACTACGTTTGTTATGGTAATGACGAACATCAAGTCAAATTTGCTTGGCTAAAGCAAAAGCCAGTCAGATGTTATTATCAGGTTAATAGAGGGATAGAATCAAGATTATGTGAAGTATTAATACCACTTTATAATGCCTTGGTAAGGCCACACTTGGAATATTGCATCCAGTTTTGGTTGCCACGATATAAAAAAGATGTTGAGATTCTAGTAAGAATGCAGAGAACAGCAACATACATGATTAGGGGCCTGAAAGCTAAAACATATGAAGAACGGTTGCAGGAATTGGGTACGTCTAGCTTAATGAAAAAAAGGACTAGGGGTGACATGATAGCAGTATTCCAAAATCTCAGGGGCTGCCAAAAAGAAGGAGGGGGTCAATCTATTCTCCAAAGTACTTGAAGGCAGCACAAGAAGCAAAGGATGGAAACTAATCAAGGAGAGAAGCAACCTAGAACTAAGGAGAAATTTCCTGACAGTTAGAATAATCAATCAGTGGAACGAATTGCCTCCAGAAGTAGTGAATGTTCCAACACTAGAGATTTTAAAGAAGAGATTGGACAACCATTTGTCTGAAGTGGTATGGGGTTTGCTGCTTTAAGGTCTCTTCCAACTCTGTTATTCTGTTATCAGGAGATAAAATACTGAAGTTAAAATAGAGCAACTAGAACTTGGCTGCAAAACCTGGACAACCTTTCCACTCTTTCCTGCCATGTAATGGTCATCTGCATTTCAGCCCTGAACTGGTAGCTCTGCTGAAAAGAGAAACCATCAATAATAAAATATGAATTCAGACTATAAGTAACAACATTGTACTTGCACTTTGAAACAGGGCAAATTGCAAACTGTGGAAAGGCATCGACACGTTTGGGTTAAAAAAAAGTGATCAAATCTGAAGGGCAATTGTATGCTCTAACAATCCAACCTTGATGAATATAAATCACCAGGATCCGACAGATTACATCCCAGAGTTCTGAAGGAGCTGGTAGATGTTATCTCAGAACCATTGTACCATATCTTTCAAAAATCCTGGAGCACTGGGGAAGTATCTGAGGATTCGAAAAGTGCTGATGTGGTTCCCATCTTCAAGAAAAGAAAAAAACAGACCTAGGAAACTACAGACCAATCAGTCTAACATCAATACCTGGGAAGATCCTGGGAAAGATAATTAAAAAACAGATCTGCAAATAACTAGAAGCAAACAAAGTTATAACTGGTAGCCAGCACAGGTTTGTCAAAAACAGATCATGCCAAACCAAACTTATTTCATTCTTTGATAAAGTGACCAAATTAGTAGACCAGCCAAATGCTGTGGACATAGTATACTTAGATTTCAGTAAGGCATTCAACAAAGTAGACCATAATGTACTGCTTGGTAAGCTAGAAAAAGGTGGAATAGACAACATCACCATCAGATGGATTTGTAGCTGGCTGACAAACCATACTCAATGAATAGTACTCAATGGTACATCCACATGGAGAGAAGTAAGCAGTGGGGTACCACAAGACTCTGTCTTAGGCCCAGTACTCTTCAATATCTTCATTAATGACTTAGATGAGGGAATAAAAGGGGAACACATCAAATTTGCAGATGACACTAAACTGGCAGGAATAGCCAACATCCCAGAAGACAAGCTCAGGATCCAAAAAGATCTTGACAAACTTGAACAACGGGCCCTATCCAATAAAATGAGTTTCAATGTGGAGAAAAGCAAAGTTTTACATTTAGGCAGGAAAAATCAAAGGTTTAAGTACAGATTAGGCAAAACCTGGCTCAAAAACAGTAACTGTGAGAGGGATGTTGGAGTTCTAGTGGACGATCACTTGACTATGAGCCAGCAGTGTGCAGCAGCAGCCAAAAAAGCTAATACAGTCCTGGGTTGTATAAACAGGCATAGAATCAAGATCACACGAAGTATTAGTACCACTTTATAAAACCCTAGTGAGACCACACCTGGAAATACTGCAACCAATTTTGGTCACCATACTACAAAAAAGATGTTGAGACTGAAAAAAGTGCAGAGAAGAGCAACTAAGATGATCGTGGGCATGGAGACTAAAACATATGAAGAACGGCTGCAGGACTTGGGTTTGGGTAGTCTAAAGAAAAGAAGAAACGGGGTGACATGAAAGCAGTATTGCAGTTTTTGAGGTGCTGCCACAAAGAAGAGGGGATCAAATTATTCTCCAAAGCACCAGAAGGCAGGACAAGAAACAATGGTTGGAAACTGACCAAAGAGAGAAGCAACCTGGAATTAAGGATAAACTTCCTAATGGTGAGAACAATTAACCAGTGGAACAGCTTGCCTTCAGAAATCATGGGTGCTCCATCACTGGAGGTTTTTAAGAAGAGACTAGACAGCCACTTGTCTGAGATGGTATAGGCTCCCCTGCTTGAGTGGGGTGCTGGACTAGAAGACCTCCAAAGTCCCTTCCAACTCTGCTATTCTGTTCCGTTCCGTTCCGTTCCATTCCATTCCATTCCATTCCATTCCAATACCATGCTAGGACTTCCTTGACTTACAGATAGCAAGGCATGGTTGTTTGAGTTTTCCTCTTCCCATACTCTTCATATGGTTCATTGTTTTTCAGTTTTGCAAGAGCTGTCCTGCGATGCCTTTTGAAAACAGCGCACAAAGCATGCATAAGTTTCTTTTTCTCTTCCTTCTTTTTCTTTTCCAACAAGAAGACACTTTAGGAGGTGAAAATTCAGAAGGGAGAAGCAACAGAAGCAGCAGCCACGTCTCTACACCAACTAGCTTCAAGCAAACTAGCTCATAGTTTGCTTCATCCACTGCTGTTTATTCAGAAATTCTTAAGTGTTTTTCTCTGGAGGTGGAATTTGTGCCTTAACATGGATGTTGGGTAACTGTTGAGGTAACCTGTTGAAATAATTTTTATCTAAATCCTTTCTCCGAAGAAACTTCTTGTGTATTCTGTTATATATGTATGTAGAGAATTTTCTAAAACATGAGGTCAATCTATGCCCATCCCCACAGGACTTATCCCAAACAAGCTGAGAACATTGTGACCAACAATTTTAATCCAGTTGATAAAATGAGAACTCGTTCTTTCCTTAATGAGATACATTGGTCATTTAATAGGTAGAACACAGAGAAATAACTCGGCAATCTTTATGTTGGGTGAAAAGAACTGTGCTCATAAAAAGATCCAATCATGAAGACAGGTCCTTTGAGTGGGGCTGCCTTGGATGGCAGAGCAATAATACCAAGAAATATATCTTTTAAAATGTTCATCTAGATAGAATGAGCTGTGTGATAGCAGCATCAATAACATCTGGCTGCTTTCCTCCTACTTGGAGATGTAAGAGTTTTAATCAGCCTTTCCCAGCTTGCTTCCCTCTGAATGTGTTATGTTATATTACTCATCAGCCTTCCCATTAAAACCACACCGACTGGAAATGATGGGAATTATCATCCAGTGCATCCAAAGGAAGGCAAACCCTAAATGTATTCTTACTGCATTATGTGCATTCATAAATAGTGACACCAAATAGTTTTCAAATGAAAAACTGCTTTTGGATAAATATGGCACATTAGTTATTTCACAGGTGCAATTGAATTAATGCTTTATGTTTCAACATGTGCAGGAATGGTTTTGTTTTGGTGGCTGCTAAGCACTGAAAACATGACTGTATGGGGAAGAGGACATCCATCCATACTCTAAGTCTCCTCATTTCTAAATACAGGAAGATCACGCTCCATTTCCTTTGGAGGAATTTCTAAAGAAATTTCCTTTTAGAAACTCCTGATTTTCTCTATACCAACAATATTGCACCTAATTCTGAGCTTTGTAGTTTAGGAAGAAATGTAAAATCAAAATGATGAGGGAGATGGAAGGAAACAATTGTGAGAAAACAGTTGGAGACACTGAGTATCATCTAGAGCAGAGGTCCCCAAACGTTTGGGCACCAGGGACCACTTCTGTGGAGAAAGGTTTTTCCACAGACCGAAGAGTGCGTGGTTTTGTGTGCTGTCTGCATCCCACGGATGGGGCTTTGCTTGTTTGTGCGGACCAGTTGCTGGCACACCGTGGACCGGTACTGGTCCATGGACCAGGGTTTGGGGACCCCTGATATAAAGATGACAAGATACAATAGCTGTCTTCAAGCTTCTAAAAGACTCTCATGTAGAACATGAAGATTATTTGAAGTTGTTCCAGAACATGCAACAAAAAATAATTGGTTTAAATTACAAGAAACCGAGTTTTGGTTGGACATCAAGTAATATTTCCTAAATGTAAGAACTGTTCAGCAGTAGAACAGATTGACTTGGGAGGTGGTGAATTCACCTTTGCAGGATGTGTTCAGCCATCTGGATGACCATCTGTTGAGGATGCTACAATATTGAATTCCTGTATTTGGCAGGGGTTTTAGGTATCCTCTAAGATCCCATCATGATCTTAATTTTTTTTCTATGAATCTTTCCTCAAAGTGAATAAGAACTAGTGGGGAAAAACCAAAAACTTTATCTACTTAATTAGTATAAAATAATGTATGTGAATGTTTAAGTGTTTACTGTACAATTATGCAATTATTTTTGTAGATATTATTGATTCTTTGAAAATGCTATTATATACAGTATTGAAAAATATAAGATAAAGCTACCTTAAAAAGTCACATCAGCATTTTATAGTAGTCCTTGGTCTCCTCTAAAAGCTAAATATCTTCTTGAATTGGGGCCATAAATAATAGAGCATATTAAAACATAAAACTTCAAACAGGTCAAAAATACAAAAACCCTACCTGGTTTTATTTATTGCTGTTTAATATTATTTTCACTGGTTTTAATCAAATTTAAATAAGCCCCATTTGTGGAGTTATGGGACTTTACATTTTATTTGTTTATTTACTTATTTAATCAATTTATATAATTACCCATCTCATAATAGTGACTCTGGGCAGTGCACCAAAGATTAAAAACATGAAACATAGTATAAAAAATAACCTACATTCATTATCCTCATTATCAACATCTTAGTCCATGTGACTGAGAAAACATTCAGGTTTTCAATGCCTTGCAACAGGCCAGAAGAAGCAGAGCTATCTTGATCTTTGGGGAGGGAAGGGCGCTGTTCCATAGGCCAGGTAATACAAAAGAGAAGGCACCAACTCCTTGTAGTTTCCATGAAATAACATTTACTAATGAAAGTAGTAAACCCTGCCAGTGCCTAGAGATAAATAGGCCTTCAAATAATTTGGCCCCAAGCCACGTAGAGTTTCATAGATGACAAGAAGCACTGGTACCCAGAAAGCCACTGGAATCCATTTGAATTCACAGAGCAGAGATATCATATAGGTATATCATGAACTGTCCAAGACTTCCTGCGCTGTTGCATTTGGGATCATCAGTTGCAATGTTCAAATGTTGTTCAAGGGCAGCTCCATGTAGTCCATGTTATATTAATCCAGCCAGAAGGTAACCAAAGCAGAAGCAGGGCTTCTTGATTGAGCAATGGGTGCAACTGGCACACAAGATGGACCTGTGAAAGATGCTCCTAGTTATGGCTGCTTGATTTTTCAGCAGGACCTCTGAGTCCACGAGGACTTTCAAGTTGCCTACCAACTCTTATCTGGGGTAGTGCTAAGCCATTCAGAGATAAAGCTGGAAAATCATGAATCTGAGGGCTCTCAAACCCCACCAGGGTTGAACTGAAGCCTGGTTTTCCTTCTCCATACCTTCACAGCTTCTAGATGTTAGGATAGAACCTTGAAAGTACCACTAGGTTGGCCCAGTGCAGATGTACAATTGGGTATCATCAGCATACTTATTACGCCTCACCCTGTGTTGATACATGGTCTGTCCCAACAATTTCATACAGATGTTTAAAAAAAAAAGTTGGGAGAGAAGTTGGCAAAACAGGGGCCCCACGTTTGATCTCTCCCCACCCACCAATGCTGACTGGAATCAGCCCTAGAGGAAGGAGGAGAACCACTAATAACACTGTGCTTCTCACTCCCAACCCCATGCTGTCTCAGAGTTACAGTATAGCCCAGTCTGAAACCCAAGAAAACATTGAAGAATTGATCCCTTCTTTAATTATTTCAAGCCATTCTTAAGGGCAACTTAAATCTGTTGTAGTGGTTTGATGGTTCAACACACATTTGTGGGTTTAAGTTAAAGAGTGCCTGAAAACAAAATGAAGAAGTACTTGCTTTTCTTAGCGGCACCTATTGTCTACAATGTGCGATAGAGATAGATGCAAATTTCTAAACACTTTTGGAATCTTTTTAAAGACAGAATTCATTTTTGAATTTGTGTTTGTGTGAATAAACTGGCTTCCCCCGTAAATCTGAAAACCAAATCCCTTCCCATAGAAACAAAATGTGCTACTTTGATGCTTCTAGTAATTTCCATAGATTTGCTGAAATCATTCAAACTGTTAGAGGCAGAGCAGATGCCAGAAAAGTATACTTTGAAATAACATATTATGCTTACATGCATATATTTTGATGCCCATGAAAGAGTGCTGGTGGTTAGACCTTCTGAACATTTTTTTTATTATTATCAGTCTCCCACCCACAGCGTTGCAGTGGGACACCCACTCCCTGTTTCCATATTCCACTCTTGGAAAACTGCTTGCTTGGACCACCTCAAGAGAAAAAAACAACCAAAGTAATTTGGAAACTTTGCTGAAATTGAACAAGGGAGTCCTGATGGCTCAGCAATATTTCCTTGCAATGTTACACTGTAGATACATCAGAATTTGTGCAACTTCCAAGTCAGTGCTGATAGACTCCAATTTAGATTTAGCCTCTCTGCACCATTTATGAATTTAACTTCTGGGTTGTCCAAAACATTTACATCTACATTTTCAAATGTCCCAGACATCTACATTTTAATAGAGTTCTTTAAAAAAACACAGCCAAACCCTGCTTCAAGTAATTTACACAAAAAACCAGTTTTAAAATTTTTCTAATGACCTTTTATGCAGAGTGTACCCACTTGATATTAAGAAACTCAGCTATGAATTCCTCTGTGTTGGGTTTGAGAAGTTATTGGCCAAACCCAGAAATCAACAAGCCATTGATTTATTAGCATAAATTTCAAGTTGAAATAACAATGAACAAACTAGGTTATAGTCAGTCCATGGCAGTTCCATATGTTATATTATCAGAAATCCTTGGATGCACATCCATCAGTATTGATGGAGATAGTGGAGTCCTCTTTGCAGTCCCTAGATGAGATCATCCACCAGTTCAGAGTGTATTATCATCAATCATTCTCTAGCAATGCACACAAAGCTGAGAACTGAGAGACAAGACTAGCGCAGTACATACATTTAACTTTCATGAAGAGCACTTCATGTACATACATTTAACTTTCATGAAGTCCACTCTAACAAGCACTCTTTCACATGTTATATGCAATACGCAACTGTACAGTCCAATGAAGTTAAAAACTGAAAAAACACTTAAATTGGAAAAAAGGCAGATTTTTCCTGTTCTCCTTAGAAGCAGAACTTGGAAATTAATTTCTTTTCCTGTAATCTTTCTTTCTCTTGGGAAAGACACACTGTAAATGTGAAGATCCGAAATGACTTTATCCAATGACTGCTCATTTTTTGGATTGAATTCCGTAAGGTAATTCCTGTTCAAGGCTAGAATCTAACATCACAACTGCAGTGCTAAATAGTTCTCTTCTTTGAAAATATTCATAGTACTCCATTAAGATTAAGAGATCCCTTTGATTTACAGGCTATTGCTTAATAGGAGGTAAATACATCCAGATTCATAAACTGGTGTTGACCACAACATTCCCAGAAAAGAATTATGAGCCATGTTCAAACAGACCTACAGTATAAAATCTCTGAAAATGTTTTCTTCTACTAGAGGTTAGACTAGAACTTTAAAACATTTGTTGTTTTTACCGTGAGTTAAGGAAGATTACAGCGGTAGTCCTTGCTTTTAGCTACCACAATTGGGACCAGAAACTCCGTTGCGATGTGACACAATTGTTAAGCGAGACATGCTATAACAGCAATGGGCTTACAACCTCATTTCCACTGTGGATGTAAAGCAAGTCACCTGTGAATGTTACATGAGACATCTCACAACCATGAGATGTGATTTTACTACCGGCCATGTGAATCTGTGAAGTGGGACACTGTGACAGCCACAAATTTATTATTTATTTATTAAACTTATATACCGCCCTTCTCCCGCAGGACCCAAGGCGGTTCACAAGGCAATTAAAACAACATCACAATACAAAAATTAATAACATTTAAAATAGATTAAATTATCCTTAATTAAAATCTAAAACCCCTATAACTCTGATTAAAAACCCAATTACAATAAGTTAAAAAATTAAAAAAATCCTCAGTCCTGGCTGGAAAGCTCAAAGAGCCAGGTCTTCAGGTCCCGGCGGAACAAACGAAAATCAGGGGCAGTACTAAGCTCTACGGGTAACTGGTTCCAGAGGGCAGGTGCACCCACAGAGGCGGCCCTCCCCCTGGGTGTTGCCCGCCGGCAATCCTTTGCCGGCGGCACCCTGAGAAGGCCCTCCCTGTGGGAGCGCACAGGACGAAGGGAACTTAATGCCAGCAGCAGGTGTTCCCTCAAATATCCTGGACCCAAGCCATTTAGGGTTTTATAGGTCATCACCAGCACCTTGAATCTCACCCGGAGGGCAACTGGAAGCCAATGCAGCTCGCGGAGCAGAGGTGTTATATAGGAGTATCGGGAAGCCGCCATCACAACTCGTGCAGCTGCATTCTGCACCAGTTGAAGCCTCCGAGTGGTCCTCAAGGGCAGCCCCATGTAGAGAGCATTGCAGTAGTCTAACCGGGAGGTCACGAGTGCATGAGTGACTGTGCGCAAGGCATCTCGGTCCAGATAGGGCCGCAACTGGCGCACCAGGCAAACCTGGGCAAAAGCCCCCCTGGACACAGCTCCAATATGATCTTCAAGGCTGAGCCGCGAATCCAGGAGGACACCCAAGTTGCGAGCCCTATCGACAGGGAGTAACACCTCACCCCCCCATCATTAAAGATGGAATAGAATGGTTCACTCGAGATGCCTGTACGCACAGCCACTCAGTCTTGGCAGGATTGAGTTGGAGCCTGTTTCTCCCCATCCAAACCCGAACCGCCTCCAGGCAACAGGACATCATGTCGAGGGCATCACTGAGTTGGTTTGGGGTGGAAAGAAAAAGTTGGGTATCATCGGCGTACTGATGATACACCACCCCAAAACCATGAATGATCTCACCCAGCAGCTTCATATAGATGTTGAACAGGAGGGGAGAGAGGACCGACCCCTGAGGAACTCCACAAATGAGAGACCTCGGGGCGGACCTCTGCCCTCCCGTCAACACCGACTGTGAACGGCCCAAGAGGTAGGAGAGAACCACCGCAAAACAGTGCCCCCCACTCCCAACCCCCTCAGACGTCACAGCAGGATACCATGGTCGATGGTATCAAAAGCCGCTGAGAGATCTAATAGGACTAGGACAGAGGAACAACCCCTGTCCCGAGCCCGCCAGAGATCATTCATCAGCGCGACCAATTCCGTCTCCGTGCGGTACCCGGGCCTGAAACCCGATTGGTACGGGTCAAGATAATCAGTTTCCTCCAGGAACAGAGGAAGCTGATGCACCACCACACTCTCAACAACCTTCGCTAAAAAGCGAAGATTGGAGACTGGATGATAGTTATTCAAAATAGCTGGATCCAGGGCAGGCTTCTTGAGAAGGGGTCTCACCACCGCTTCCTTCAAGGCGGCGGGAAAGACACCCTCGCTCAAAGAAGCAGATATCACTACCTGGAACCAGCCTCGTGTCTCCTCCCGAGCTGAATAAACCAGCCAGGAAGGGCACGGGTCCAATAAACAGGTGGTAGAGCTCAGCCTCCCCATAATCCTGTCCACCTCCTCGGGAGTCACAGGATCAAACTCAGTCCAGATAATACTCTCAAGACAAAAAATTGGTTGTGAGGCAGCCAAATCTCGATCACATGACTGTGGGGACACTGCAACTGGTCGTAAAGTTACTTTTTCAGTATCATACATTGGAACAGTAGCTAAACAGGGAAAATGTGACATAAGGACAACCTTTTATTTTATATGTTTTTCTTTCTTTTTATAATATTGTCATTTGGGGAAAAATAACCTATTACTTTATCCTTGATTATGAATGAATTGACTTTCTTTGGCCTGAGCCTTATTTTTGCCCATTTGCTTCTGGCATGGTATAGGGCAGGGGTAGGCAACCTTGGTTCTTTTATGACTCGTGGACTTCAATTCCCAGAATTCCTGAGCCAGTAGTCTCCTACTACAGCAGGGGGTTACACTAGAAAACCTCCAAGTTCCCTTCCAACTCTGTTATTCTGTTATTGTTATAGCCACAATTCACAGATTTAAAACTGTCCAAGGCTTCCTCAGCCAGCACTATCAAAGTCTACCTGAATACATTGTGTAAATATAGTTTAAAGTTTTATATATATATAATTGATGACAACTAGCCTATTTTTAATTTTTTCTTTATTAAATTTTTGTGCCTGTTTTTTTTTCTTTATTAAATTTTTGTACCTCCCATCTCCCCTGTAAGGTGTCTTAAAGGATATACATGTTATCGTATGTATGTATGTATCAGGTAGATGCAAATACAATATTTGGCTCTTGGTTTATAAAAGGAGGGCTCTTGCTTTCTCCACCCGCTGCGGATAGCAAGTTTGGAATAAAGGAATGGAAAGATGAGACAGAGAGGATGGATGGGTTCTCATGGAGAGGCTACTGAATGAAGGTTTCTGATATCATCCATGATGCATTTTCTCAAAATTCCACAAGGAAAGGCAAACGCAAACCTAACCATTTCACACTTGTAAAGTAGACTGGCCTAGCTAGATGGCAGTGCTTAACCAATGTTGTCTGAACTTCAAAAAACAAGCAGGATCAGATCTGGTTAATCCATGGAAAGAAGACTGCCAGGAAATCTTTCAGTTGTAGGCTAGAGAGGAAAACAGAGATGGGAGGAGAATCTAGAAGGCAACAATAGGAAAACTAGACAGCTGGTTTGGTGTAGTAATTAAGGCACCAGGCTAGAAAGTGAGAGACCATGAGTTCTAGTCCTGCCTTAGCCATGAAAGCCAGCTGGGTAACCTTGGGCCAATCTCTCTCTCTCTCTCTCTCTCTCTCTCTCTCTCTCTCTCTCTCTCTCTCTCTCTCTCTCCAACTCACCTCACAGGGATCTTGTTCAGGGGAACATAGGAGAAGAAGGCATGTTGGATATGTTCGCCACCTTGAGTTATTTGTAAAAATAATAAAGATAAGATACAAATAAAATAAATAAATAAATACAATCCTCCTGTACTGTCGCGAAGAAATATACCTGGACATTCCTGTCAATCACCAAAAATGATGCTCAATTCAAAGAAATTATCTTTAGGAATGACTGGGCTAGGATACTTCATTTGGGAATTTCTCAAGGACAGGCTTTCAGTGGGGCACTTCATATTTCTATGGTGAAAAGGACTCTTACACCTGGATCCTGTGTTAAAAGGGCAAACCCTTGTTTTAAGACGAAAATCTTTCATTAGAATGAAAACATCATAGCCTTTCTGTCTAGGAATTCTTGAACTTGCATTCTGTTCACATCTGCAAACTGCGGGCACAAGGAAAACTGTTATAATATGCCAGTCTTCCCCCTCCCCCATCTATTTCAACAGTAAAATAACGAGAAATACTACTGCAGAAAATTAGAGAATTTAAATTCCTTTGATTTACTATTTGATAGGGATGGAATTCCCCCCTCCCCATGGGTGTAAGTGCAAAAACAAAGATTACCATTGGCAAAAAGCACGGAGATCACAATATTTTCAATTCATGGAGGAAGAAGAAAGAAATAAACCTGTATACTGCCATCTCAAGTAACAAGCAAGTCCTTTTGTTATGTCCTTCATTAATCACCTTTCTTGTCCTTAAAATAATAATGCTGTAAAAATGTGCTTATAGCTAAGTGAAAAAAAAGAGAAATATAAATCATTAAAATATGAATGCTTGGAAGTTAACATCTAGGGCCATTGGTCAGCAGCTCTGCCTACAAGATTAAAAAATGTCTAGTTGCCCTATGTCTAGTTAGGAGCCTTAGCACATTTGCAAAGTTTTCCTTCGCTTTTCTCCATTTATTCTCTAGGATGCTGGGTTTGCTTTAACTTAAGTTCATTGGTATTTTAAAGACAAGAAAGGTTATTAATTTTTGTATTAGCAATTCTTTACAATCTGAACTTTAGCTCTTTATTCCAGTTGGAATAATTGGTGTCTGCTTCATTACACACTTCCGCTATGTTAATCATTTTACACTGCTCATCCTAGGTGCAGGCGAACACAGACACACACAGAAACATGGCGCAGCCTTATAGCTTCGCATCTGCAGATCAGAGGTAATTGTACTGTTGATTACAGCTTTCAGCTGTATAGTTTAGAAATAATGTTTAATAATAAGATGGCTAACAGCTCAAGAAAAATGTAGAAAATTTAAAAAAAAATACAACAGAAAAAACAGCAGGAAAAAACCCCTTTCTCCTAAATTCCTCCACCTCTTGATCTTGACTTCATAGAGTCTTTAAACCAAATCAACAAATTATCAAAAACAAAACAGCTTCACCAAGGAAAAAGTTGATGAAAATTAAGAATAGAATACAGGTACTCCTCGAGTTACAACCACAACTGAGCCCCAAATTTATGTTGCTAAGTGAAACATTTGTTAAATGAGTTTTGTCTTATTTTATGACCTTTCTTGCCACAGTTGTTAAGTGAACCACTGCAGTTGTTTAACTGAATAACACAGTTGTTAAGTGAAGTTGGCTTTCCCATTGACTTTGCTTGTCAGAAGGCCGCAAAAGTGGATCACATGACACCGGGACCTGGCAACAGTCATAAATATGAGCCAGTTGCTAAGCATCTGAATTTTGATCACGTGACCACGGGGATGCTGCAACGCTCGTGTGAAAAATGGTCATAAGTCACTTTTTTCAGTGCCAATGTAACTTTGAATGGTCATTAAATTAAATGTTGTAAGTGAAGGACTACCTTTACCTACACTAGGCTGCTAAAACCATATGAACATCACATGGTAGCAAATAGTATGTTATTAAAGCACTGCCAGCTTTACAAAGGCAAGATGCACTAGTGAGAGAATAAAGAAAAGTTATGAACAACTCACTCCTGCTGGTGCATGCTAACCTTCCTCATTTATCAGCTGGAAAACTCAAATCCAGGAAGCCCCCACTGGCACTTGCACAACATCTGCCCAACAACTTTAACATCGATTCTCAATGGAAAGCCATATGGGCCGCTAAACACCCAAACCTAGGTAAATGATCCCACAAAAAAATGTGCCAGGCTTTGAACTATGACATTCAGCAATAAACAATCCTGAATAGGATTCATACCTCACACGGCCATTTGCCGGGACGCTGTATATAAATGGGGCATAGTATCCTCCCCTCAGTGTGACTTCAGGGTCCCATGTCAAACTATACATCACATGGTGACTGGCTGTAAGCTGAGGGCATATACCAGTCCAGTATCTGATTTTTTTTAACATAAATGGTGGGATTCAAATACCTGAACAACCAGTTGTCTGCATGTATGCCACTTCCAGAAGTCCGTTCTAAGCCAGAGAGGCTTCCCAGGACCAGAACGGCCCACTGGAAGTGCGCGGACACCACTTCCGGAAGTCTGGAAGCCCCCCCCCACCAGCTCAGAACAGACTTCTGGAAGTGGCATCTATGCACTTCCAGCGGTTCGTTCTGGGCCTTGCAAAAAAGGGCTAGAACATCAGCCAGTTCACTGAAGTCAACAAAAAATTAGCTACCAGTTCTACCAAACTGGTGCAAACTGGCTGAATCCCACCATTGGGTGCTGCACTTCAAAGGTTAGATGGCCTAGATATTTATATTTGAACATAGATCTTTTTAATATTTATATTTTATTGTGTTTTACTAATCTAGGTAAAATGTTAATATATAATGCTACTCCATGTATGATATGGCATACACTAAATAAATATGTTATTGTTGTGGCCATCCAGTAGTTGTCTGGATTTGTGTAGCCCACATGTGACAACCCAGTTAAAGAACAAAAGTAAACCCAAAGAATACAAGAAAAGTAGAGCGTAATGAGAGCCAATTTGGTGCATGGCTTTAAGATAAATGGCTAGAAATCAGGAAACTGAATCCTAGCCTTAAGTTATACAGTATGTGAAGCCAGATTGATGGCATTGGACTAATCATTCTCTCTCAGCCCTAAGACAAATCCATTCGGAAAACACTTCCAAAATATTGCCAAGAAAATTGCATAAGAACCGTGGTGGCACAGTGGTTAGAATGCAGTACTGCAGGCTAATTCTGCTGACTGCCAGCTGCCAGCAGTTTGCAAGTTCGATTCTCAGCATCTCAAGTTTTATTCAGCCTTCCATCCTTCCAAGGTTAGTAAAATGAGGAGCCAGACTGTTGGGGCAATATGCTTACTCTGTAAACCGCTTAGAGAGGGCTGTAAAGCAATGTGAAGGTGGTATATAAGTCTAAGTGCTATTGCTATTTCTATAAGTTTATTCAAGCAGTCCGGAGATGTTTGAACATACACAAAAGCAATAGCTTTTCATTTCCTTCCCCATCTTTTACAAACAAATAAACAAATTAAAAATCCCTCTTTCAAAGCCAACAATATCATGACTCTTTATCTTCCCTTAAAGGAATTGAACAGCATCCTATACACAGATTCCACACATTCAATCATGATCATGTGTACAGATTTCAACTATCTATTTATCTCTACCAATCCTGCATGGAGAAGCCAAGTGTCAATTTATTTATGTTAGGGAGTATTATCAAGCCACTGGCCACAATTCATTGTTTCCCAATGAGTGATAACAAGTCTCCTTCCTGTGCTCTTATATTTAAAATTGGATGAATGTTTGAGATCATCTCCGACAGTTCTGAGTAGCCAGAAAGAGGAAATAAACAGGACTTGCAATCCTTTATCAATGTGACAGAACTGAGAAAATATAACTTACTGGTAATGCCTGTATTACCAAAATGCCAAAAATGTTTGCATTGTATAATCCAGTGTCTCAATCTGTCAGTATGTCAATAAGTGTCATTACCCTTATATAATCTCTTAATGGGCTGTCAATGCATGTACTCACTAAATTGCCTGATTCTAGTTTCGGGCTCTTCTCTTTATCTGACATGAATTGGTTTGACTTTCCCTATATTCTGCCTGGCCTTCCACATTTAATTCTGTTTGTCTTGGACTCTTAGCTCAGATTCTAGCTTTGAATCTGTCTCCAGATGGATTCTGTTGCAGATGGAATCCAGGAACGACCAATTTCATTGCAATTGGAACCTTCAACTCTGCTTACTGAATTGCCTGCAGCACATTGTTAACAGTCTCACAAGTAAAAGATTCTGGAAGAGATGGCCCACATGAATAAATGTACTTCTAAAATGAACACCATGTGTGCATAAGTACTGATAAATTTTGAGATAAAGAGGTATGAGACTGTTTTAGTTTGACTCATCTATAAACCTTAGCCCTTAGTAACCATTTCTAACTCTGCCCCTCAGAAAAAGATCATAACTGATGAAGTGTAATGATAATTATCTACAATTTTTCAGCTCATTGAGAAATGGGGATGATTGGGTTCATGTGTTGCATATAACGTGTTTGGTTTAGTTTAAGTTTAAGATGAACATGCCTACTTGGTTTATGACTTAGTGTTACTGTATGAACCCTATCATGCTGAATACTTTTGTGTGACATATTAAGCCACATTGAAGATGAGCACAATTGGTCATCAAATCCTGGGCTGGTTCCACACTGTGGTTAATCTGAATCTCTCGTTTATTCCACTGGTACCTATTGTTTTGCCAAGTGTCAGGGCAGTGATCGGGTGCCCAGGCAATTGGTTCTTTTGGATACAGAGATAATAAGCACACCAGTAAGTAAACAGATGTTTAGCTTTATTATTTCCTCTAGCAAAAAGATTGAAAAGCATAATGCAAAAGGCATACATATCAAGCAAGATGATATCCAATTCTCTTACAAGCTGACAGGATCAATAATGACAGCAGAGATACCCCAAGAGTGACTAGTTTCCACAGGACCCAATGCTAAGTTCTGTGTAGAAGCTCCCGATAAACAACAACAACCCCAGTGTTTTTATTAAAGCCTGGCACCATAACTTCATGGCTTTGAGATGATCATGAGATTGCAAGATATGACCTTGACTGGGTAGCACATGACTCTGGAATGGAAATCAAAGGTTTGAGAATTTGGCAGTAAGAACAGCTTTGCAACTACATGAATATTCCTCATCCTTCTCTTTTGTTCATTAAAAAAGAATTTTAAAAAATAAGCAGATTAGCTTAGAATGAACTCTAAACTTCTAGATTTTTCTTAATATGAAGAAATCAAAATAAAGTCCTCAAAATAACAATTGTCTTTTGCATTGCCAGTATACTTACCTTAACAATTGCTTTGTTTGTCATTCAGACCAAGATATGGGAGATTACTCATTGTTTAACTGCTTAACCTCCTCTGCTCTGTTGTTCTTTTTCACTGCTCATAGATAAGCACTTTTCCCAAAATGCAGATTTTCTTAACTGATCCTCATAGTTCCAATCCTGATTAGATCACTAGAATCTATTTGGGGTAGGGATAAACCAGCATGTGCCAACTTCTTAGCCATCAAATAGACAATGGGGGAGGATTCAAATACGAGAAAGAATGGCAAATCAGTTTTTATCTTATGTTATCTGATGTTATCTTACCCATGGCTTCTTTTAAAAAGCACTATTAGAACAAACCTTGGTTTAACATGAAGAGTGAACATGATCATTGAAGACCATTCCTGTTTCCAGTATTGAATTTATTCCAACCATAATTATATCTACCATAAATGAAACTACGATATTATCCAGACGGCCCCTCAGAGTTTGTGAAAATGGAGGAGCATATCCACTTAAGTAAACAACAACATAGCATAATTTCACAGCTATATAATTAATAATAGCCCATGAAATCAATCTCTGCCCCTTTTTAATTCAGCCTTTTCATATATTTAACATAGTACTGTTCTTTCAGGGTTTTTTATGCCATTATATGTTTCAGTGCTTATACTATGCATCATTTTTCTTATTTCAGGGGCTCATATGCAATTTCTGATAGGCAGAATGTTACCGATAGTCTTGTGGGACTGTAGCAATATATCGAAATGCTGGCTATAAGGAAAACAGCCTAAGGCTATGAAATATTGCAGTCCTCCTTCTGGCTGTTGGGAAATTTGGTCTCATATTTTCCCTGCTTGTTTAACAACTGAGCATAATATTTTAGTTTTCTCTTCTCTTCCTATGGGCTAGTGGTTGGACAAATGAATCATTATGCCCTGTCTTTCATTGTCTCTTGCTAGGCCAATCTTAGTAACTTTAAGATATCTGGACTTCAATTCCCAGAATTCCCTGACAAGCTTTGCTTAGCAATGTAAAATTGCTAATCCCTGTGCTAGGCCATGCCACAACAATTGCAAAAGGTGGCATTGACAGTGCAGGCACAAGACCAAAAGAGAAATTATTGAGAATGTATAAAGGTAAAGGTTCCCCCGCACATGCGTGCTAGTCGTTTCCAACTCTAGGGGCCGGTGCTCATCTCCGTTTCAAAGCCGAAGAGCCAGCGCTTGTCCGAGGACGTCTCCGTAGTCATGTGGCCGGCATGACTAGACGCCAAAGGCGCACGGAACGCAGTTACCTTCCCACCGTAGTGGTCCCTATTTTTCTACTTGCATTTTAAAGTGCTTTCGAACTGCTAGGTTGGCAGAACCTGGGATGAGTAACAGGCGCTCACTCTGTCATGCAGCACTCAGGATTCGACCCGCCAAACTGCCGACCTTCTGATCAACAAGCTCAGCATCCTAACCCACTGAGCCACCACGTCCCTTGAGAATGTATACCTCTCAGTATATAACAGCATTTTCCCTGCAGTGAAATAATAATCACATTTCCCCAGTTGCATTACCCCACACTCTTATATCAAGACTCATAACTGAGAATACCATGATGAAACAAATGATTTATTTATATGAGTTCAAATAGCATTTTTCTTTATGATGCAGTGTTTCATCCAAACAATGCAGATCTTGCTTTACCCCTCCTGATGATTTTCTGAAAATACTAGCATGGTATATCAAGCTGCTTGAAAATGCACAAACTGAAAAATGAAATGGGAGCTTGTGTCATGTCACGTAAAGAATAATTCAAACAGCCTCCTTTTTCTCAGAATTGAGTAGTAAATGTTTAAAATATGAAAAATGTTAGCCATTTCCCCCGTGTGGCCTGAATAATATTTTCTTTCAATATTTGGAAATAATTATTCTAAGGAAAACATGACTAATTTAACACTCTACCCATCTTTGTAAGTTGGCAGAAAATGATAATGGCATGAAATTTGCTATTCTGGTTGCCAATCCCTATCCTTACCTCTGTTCCCAGTCATAGCCAATCATCTGGCTTGCCTCCTGGCCAATGGTTGACAAAGGGCACGTCCACACAGCAACTTTAAGCTGTTCTTGTGCTGTGCATGGGCCAGCTTCACGTTAAGCCAATTTATGAAATCCTGTTCAGACTGAGGTGCTTTAGCAGTGGCTTGCAAACTATTCTATCTGGCCCACAGGCTACCACATCCTCCCATTGGACAATTTATTTGCCCAGTCCAACCTTCCATTCCATGAAAGCAATTATAATTGGCTTTTCTTCCTTTGAGTGGGACATACAGGGCATTCAGAAAGCATTCAGACCCCCTTCACTTTTGTCATTTTTGTTATGCTGCAGCCTGATTCTGCAGTTGCTGAAATTCATTTTTTCTCATTAATCTACACTCAGTACCCCATAAAGACAAAATGAAAGCAGAATTTTAGAAATGGCTATAAATTTATTAAAAAGAAAAAACTGAAATATTCACATTGGCATAAGTATTCAGACCCTTCATTTAGTACTTTCTTGAAGTACCTTTACAGCTATTACAGCCTCAAGTCTTTTTGTGTTTGACACGACAAGCTTTGCACACCTGGATTGGGGGATTTTCTGCCATTCTTCCTTGCAAATCCTCTGAAGCTAAGTCAGCCATTTTCAGATCCCTCCAGTGATGTTCAATAGGGTTCAAGTCAGGGCTCTGGCTGGGCCACTCTAGGACGTTCACAGAGTTGTCCCTAACCCACTCCTGTGTTGTCTTGGCTGTGTGCTTAGGATCGTTGTCGTGTTGGAAAGAGAACCTTCAACCCAGTCTGAGGTCCTAAGAGCTGTGGAACAGGTTTTCATCAAGGATATCCCTATGCTTTGCTCTTTTCATCTTTCCCTCAACCCTGACCAGTCACCCAGTCCCTGCTGGGATGAGATTGGGCAGATGATGAGCAGTGCCTGGTTTATTTTCAGGTGCTTTTTTGCAAACTCTAAGCAGACTTTCATGAGTTTTGCACTGAGGAGACTGTCTAGCTCAGGGATCTTCAAACTTGGCCCTTTAATGACTTGTAGACTTCAACTCCCAGAATTCCTCAACCAGGCATGCTGGCTGAGGAATTCTGGGAGTTGAAGTCCTCAACTCATAAAAGGGCCAGGTTTGAAGACCCCTAGTCTAGCCACTCTGCCATAAAGCCCATATTGATGGAGGGCTAAAGTGATAGTTGTCCTTCTGGAACTCTGTCCCATCTCCACAAAAGATCTGTGGAGCTAAGTCAGAGTGGCCATCAGGTTCTTGGTCACCTTTCTTACTAATGCCCTTCTCTCCAGATTGCTCAGTCTGACCGAGTGATCAGTTCTTGGAAGAGTCCTGGTTGTGCCAAACTTCTTCCATTTGAGAATTATGGAGTCTACTGTGCCTTTCGGTTGCACTGAAGGAAACTTCAGTGCAACAGAAATTTTATTGTAGCCTTCCCCAGATCTGTGTCTTGCAATAATCCTGTCTCTGAACTCTGCAGGCAGTTTCTTTGACCTCATGGCTTTTGCTCTGGTGCAGTATGCATTGTCAGCTGTGAGGCCTTCTATAGAGAGGTGTGTGCCTTTCCAAATCATGTCCAACCAATGAAATTTACCACAGGTTGAGTCCAATCAAGGTGTAGAAATATGTCAACAATGATAAAGAGAAATGGGGGGGGGGGGACCATAGCTAAATTTCAAGTGTTGTTGCAAAGGATCTGAACACTTATGCCAATGTGATAGTTCAGTTTTTTCTTTTTAATAAATTTACAGACATTTCTAAAATTCTGTTTTCACTTTGTCATCACGTGGTACTGAGTATTGATTAATAAGAATTTCAACAACTGTAGAATCAGGCTGCTGCATAACAAAATTGAAGGGGGGGTCTGAATACTTCCTGAATGCACTCTCTATATTTTAATGTGGATATGTGTACACAAACACACATACATACCTACGTATATACTTACATCTACATGGATGCATATATATAGTATCTGCATACAGAATTAAAACAAAAAAAATGCACATCTATACATGCATAACCACTAGTTTTAAAATAAAAACATCTTTTTGGAATTTTCCCTAATAACACCTGCAGATCCCGTTACAATAAGACAGGGGTATCAAACTGCTAGCCTGCGGGCAGGATGTGTCATGCCGAAACTGCGCCCATCCCATTGCTGGCAATGGAAAAAGAGTCGTGATACGTCACGTGACGTTGTGAATTTGACACCCCTGCAGTAGGACCTCTCTGCTAGCATAATGGGTATCTTCTTTTTCTTTTTCTTTTTCTTTCTTTTTTTTTTTTTTTTGGTCTCCCAAGAGGTAGTTATCTTTGCCTAAGCTATCTGCTTTTTTGTTGGGCTTTTTAAAAAGAAAAAAACAAATGGGTCTGCTGCTGAATCATTTCATAACTGGAAAAATTAAGGTGAAAAATGGAATGGCACACTGGTGGGCTTATAAAAACGATGGCCAAAAATTGGATAGCAGAGGGAAGGAAAAATATTAATTAAAAATCATGCTTGCTGGGTTTCAGGTAAAGGGTGTTTTTGTATGCAAGATCAGTATTGTAACTGTGTAAAGAACACCTACTGGAACAGAATTTGCAGCAGGTGTTATTCAGGCAGAGCAAGGAAGATGCAGTGAGGGAGTATTTCTGATTCTGCAAAGCAGCAAAACAAAACACAAGGATTGGCTCATAAGAATTTTAAGTGCACTGGGTGAACCAGACAGGGCCACGCAAGCCAACAGAAGTAGGAAAATGGTACTTCCAAAGTGGAGCAAGAAAAGTGGTGCAGAGGTGCATCTATGGTGGGACAAAAGATGACTCCAGGGCAACATGATCTGTTCCCGCCCTCCAAAATGGTTGCTGGTCCCATAGAATGGATAAACCCAAAGACCAACATATTTTTATATATTTTGGATGGTGCTCTTGGATAGTGCTGGAATAAGAGGGAAAATGTTACTTTAAAGATAACTCAAGCATGTCTCACTTATTTGCTGGAAGCAAGATGAAGGTAATGTCATGGCATATGGTGGAAGAATATTTTGCCAGAATGTGTTTCTGCAAGGGTGAACCTGGGGACATGGCCTTCAAAAGGCAAGTATAAAGGAAAGATGGAACAGGTCCTTTTCTGTGGCAGCATCCAACTGTGGGTTTTTTTGATCTTATATGTATTGGGTCTTGTATATATACAGTGGATCCTACTTCCTGATTTTAGTAATGATTATCTGTCTATTAATTAGGATTGTTGATTTCTTTATAGAGGATGGTAAACAAAGTCCTTAAGAACGTTGACTTTAAGGACAAGTTATAGATATTTTAATAAACAAATTTTTAAAAAGGGGTCCTCTCTTTTTCATCAACAGCTTCAATAGTCTTTTCCAAATGCAGTTCCTTTCTCAATGCAACGATCCTTATTATGCTGTGGGGCTTGATAACCTGGGCTGACTTTCTTTTCCACTGCCAGAAAAATATTAAAAAACCTAGGGATATTAGTCAAGTTAATTTCCTACTTTGATTCCAACTTCAATTTCTTTTTACTATCCATATAAAGTAATTCTACTAGGTCTTGATTTGTACATTGCAATATAAATTAAAGACTAAAAAGGACCAAAGAGGAAAAAAAATGAACGCTCCGTCATCCTTCATTTTTAAAAAAATACAATAAAATAGGAAATCTATGGTACTCCATATCTGGCAACTCTGTCTCCTAAAGCCTAAACTTTGAACTGGATTATTTCTTCCCAATTATTCTTTGAAAGCAAAGCATCTAATCATGTGAATTGAGCACTCATGCTTCTTCAGGATTTGGACAACGTGAAAAGCTTGATGAGTTGCTTTCACGTCGATCAAAGTTTTTTTTTAATCACATTTCTGTTCTTCTTAAATTGCCTTCAGGCCAAATCTATTGAACATGGAATTTCTCTACTCTCAGAAGAGCCTGATTCCAAGCAAGTGTGAGTACTAGTACATTCTGTAAGCACAACTATAAATATGAGATAGACCTACAGGGACAACATGTACAAAAGCCATATCCCACTATCGACATGTTGAATAATAAAGCATGATAGGTACATAATTTAAATATTACTTTTTTGATGGCAAAGTTTTAGTTAATAAAAAGAATAACAGAATAAGTTGGGGTTACATATTAGCTGTCTTGGATTACTATTGATCATTGACACCAACTTGATTCTTTCTTTCATTTTTCCAACACCCCCAACTCAAAGGGCTATGTATGTATATGTGTGGGTGTTAATGATGCCCAATTTTTGCACACTGCCAGAGCAAGTCCCTGCAGTTTTCTGGGCATGGTTTTTCAGAAATGATTTGCCATTGCCTCCTTCTTAGGGCTGAGAGAGTGTGACCAGCCCAAGGTCACCCAGTTGGCTTTGTGCCTAAGGAAGGACTAGAACTCACAGACTCCCAGTTTCTAGCCTGGTGCTGCAACCATTACACCAGACTGGCTCTCCAAAAATATATATATCCACCTTCAATTTTCAGTTCTGAAAAAGGGAGAGAGAATCAGCAAGGCGGAAGTGAAGATGCTGCTGCAGAGTGATAAAGACTGTCACAATCTTTTAACAATGGAACAAGTATTGCTCCACATTATACAATGCTCTTTATTCTTTTAGTTTTAGGATAATTAAAAATCATGATGTTGGAAAGAATCATGTTGCTGTATAGAAACCTGTCTAAAATGATCTCTCCCTCCCCTGAACCCTTATAAGTCAGGAAAATAATTGCTGCTTCACAGGTAAAAAAATAAAATAAAATTTGACATTTTCCATACCTTTTCCCTCACATACGCCAGTTCTAGCCAGACTTGGGCCTGAGAAAGATATGCTATAACAAACAGAGGCTTTGAAGGCACATGTTGTAGCAGCCCCGTCCTGACATTTGCTAAGCTTCAGAGTCCCTCAAGCGCCTGGGAGCTCAGCCATTGACGTCACTGAACAATAGGCAAAATATTTCCTCCTCCTCCTCCTCCTCCTCCTCCTCTGTAGCCTGAATTGTAAACACCAAGCCTGCACAGCAAGTTGAACATTTGGGGAGAGGTGGGAGAAAGGGAATGTGAGAAGCTCTCAAGTGATCTTGCCTGAAAATCAGCAGCTGCTAATGTTGCTGCACAACCAGCTTTATGTCTCTGTGTGTATGCGTGTGTGTGTGTGTGCCCGCGCGCGCGAGAGCACCCTAGTGTAAGGATAGCAGCACTGGCTTGCTTTCACAGCACCAAGTGGCAGATTTTACAAGGGAAAATCTGATGATCCAAACACTTTTTTAAAAAAAATCCTTCCCTCTCTTCTGCCCAAGAACAGGCACACAGTCCTGGAGAAATGATCTTGCTGTACAACGTTATACTGTAGGCAAGAAAATCATGACAGAAGTGGAATAGGGCAACAAAAGGGCAGAGAGCAAGAGAGGAAGAAGAACAAGAGGAATAAAAAAGAAGGATCTCTCTCTCCCTCTCTCTCTCTCTCTCCCACTCTCTCTCTCTCTCTCTCTCTTCCAGTGTTTAATAGATTGATGAGCAAAATTAAACCTGTTGCATTGGTTAAGTCAGCCTCCTGAAGGTGTTGGGCTTTGATGCTCCTGTCCATGTTTTCTAGACAAGATAGCCTAACGTTTCATCTAAAATTTTCAGTTTCAGACTTCCCTGTGTTATATCTGCAAATTACAGTGCGGGGCGAAGGACAATCACAGAAAACAGAAAATAGTTTCTCGATGGTGCAGAAGGAGTTCCTATTCTATTGGCTGAAATTTATAGAAGCTATGGCAGGAAACACATACTGTACGTAGACATTGCAAGTCTTAAATTAAAATACTTGCTTTTATTTAAAATATATATTTTTAAAATATACAAGATATGTGATATATTAATAGCTTTCATTTTCCACATCAAAAGTCCTGTGGCTTTTGGCACTGAAAAAATGGAGGTTGTCAACATATATATTGACCCTATTAATATTTTCAAACCTCTGTACACTAACATCCTTATGTTGACTTGTTTGTTTTAGAATGCAGTTACATGTTCATAAACTGAATTTTCTTTTCTCTGAACACACAGTGAACTACTCAATGATAGGGCGATTAACAACTCATTCCCATTAGGAATTTCCTCGTATAGGCATTCCCATTCTGCTACATGAACTCTATGTTGAATATTTTCAATGCATACCTCTGCATTCACCTGATCCTATGCACATCTTTTAGGAGTAACTGAGGAAAGGCAGCATACAGCTACCCCGCCCCTACCCCCATCAACTTAGACTTATTTTCAACTGTTTTCTTTGCAGGTGAATAAAATTCCAAACAAAATATATTGAGATTATAGCTATTTTTAAATGTTTAAATATCATTCTATAGCAGGGGTGTCAAACTCAATTTCACTGAGGGCCGCATCAGCATTGCGGTTGCCCTCAGGGCCGGGTGGGTATGGCCTGGGTGGGTGTGGCCTATTGGGTGGGCGTGGCTAGAGTGCTTATGGCCTACTGGGTGGGCATGGCCAGCTCTGCCTCGTTTGCATCAAGGGTACCTATGGGGGCCTGGGCAGGAGTGGGGCAGATCTGAGGGTCTCTAGCAGAAGGAGGGTCTCTGGGCCAGGGTCAAGGCAGTGAGGGCCGTTCCCTCACTGTTTCCAGGATGGCTTCGCGGGCCACATGAAACCACTTTGCGGGCCGGATCCGGCCCCCGGGCCTTGTGTTTGACATGTCTGTTCTATAGGATATATGTTGAACCCAGATGCATTTTGGAAATAAAAGATAATGCTGGAGTTTAGCATTTTGCTACTTAGGAGGACAGATTTCCTTTTTAACACCAAAGTGAGTGCCATGTTACATACCCCTACTTTAAATTTCAATGAATATGATTCATAGATATTTGGGTCTCATCAGAAAACATTGTAGTTCTATGGAAAAGTACTAAGCAATAACAGATATTGCTTTCCATTCTCACCTATTTAAAATTTCCATGAATTGTTGGAATTGCTTGTTTGCAATCAAAATGCTAAAAAGCTTGTAGAGTAGACATAGCAGGGCAGATCTAGCCTTAGTTTTAGTGTGAAGTGAAAATAAAATCATTTTTTTTTAAAAAAGCCTGTATCCATTTCTGGTGGGGTCAAATGGAAAATTGTAAGGAGTATCAGAGCAAAGGGAAAAGAAGAAAATTTAGCAACATGAGGCTTATTTTTCTCTGAGTGAGAAATGAGACAGAAAGAGACAAAATCCATTTCTATCTGGATTCAGCCAGCTATAAAAATAATAAAGGCAAAGTAAATAATAACAAATAAATATTCATGCCTCTTTTGGTCAAATGCCATGAGTAATAACATTTCATTTTTTCACACATTTTATCTTAAAGAATTCTATTACTGATCTATATGTATCATTAATAAATTTACTTACTCCAAAATTCACTATCAACATTTAAAAGTAACTGGTTAAAAGCATTTCAAGAACGAGAAAAAAAAGGTAGGGAGTGAGAACATTTTCCTAGCAAGAAAAAATAGTTTGGCTTATACTTTGTTATGCAAAATTCATTTTGGTTTGACTATTCCACAGAGATATTGTCATGCCAGATTTTACAAAATCTTCAATGTCTGCATGCTTGATGTGGCCTATTTTTCCATCGTGAACAGTAACAAATGCAAGTAGGACCCAGCACATTTGGAAAGCCCATGGATTTGGGCAGGAACATTTGTTTTCTGTGATATCCTGAAAGCTTTCAAAATGGAATTTTATGCAATGTAGTAAAAACTTGCTAGGGTCTGCCTTGAAAAATATTTCTGAAAATATTTCCCTGTGCATCCCTATGGGAGACACAGTTGGACATATCATCCAGAGCAGAACTATTAAGATGTTGGAAAAAATTCCAGAAGCTGTGCTCACCATGCTCATTGTGTCTCTTTTTATTATAATTCACCAGATAGGGAAAAAAAGTCTGGATATGTCAAAACCTTGGTTCCTCAATAGTATGGTATTTGCTAATTCTTAATAAAAGTATTACCATATTTGTCTTCATCATCATCATCATCATCAATCACCTGCAATATTAAGATGTACTTCTCCAAAGAAAAGAGAAGCATTCATCTTAAAACAAAAGGACAATTAATTAATCCTATGTATCATGTGGGCTGAGAGCCAGTTTGGTCTGGTGTTTAAGGCACAAAAGGTAGAAAGTGGGAAACCGTGAATTCTAGTCCTATCTTAGCCATGAAACCAGTTGGGTGTCCTAGCATGTCTCAGCCCAACCTACGTCACAGGTTTGTTATTGTGAAGGTGGGAACAAGGTGTGTTAGGTGTGTTTGCCACCTTATTTATAAAAATAATTAAGGTGGGAAATAAATAAGTGCTTAATTTCTAAGAATGCTAATTTAAATAAGTTGGGGAGAGAAAGAGATTGTCAGCACACTAATGAGAATTTCCTATTGAAAAAACAGAGACATTCATTGGCTCTAAAATTTTGGTTTATAAACAGAATTAAAGTTACCCCATGGTGGTTTAAGCACAGTAAAATGAAGATATTGGAAGCCAGGGTGGACAGTTGTATCTGTCCAATTATAAGTCAGGACTGAGTTAAATCTTATGAAGAATAAATGTGTGATTTTCGAGTGGCATGGCTGGCATCAAAGCTTAAAACAGAGATATTGCAGGACAATAAACTTAGTGAACCAGGACAATCCTTGGTTTAATTTAATTAAAAGATAGTATAAAATTATTACCCTTTATCACTTTACAAATTACAAAATAGTTACACCTTTTGGAGATAGTCTATAGGTGGTATCAAACACTGAAATGACAGATTTGCACCCTAATATATAATTTAGTTTAGTTTAGTTTAGTTTTATTTAATTTATATACCGCCCTTCTCCTTGGTGGGGACTCAGGGCGGTTCACAGGGCATATATAAAAAAGACAATACAAAAATTAAAAAAAAAAGATTAAACCCATGCCCAGTTAAAAACAGTGAACAAATCTAAAACAACTATTAAAACCCATCCCCGTCAGGCCAGACCAGCTATTTCAAATAGGTGGGTCTTCAGGTCACGACGGAAAGTTCGGAGGTCTGGTGCCATCCGGAGCTCCACCGGCAGTTGGTTCCATAATGCCAGAGCGCCCACAGAGAAGGCCCTCCCCCTGGGGGCCACCAGTCGGCATTCCCTGACTGGCGGCACCCTGAGGAGGCCCTCTCTGTGGGAACGCACAGGGCGGAGGGGAGTTGACGCCGGCAGCAGGTGGTCCCTGAGGTATCCCGGACCCATGCCATGTAAGGACTTAAAGATCGTTACCAAAACCTTGAACCTCACCCGAAAGACAACTGGTAACCAATGCAGCTCGCGGAGCAAAGGTGTAACATGGGAGTACCGGGAAACTCCCAAGACAACTCTCGCGGCCGCATTCTGTACCAGTTGGAGCCTCCGAGTGGTCTTCAAGGGAAGCCCCATGTAGAGAGCATTACAGTAGTCAAGGCGAGAGGTCACGAGCGCATGAGTGACCGTACACAGGGCATCCCGGTTCAGATAGGGCCGCAACTGGCGCACCAGGCGAACCTGGGCTAAAGCCCCCCTAGTCACGGCCACTATATCATCTTCCAGGGTAAGCCGTGAATCTAGGAGGACTCCCAAGTTGCGAGCCCTATCCACGGGGGGTAAGAGCTCACCCCCCATAGAAAGAGATGGAACATTTTGAATGTCCCGGGATGCCGGAATGTACAGCCACTCAGTCTTGTCAGGGTTGAGTTGAAGTCTGTTCCT
The DNA here is from genome assembly GCF_947247035.1 of Vipera ursinii. Taxonomy (NCBI): domain Eukaryota; kingdom Metazoa; phylum Chordata; class Lepidosauria; order Squamata; family Viperidae; genus Vipera; species Vipera ursinii. The sequence goes on along the minus strand of NC_139512.1, from coordinate 266,457,315 downwards.
CCCCATCCAGACCCGAACCGCCTCCAGGCAACGGGACATCACAGCGAGGGCATCACTGGGGTGGTTTGGGGTCGAAAAGAAAAGTTGGGTATCATCGGCATACTGATGATACCCAACTCCAAAACCACGAATGATCTCACCCAGCGGTTTCATATAGATGTTGAACAGGAGAGGCGAGAGAACCGACCCCTGAGGAACTCCACAAACGAGAGACCTAGGGGCCGATCTCTGTCCCCCTGCCAACACCGACTGCGTGCATCCCAGGAGATAGGAGGAGAACCACTGAAGAACTGTGCCTCCCACTCCCAATCCCCTGAGACGCCGCAGCAAGATACCATGGTCGATGGTATCGAAAGCCGCCGAGAGGTCTAATAGGACTAGGACAGAGGAATATCCCCTATCCCGAGCCCTCCAGAGATCATTCACCAGAGCGACCAATGCCGTCTCCGTGCTGTACCCGGGCCTGAAACCCGATTGGTAGGGGTCCAGATAATCCGCTTCATCCAGGACCAGAGGGAGCTGATGCGCCACCACACTCTCGACAACCTTCGCAAGAAAGCGAAGGTTGGAGACTGGACGAAAGTTGTTCAAAACAGCTGGGTCCAAGGCAGGCTTCTTGAGGAGAGGTCTCACCACCGCCTCCTTCAAGACGGTGGGGAAATAACCCTCACTCAAAGAAGCAGATATAACCGCCTGGAGCCAGCCTCGTGTCCTCTCCCTAGCTGCATAAACCAGCCAGGAAGGGCACGGGTCCAACAAACATGTGGAGGAATTTGCAGAAATGCAATCATTAGATGACAGTAATAAGGGAGACTTTTCTGAATTTTTGCAGATTCAAGTATTCCCTTTAGAAAAGTGTTCAACTGGAAGGTTGAAGAACCATCTTAGATAGGGCAATAGCTGCAGCTGGAGAATATAGGTTATAAGCTATATGGTTTTCAATGAAGAAGATATAAGATATAAGAGACGTGGTGGTGTAAGCTGATTCTGCTGACTGCCAGCAGTTCGATTCTCACTGGCACAAGGTTGACTCAGCCTTCCATCCTTCCAAAATTGGTAAAATAAGAACCCAGATTGTTGAGGGCAATATGCTGACTCTGTAAATCGCTTAGAGAGGGCTGTAAAGTATATAGGTCTAAGAATTATTGCTATTGCTATCTAGATGGATCTCATATGCAGCACCTAGCAGATCTTGAAAAGTAAACAGAATCAGACCCACTTAGTATTTGGACTATAAGGACATCCTAGGACATTGACTGGTGTTGAAAGTTATAAATCATCAGAGAAGAAAGCAATGGAAAACTGTTTCCATTTTGTAGCCAAGAAACCTACAAGGAGATGGCCATGAAATCATCTCAAATCAACTACAATTTGAAAGAGAGTTTCTCTTTTGACACAACTTATGTAATGATGTTAGTTTCTTTTTTATATACAACAATTGTAATATGCTATGCCTATTCTTTTGCTTTTACATCTTTTCAGTGGCAGTTGCATTTCTAAAATGTAAGTTTCGAGGATCTTGGATATTTTTGAAAAGCATTTTCTTTCATTGCTCTGTGACCTTCTGCTTTGCTTCACATTATATTGAAAACAAACTGGAAAGTCCACAGGGATGATGGGTTGTAGGAAGGAACATGCAGGATTGTGGTTCCAGGCCAGATAAGGGCTATTACAAGTCTTACTAGGGATCAAAACAAAATCTGCTACCCAAAACTTCAACCAATTCCTAATTTGCTTCCAGAGAGATTCCACATAATATAATCCAGCCATTTCTGGATTGCTGGCGACTGAGCAAACTTAAGCAATACCAGTTGGTTCTAATGTCTCCTCTTAAAGCTGCCATACCATTGCAAAGTATTCAGGTAAAGGAAGTGCCTTACTTTAGCTTTCCTCCTCATCTTTGAAAAGAGAGGAAAGGAGAAATTAAGTAATTAAAAAGTAATACAAAAAAATGACTCTGTAGTTCCTAGGAACTTAGGCAAAATTACTGGCTGAACATTAAGGCTCTACATCTTTTTAACTATCATATGCTAATATTCCTATTTCTTACCTGACCTTGTAACAATTAGTATAATTGCAACTCTCAGTACTACTTGACAAATTAGTTAACTAATTATCTTAAAGAACTGGTTGCCAAGTACTGCCTCATCTTGACACATCAATGCCAGTTTGATTCTGGTGCTCAATTATGAGCTCATTCTGGAACATCCTTTTTGATATATTTGTGCCAGGCATTTTGTTGAAGTATTAATGAGGACTAGCTCAGTTCAATGAAATGTAAATGTTTAATGCTTCATAGGTGAAAGATATAAGGAAAGAACACAAAATATCTTATCACACTTAGACTTGCCTTTTGACATTACAGAAGTTACATAATGATTCTTTCTCTCGTATAAAATCATCCTGAACAGAGAAGAAGCTGGATAGAGAGTAGAACAGCTACCTCTGCTCTGTTCTCCTTGAAATATGTTGGACCATATTTCACCAGCTTGCTGAGGTCCAATCCAGAGGTAAATAACTAATGCTAGATGACCTCTAGAAGTGATATCTACATCAGGGCTTTTCAGCTTTTTCACCCCTTGTAGCGCTTTTAGGATATGGCAACATCCGAGTACCACCAGTCGCCTAGCAAGGTGTCAAAAACTTGATGACCAAAACAAAAAAAAAGAAGAAAAAAGTGATGAAGTACAGGTAGTCCTCAACTTACAACAGTTCACTTAGTGGCTGTTTGAAGTTACAGTGGCCCTGAAAAAAGTGCCCCCCAAGCCACAGCCGAGCAAGACACCTGCCTGCCCGCCTGGCGGCACTCTTCCTCCTGTCCGAGGTTTTCATTGTTGTATTTCTGTTCAGGATTGGCAACGGGTGTGGGGTGGGGGGGTGTTTGGTTTTTATTACCCCCATCTGCTGGGTGGTTGCAGCAGGGTTTGGTCACTTCACATAACCCTGGGACACTGTGACGGTCATAAATATGAATCAGTTGCCAAGCATCTGAATGTAAATCACAGGACCCTGGAGATGCTGCAACATTCCAGCTGATCGGCACATCTTCTGGGAGCAGCAGAAGCGCCAGGATCAGCGCTGAGCTCTAGCTGGAGCCTGGTGCTGATCCTGGCACCTCCACTGAGCCCTGACAGCCCCGAAGAAGCGCTGATCCTGGCGCTTCCACTGAGCCCTGACAACCCTGACAGCCCTGCAGCCATCTCTCACTCAGGCTTGTGCGGTGCTGCCACTGGTTCAGCTCATTCCCCTCCCCCACTACTACTTTTCTAGAATGGTCACATACCACCTGCCAGGTGCCAATGTACCACATGTGGTACCTGTACCATTGGTTGAAAAGCCCTGATCTACATGATATATACAGGAAGCAACTATTTTTTTATAGTATCCCAGTCATTTTGTGGTGATTACTTGGTTTACATTAACTGATCTTTCAAAAATATTTACTATAAAAAATTCAATAATGGCCTGAGTGGCTTAGCCCTCCATTCTATTCTGGTCCTATTTCACTCTGAAATCCCATATCAGACACCATTCTGCATTTCCAGCATCTCATTTCTATGTTTAGTGATTAGAGAAAAGTTAAAGAATAATTTAGACCAGAGTTTTTTTTAAAAAAAAATTGGACTCATGCAAGAAATTAAAATGCATCACAGCCTCAGACTTGGTAGTCAGTGATGGAAACCTTGGAAAAGATATTCATGATGCCCTGAATATATCTACAAATGTCATACAGTGACACTACATGCAAAGGAAAGTTGGAAAATATATAGGATATAAAGAGCAGTGACACTTCTGAAATTTGGTGTTGGACAAGACTCCTAAGAATACCATGGGCAGCCAAAACCCACCAAACAAATGGATCATTGAACAAAGCAATCCAGATGACCAGGTTCAAATTATCATATTTTGGGCAAATTATGAGAAGACGTTCTCTGTGTGGTTCCTAAAATTTGACACTGACTTGATGCCATATAACCAAAAGAGATCCAGACATGACTACCGTAAGCTTCCAGGTCTCCATGATACACAGTTATTTGAATCTATAGTTGGCCATTTTTTTTCCTCTTTCTTGAGGAGGACCTTACGTCTTTAAATACGTTGAGGAAATACACATTTATGAGTTTCAATTGAAATGGGCTTTGTTGGGCTTGATTAAGAAGGGACTCCAAATCTTAAGAATCTCCTGAGATTATTTAAAGGCTAGTGTAAATATAAATAATATGTGCTCCAATTGAATTAATTGAGCTCAAGGTATACCTTCTCTCTTAAGAACTTCAGAGCATCCTATCCAGCCTCAGCAAGAGGAAGCTTGGGAAAGTTCACTGTCTTGAGCCCTGGCCTTTGTAGGTTTCTGTGGTTGCATTGGTCCTCGAGTATGGTTAATGTAGGATTCAGTCCATTGATTAGGTTTGCAATGCTGATTCTTACCTTAGTTCTGAGAGAGCATCCTTTAAGAGTAAATGTTCCCATTACAAGGTTCTTTATAATGGCATTAGAGGAGGACAGATCAATTTCTGAAGGGCCTTTTATCTCATTGCTTCATTTTCAAAAACCAGCAGCAAGCGAAAAGGAACATGGTGTGCAAGCTTCCTTAAGAACCTTATTAAAAAGAAACTTATGTCACCTGGGTTACAGCCCACTTACCTGCCATCTCCACTCACACCCTCTCCATCTATTGAGTCTTTCCTTAAACCTCTGCAATTCTTTCTTGCAGAGTGACCTCTTTGCAGGCATTCAAAGCATTCTTTATCCAAACTGGTCTTTCATAATCCTTATTAATGTGACCTGTTCCTAGTTGGTACTGTGTTTCCCAAAAAATAAGATCAGGTCTTATATTAATCTTTGCTCCAGAAGATGCATTAGGGCTTATTTTCTGGTTAAAGGTAAAGGTAAAGGTTCCCCCGCACATGCGTGCTAGTCATTTCCGACTCTAGGGGCCGGTGCTCATCTCCGTTTCAAAGCTGAAGAGCCAGTGCTTGTCCGAGGACGTCTCCATGGTCATGTGGCCAGCATGACTATACGCCAAAGGCGCACGGAACGCTGTTACCTTCCCACCGTAGTGGTCCCTATTTTTCTACTTGCATTTTTACGTGCTTTCGAACTGCTAGGTTGGCAGAAGCTGGGACAAGTAACAGGCGCTCACTCTGTTACGCGGCACTCAGGATTCGACCCGCCAAACTGCCGACCTTCTGATCGACAAAGCTCAGCGTCCTAACCCACTGAGCCACCGCGTCCCTGGTTAGGGCTTTATATTCAGGGAAATACAGTACTAAATGTGTCCATCTGGCTTATAACTGGGGCTTATTTTGGGGATGGGGCTTATATTACAAGCATCCTGAAAAATCATGCTAGGGCTTATTTTCCAGTTGGGTCTTATTTTCAGGAAATATGGTATATTGGGTGACATTGTTGTCCAATGGTACTGCCCAAGGTGCTGAAATTAAAGGTGCTTCTTCCATAGTGGTTGGTGCAGCAGTGCAAAGCTAGCAGTACCACTGGTCACTACTGCCTTTTAAACAGTGTAAGGATGCAGAACACTTTTTAAAAATTGCAAATTTACGATGACAATGGGAGATGAGTTGGCAAAGGGGCCAACCAGTCACAATTAAATAAAATGTAACTGCTACAATACTATCAAGTGGAATAACAACTAGATTTGGAGCTAGGAGATTGAACAGGGCTGCACCACTCAATAAAATAGCCTGCTAGCTGGAAGAGATCAAAGACTTATAAAAACACATCATAATGTGTTATATTAGCAAAACCTCAAAGTCATAAACCCACAAAATCTCACAGTTTTACAGTATTCTCACTACAAGAAATGGCTAGATAAATATCCATATTTCTAAATATATGTAGGCATTTGAATTTAATTTTCTAGTGGAAAAAAACTAGGAGGAACTTATGCTTGCTGATGGAGATAAATTGCAGTTAGAACTCTTTTCTTTAAAATCATGTACCCAAACTCAACATGCCTCTGAGATTAATGCAAAGGGCAGATTCAATACATATGTTATTCTTTAAGATATATTTTGCTTACAGCAATTAGAATTTTCAATGTCTACAGCAATAGAATAAATTGGAAGCCACTGCAGAAGTAAATGGAAGTGCTAATTCTTTTCTGTAGCCTACTGCCCTCCTCTTGTGTTGGCAATGAATGCAAATTCATTGGCATATATATTACAATATTTTTGTAAGCAAGAACAAGTCTGTTCCCCATAGACTCGAAGAGAACGTAGGCTTCCACATCTGTGATTTCATAAGCACATTTTTTCCTCTTTCTGTTGAATCATTGCCCATTCTTGAATGCTGCTATACAGTCATAAAACTGAATGGATATTTTTTTTAACTACACACGAAGTAGAAATCATCAAGCAGGGCACAGAGGTCACATGGCATTTTCATTCTGTCTTACCTATTTAATTTGAGACAACCTGATGCTTACAGTTTACAACCTGCTATTTTATAACTTGAGAACATTATTCCATGCCCTGCAATCTGGGATGATAAAGAACAGATCTTGCCTTCCTCTAATATTTATATGTATTTATTTCTAAGGGTGTAGGTACACATATGTATGTATATAACATGTTTATATGTGTGTTATCTATAGGTACACTGTTGAGAGCAGGCAACAGAATTTCATTTTTAATCTGTGCCAGTGTGCCCACAGTAAAAAACTGACAATAAAGGTTATCTGTCTGTCTGTCTGTCTGTCTGTCTGTCTGTCTGTCTGTCTGTCTGTCTGTCTGTCTATCTATCTATCTATCTATCTATCTATCTCTGGGTGACATTCTTTTGGTATTTGAGGGGTAGACTTACCTTTTCTCAACCCAAAGTCAGTTTCCCTCATTCTCTTCTTCAAAACCTAGCTTTCATTTCTCTGATTATTCCTCTTGCCTTTCGCTGCATTCATTTTAATTTATCTCCTTAATAGGTCTACAGAACTAGACCTAATATTTGAGGTGTGATCTGATCAATAGAGACAATAATTCGCATCAGTGATCTGTATATTATACTTACCTTGATCGATCTGAAATCACACTTGCCTCTTTAGCCACCATGTCATGTGGGTGACACATTTAATTTGCATTTAACTAGAATTCCAATATCATTTTCATAAACGGTATTACCAAGTCAGGCATTCCACATTCCGTATTTTATTTATTTATTTATTTATTTATTTATTTATTTATTTATTTATTTTAATTCCATTTATATCCCGCCCTTCTCCGAAGACTCAGGGCGGCTTACAAGCTTAGCAGTATTTGGTCCTTCGATTTGTTTTATAAATGAAGGAATTTGTTTTCAAACTACTTCACTAATATTTTAAGATCCTATTAAGTTTGTTTCTTTCTTTTACAATATTAGCTATTTCATGTAATTTAACAGCATTTGGAAATTAATCATTCCTTCTCTTTTTTAATTTGTTAATGAAACTATTGAAGCATTTAGATTCTATTGCACTCTACCTAACATTCTGGTTTCATTATGACGAAGCCTTGATGATTACTTTTTGAATATATTTATAATGTCAAATGGAGATCATCCTGACAGACCTGCTATCCAGCACTGTACTTATTGATTGACTATGTGCCATCAATCTATCCCTAATTTGTTCTTTCAAATCCCTAATGGTCCATTCATTACCACTGTAGCTGAGTCTGCCCATCTTGCTGCTGGTTGCCCTTTTCTTCTCTTTCCTTCCAGCTTTCCCAACTTGAGAACCTTTTTCAGAGAACTAGATCTTCACGTAATGTGTCCAAAGGAGGACAATTTGAACCTGGTCATTTGTGCCTTGAGTGACAACTCTGAACTCTGGTTTGATTTCTTTGATGATCCATTAGTTTGCTTCCTTGGCTGTACATGACATTTTCTGGAGTCTTCTCCAAAACCTGTGCTTAACTATCTTGCTAATCATAATCCCATGAGGAATTGAAGTTATAATACATAATTTCCACAATGTAATATGGATATTACCCATCCAAAGTGGGAAATGAGTCTCACAACACTTGTTCTGGACAAATTCTTACTTCTACTAATCATCACGTTACTTTCAAGACATTTACAGATCAATTACTGTATTACTGATGCAAACATTAGCATCTGAGATATCAGGGTCTGACTCTTTCTTATATCCTATCTTACCTCCTTTTTTACGACAGAAAGACCTTGTACTTACACTACATCTAACTGTGAAATTATATGTACCTCATTTTTTTTGCCATGTTCTCATTCTATTGGTTTCCTCTGATCCATAGGCTTCCTTCAGTGTCAAGGTCACATTAGTGTCATGGCCGCATTTTTCTCAAAACAGATTTTGCATTAATACAAATTCTGTTTCATTGACAATTCTGATAGTGGTGATGGATGCAGGCAAGTAATCTCTAAAACATAGGATTAGCCTGGAACCTGTTATCCCTACATGGCATGGGTCCGGAGTACCTTGGGGACCACCTGCTGCCAGCGTCAACTTCCCTCCGCCCTGTGCGTTCCCACAGAGAGGGCCTCCTCAGGGTGCCCCCGGTCAGAGAATGTCGGCTGGTGGCCCCCAGGGGGAGGGCCTTCTCTGTGGGCGCTCCGGCTTTATGGAACCAACTGCCGGTTGAGCTCCAGACGGCACCGGACCTTCACTCTTTCTGACGCGGTCTGAAGACCCATTTATTTGAACAAGATGGCCTGGCCTGATGGGGGAAGTTAGGGTTTTTAATTGGGTTTTTATATTGTTACTGTTTTATTTGGGCGATTATTTAATTCTTTTTTAATTTTTGTATCCTCTATTTATATGTGCCCTGTTCACCGCCCTGAGTCCCTTGGGAGAAGGGCGGTATACAAATTTAATAAATACAAATACAAATACACTTCAGAACAGTAATTGCCTCCTCTCCAGTCCCTCCAAGGGCGTTCTGCTTCGGAGAGAGGGAGAGTCTGATGTTTTTCAAATGGGGCATCCCCTTATATCCAACAAATCTCTCAATTGATACAGATCTCTGGATCAGTCTGAACAGCACCTGACCAGTGGCGGCGGTAAAAGGGATATACAGTGAAATGCATGTAAGAAATCCATCTTCATTTGTTGCTCTCCCTACATTGATCAGTTTGAATTGCTTTTGAAAAAGATTTAGCACTTTCTAAAATAGCACTAAACCCATGTCCAAAACATTGGTACAATTCTAGAGTCAATTTTGAAAGATGGCTAAATTGACCAGGAAAGCGATTGGTTTTCCTGTTAAGAGAGATGTCTTCTGGGAAGTGAGGAAACAACCCCCATGTATCTGCCAATCTGTGCCTTTAATATGCTGTGCATACAGTGAATAAGAAGAGAGCTGGCACCATATCTGTGGCAAGACAGGGATCACCAGCGAAGGCAGTAAATTTTATGCCAACATAATATTTGGGATGGATAACTCAGCCATGAGGAACAGTCCAGGAGTAACATTTATCCTTCTCTAGACATATGTAATTCATCTTGCACATCTTGAAAACCATGTGGAAAAGAGTGGTTGATCATTTTTTCAGCCTACAGCAATTCAGCTACATTTTCTTTAAAGCAATTATCTTCAATTTCAGTACATTTGAGTGTGGTCTTTAAAAAATATATATGATATGCTGTTCAAGTTACTGTATTCCTCTGAGGCTTGAACTGATTCATGTAAGCCAATGCTAAAAAGGAAAACGACAATCACATTGACTTTCATCAGTCAATTACATCCAACGAAAGCCTCAATCCAAAGAGGTGGCTTAGAAGCAGACAACTGAAAAATCAGACTATTTTTTTTCCAGTGACAATCATTCCCAGGTAAAGACATATGCAGCTGAAGCTTCAGAAACTAAATTTTAAAATGAAAAATTCAAGAAGATGTGATGGCAATTAAGGGAGTAAACTGATAGAATATAGTGAAAGAAGACATCCTATGGTGAGAGTATGAAATGAGAAAAATAAGTCCATATCCATCCCAATGATGAAGCAGTTCTGTTGACGAGGCATCAAATTCTGGAAGTTATAAAAATACACTTCACCACCCAAAGACACCCTTTGTGGATTTCAATCAGTTTTCAATCTGATTCCAAGGCAGAGGCCATGGCAGAAACTTCAGGAATCCTCAATGGATTAATTCTTCTTATCCAGATTGCATTCTCACTTCTCACTGAAAGTCAGATGTTCCCCTTGGGGGCACCTTTCTGGAGCTATTCCTACCAAAAGAGGGATAAGGCAAGGAGTATCCCCCTTACTTTTTAATGTGTACATAATTCAGGCTCTCTCATCTTTTTATCATTACCCTCCAATGCTAGCTGATTGTGCAATTCCAGACATGCTTTGTGCAGACAATAGAGTAATTTTGTCTGTCTCGCAGGTGGGAATGAGAAGGGCACTGGTTTTCTTTTGCCTAAACGTTAAACAATGTAGCCTGTTACAAAAACTAAAGTGCTAGCGTTTGCATGACACAGCAGTAGTTAAAGAGACCCCTTTAGAACAGGTATGTACTTATACATGTCTTGAAATGCAGCTCCCAGCTTCCTCGTGTGTCTCAGAACACACATTTCTCTTATCAGACAGACATTGGGGTGGCCCAATGTAGCTGTCTTGAGATTCTTCTTGTAGTGTATGCTCTTAAAACATACACGGAATGTCAGCACAGCAGGGGGCTGGACAGCTCCAGGCTATAACTGCTTTTGGCGGGAAAGCCTGAATAGAGCTAGTCGTTGACAGCCCCAGGGCATGGTCAGCTCTGGCGGGAAGCCAGGGTTTAAATCCATTGGCCACCTGCACTGGCGGGAAGCCCAGGTTTGAATCTATTGGTCGCGATTCACCTGGGCAGGTATAAAGAGGTAACCCCTTTGCCTCAGCTTCATTCCTGATCCAATAAAGAAGTACTACCCAGCTCAAGTGTCTGTCTCTCTGTGCAACCACGTGACATTTCACTTCTATTCAAAGGAGGTATGTTTTACTCTTGCAACTTGCAAGGTTTTCAACTTCCTAAGGTCATCTCTCAGTTTCTTTGTGGGGTTCCAATTTGCATTTTTACAAAGTTTAATATCCTGGAAGCTGCCCACTCTAAGTTTATAAGAACAGTACTCACAGTTCCAAGTTGCATCAAGAATGCTATTTTACCATTAGAAATAGGTCTGGTTTCTGTCCACTCTGGAGCCAGTTTCTAGTTCTAAGTTGAAATTGACTTTTGCTCCTGTGGGTGGGGCTCCACTGGTTTTCAGAGTCTGGTTTAAATCAATCTGGCTAACAAAAACTAATAGCAAACTCCAGTCCTTATGACTTTTTTTTGTGTGTGGTGGGGGGAAATCTCTGCCCTTTAGGATTTGTCAGGAGTTGTTGTGATTCAGAGTCAGCCTGTGGTTTCGGCAGTTGGGTCGGACGACTCAGAGGAGGAGGGGGGTGTTGAAGAGCTTGCTGAGGGGGTTGGAGAGCTTGCTGAGGGGGTTGGAGAGCTTGCTGATGAGAGCCCTCAGCCAGGCCCCTCCCACCTGGTCACGACGGAGACCCAGCTGTGTGAGCCTGACAGCGTGGATAAAGATGACCCACAGCTGGCCCTGTTCAAGGATGCCTGACGCAGGAGGCAGTCAATCAGGAGTAAACAGAGGAAGGCAATGGGGCACCTCGGAAGGAGGCAGAGAGAAGCCACGCCCTGAACTGTATAAAAGCGGAATGCGTGGGAGGGCTGGTTTGCTGAAGGCAACCACTTGAATGCTCCTGTTTCATGGTTTGTGTCTTGTTTTGCTCTGTTTTATGTTAATAAATTTGGCAGGCTTAGTTCCAGCCTCTTGCCGTTTGTAAAGGGGTTGTCCCTGCCTTTTCTGCAGGGCCGGTAGCAGGCTGGTACAGAACAGGAGTCATCTTCACTAACTTACAGTACCTGGTTAATTGATTTTCAAACCAGTTTAAGTGTAATATCCAATCCTACATTTTATGGATTCTTTTTAAATGGCTGTGTGCCATCATCTCTCTTCAATTCTAATTCTGAAATTTTATCAGGTTTTCACCTTGTCCTGACTGGACGCACTTCCCTCCGCAGTTCTGTGGGGCAACATAGGAACATCTCTTTTCAGCAGTGCTTAATGTCTATGTGGAAAAGCCTCTGTGGAATCCCTGAGGCTTCAGCCATTTGCCCCTCTGTTGTTCTCTCTCTATAGGGAATCAAGGAGGATATATTTTTTCCCATTAAAATAAACTACCTTGGTAGAGAGCACAATATCTATCTGCCATTGGGTCTACAGGTAGTCCTCAACTAACAACAGTTCATTTAGTGACTGTGTGAAGTTAGAACAGCACTGAAAAAAGTGACTTATGACCATTTTTCACACTTACAACCATTGCAGCATCCCCATGGTCATGGGATTTACGTTTGGATGCTTGACAACTAACTACATTTATGACGGTTGCAGTGCCTGGAGTTATGTGATCCCCTTTTTTGACCTTCTGACAAGCAAAATCAATAGGGAAACCAGATTCACTTAACAACCGTGTTATTAATTTAAGAATTGCATGATTTCACTTAACAAATGTGGCAAGGTAAGTCATAAAATGGGGCAACATTCACTTAACAAATTTCTCACTTAGCAGCATAAATTTTGGGCTCAGTTGTGGTCAAAAGTGTAAAGGCAAAGGTAAAGGTTCCCCCGCACATGCGTGCTAGTCGTTTCCGACTCTAGGGGCCGGTGCTCATCTCCGTTTCAAAGCCGAAGAGCCAGCGTTTGTCCAAGGATGTCTCCGTGGTCATGTGGCCGGCATGACTAGACGCCAAAGGCGCACGGAACGCTGTTACCTTCCCACCATAGTGGTCCCTATTTTTCTACTTGCATTTTTATGTGCTTTCGAACTGCTAGGTGGACAGAAGCTGGGACGAGTAACAGGCGCTCACTCTGCTACGCGGCACTCGGGATTCGACCCACCAAACTGCCGACCTTCTGATCGACAAGCTCAGCGTCCTAACCCACTGAGCCCCCACCTAATTTTGGCCAGGACCCTGACATGTCTTTCCAGGTTTGCCTGATTTTGTGCTACCATTTGTTGTATCTGTCCTACCTAGAATTGAAATTGAGCACAAATTTAGACGATTGTCACTGCTATTTGGACTACAGTTATTATAATAATATATTTTATGTAATTTTATTGCATTTAAAAAGCTTTTATAATAATCGTATATTTTATTGTTGTGCTTTCTAGCCCAAAGGTCATAGTAAAAGGTGGATTTGATCTGATCCTGTGAAAGTGCAGCAAATTCTTTAATTCATTCGCATGATGTTGGGTAGTTGGGTATTATGCACTTTAATACAGATGAAGGGAGAGCATTTCCTGTCTCCCTCCAGGAGAAAAGAGATCCTGGATCAGCCCCAAATATTTCTGTAGCCTGTGTGTCACTGAACAATTCAGTGTGGCAATAAATTAAGGCCTCTTTTTGTTTTTACTGACTTCCTCTCTCCCTTAGCCTGTTCTGAGAAGTGAATCTCAGCTGGATAAAGGGATGAGTATGAGCTCCATCTGGAGATAAAAGTGAAGCATGTTACATAATTTGGCAGGCAGTGGAAAGAATGTGGCTCTCCGTACTATATGCATGCGGGAGTGCATGGAAGGCTAATCTTTCTTTCCCCATTGTAAAAAAACAAGGGGGGGGGAGGGCACTGCACTGCCCACACATTCTTTAGCTGGTTGATTTTGCAGGAAGTATCCTCAGACTTTGCAGCTAAGCAAGACTTTCTTGTTTGCTAAAGCAAACAAAGGTAAAAAGTTTAGTCAGAACAGAACAGAACAGAACAGAATAGAATAGAATAAAATAGAATAGAATAGAATAGAATAGAAAGGGACCATGGAGGTCTTCTAATCCAGCCCCCTGCGCAAGTAGGAGAACCTATACCATTTCAGACAAGTGACTGTCTAGTCTCTTCTTAAAATCTCCAGTGATGGAGCACCCATGGTTTCTGAAGGCAAGCTGTTCCACTGGTTAATTGTCCTCACTGTTAGGAAGTTTCTCCATAATTTCAGATTGCTTCTCTCTTTGGTCAGTTTCCAACCTCAGAACCATAGGTTAGGATGAGCACCATATAAAAATACTGGGACAAAACTTTCTTGGAATGAATAATCATGGCAATACTCTGCTACGCTATCATAAAGAACTTCCAAATGTCTAATTTGATGCTCCTTTAAATGTGTTGTATTTTGAAGGATTCTTGAAGTCTGGTCTCTAAGGTTCTTGTGCTGATGTTTGCTTGTTTCCTTCCTTCCTCATTCATCACTCAAAAGATATTTTTTTCAGAGTAAAGGAACCACATAATCAATTTTTTCAATCTGGTCATCTCTGGAGTTTTAAGTTTTCATATTTTGCTAGCTGGAATTGTTACACTTAGTGGAAATATCTGTGTTATCAAGCCTGTCTGTAGAATAGGCTTCTCACATTGCTGCTCTGTATGCCAAGAATTTTGGTATATGTTGGTAACCATCATGATTTGGAATGTTATTATCATTGTCCAAGCCATCATGAACAATTATTGTGAAAGCTGGCAATGATCCAATACATCTGGAAAAGGGGATTTCAGATTTCAGAAACAGAAGTATTACAGCTGAGAAGCTCCATAATGATTTTTATTTTCTAATGATACACCTTAATACAAGGAGATGCATTGCTTCAAATACCACCCTTAGAGGCAGGTTCAGGCTGAGGAATTATGGGAGTTGAAGTCTACAAGTCATAAAAGGGCCAAGTTTGAAGACCCCTGATCTTGAGCCTGGAGCAGAAAACAAAAGCCTTTGTAGAACAGTAAGTCTAAGGCTAAATGACTTCTATATTAACTTCCTCATGTAAAACTAATGACTGCATTCCATACTTTTATAATAGGTGGATAGACCTGGAGAATTTTCAGTTTCATTGTTAAGCAGCAGGAATCAGTGAGCGGGCAGAACAACTGAGACATCAATGCCAGACACAGAAGATACTTAGTTTGCCCAAGTCACACTCAAAGCTTTCGATAGCATATTAGTTTTCAGTCTTAGCCTCGACCTCCTTTGGTTTTCAAAATTATCTGCAAGCCCACAGAATGCTTTCCTTCTTTGGTTCTACAGCAGAGGCCCCCAACCTTTTGGGCACTAGGGACCAGATTCATGGAGAGAGGTTTTTCCATGGACTGGAGGGGGCATATTTTTGTGTGCTGCCTTCATTCTGCAGATGGGGCTTTGCTTGTTTGTGCGGACTGGTTGCTGGCATGCCGCGGCACAGTACTAGTCCACAGACCGAAGTTTGGGGACCGCTATTCTACAGTACTAAAGCTGGGCATTTGTTGGCACAGTGTGACTTCAGTGAGCACTGTTGATTCAATAATAAGGGAGGAGAATTGAAGCCTCAACAATAGTTTTTTAAAGGAAAAAAGAAAAAAAAGATTTGGCATTTATTGGCAACTAACATGGTTTTATTTAGAAACAAGAGAAATAAATGGCTCTTGCAGACTAATTAATCCACACTTCTTTTTGGATTTTAGGTCACTCTCCCACACAAAACACATATTTTCCCAGATATGGGAAACTTCTATATCCTGGGAAAGACAAAGAGTAATCCAAATTGTTTACTGGTGTATGTGTGTGGGGGGGGGGAGTTGGTTTGTTTCTTTATTGAGATATCTGGAAGCAATTTACGCAAATGCTGTCATTTATTATTCATATTTTAGTTATAAAGAACCAGCTGCTGTTGAAGAAAAATAATAGCAATAGCAATAGCATTTAGGCTTATATACCGTCTCATAGCACTTTACAGCATTCTTTAGGCAGTTCACAATATAAGCATTACTTGCATATTGCCCCCAACAATCTGGCTCCTCATTTTACTGACTTCGGAAGGATGGAAGGCTGACTCAACTTTGAGCCAATCAGGATTGAACTTCCGGTTGTGGGCAGAGTTTGCCTGCAATACTGCACTCTAACCACTGTGCCACCAATGCTCCCCTCTGGGGTAGGGGGCTTCCTCCTTTTCATATTCATCTTCTGATACAGTATACTACCCAAAAATGGGTTCATTTAACAATTGATATGTTTACTTAACGACCACTGCAAAAAGGTCATAAAACTGGATCTGATGTGTGATGACCTACTTTATGATTGTCACAACTTGCCATCATAATAGACAGACTCCATTATGGTCCATTATGTAGTTCCAACTCACTTTCCTCACAACCCTAGAAGTTGATTGGTGATCTGCACAACAACATTTAATGCTTAGCAAACTGCATTATGAACACATTCAGATGTATCTGTCTCCAATTTTTAATCTTATGGTTTCATCCATGAGAATGTTGTTAGTAGACTAGAATTTTACCCATCTCAAAAATCATCAGATCCTGTTTCCCTCACAAATTGGCAGGAAAACCTCTCTGTATATCCTTTAAAACTCAGTACTTTATATACTGGAAAATACCCACTCTTATTCATTAAGTCTGAAGAAAAGGGCTTATAATTTTGCTTCAGAATGATAGGTCAATTATTTCACTTTTGCATGATGAAAATCAGCAATATTTAAAATTAAAGAATGGCAATATGACAGCATGAAAACGAGGACAGCAAAGTAGAACATTATACAGTGAACATTATTTTACTGTATGTGAACCATTGGCCTTTATGTGGAAAAGCAGAATCCAGAAAAGTTCACAAAATACAATTATGAAATTAAAACATATCTATAAAATGGAGAATTCAAAATATTGATTCTGAAGGATAAAGCCAGATCAAGAAAACACATATCTGGGCGGGTTGTTAAAATCAAATCTAAATCAGATAATCTTCAGCAAATGTTGCTTAGTCACTATTAGATAATTAGACCCTTAGCTGTATTAAGAATGCAAATATATTAGCTCCTTGAAATGTAATATATAAGAGCAAAAAAACCAGATATTGCAATCATTTCTAATACACTGATATAATTCCAGGGGGATTGTTGCAGACAAAATCAAGAACAATATTTGTTCCTGTCTTGCATTCCCAATATAGTTCTCTCTCCTGACCAAGAAGTAGCTTTTTGCCCATTTTTATCTCCAAGCCAGGTTCAAGGGCAAGAAGAGTAGAGCAATGGAGCAGCCAGAAGACAAAATGGCTGTGTTCACACATGGAGCTAATCCATAATGTGGCTTATTTGGATGCTTTGAATCTTGTCCTACTTTCTCATCAGCTACAATTATGTTTTCTTCTAAAACAGAGGTGGTTAACTATGGCCTCTTTTATGCCCTGTGGACTTCAACTACCAGAATTCCTGAGCCAGCAGGAAACTGAAGTTCACAGATCATAAAGGGGCCATAGTTCCTCACTCCTGTTCTAAAACATCTGCATTAAAACAATTATATAAATTATGATGTGGATTTCTCCTAATATATGCAATTCTGTTCACCATTGTGATTATGAACCGCAGTCTCACTAATATTTACATTGTGTGTATTTTTCTAATATATGTATTTTCATGTTCTACTTTTAATTGCAATATTGTGCCTAAATTTGGGGGTGTGAATAAAGGCAAATGACAGAAGTAAATTAAATTTCTGATGAAACACCAACTGTTTTCTGTTGTAACTTTTATCTGAAATACGGTGTTGTTGTCCATCAGTTCCACTGCAATACCAGGAAGAAACGGGTTCTTTTTCTTCTTTATTTCTTCTTCAATTTGTACAATGTGTTCTTTGATTTACATGGACTTAGGAAGGAAAAAAGAACGCCAAAAGTTAAAGTGTAAAAAGTGTAAATGGACACTTTCCCATATACAGCAATGAAAATGTATTCCATATTGTAAGAAGACTGGATAACTGGAAGGCTGGACTGCCACTTGCAAAGATGCCACATTTAAAATAGTGTTGTTGTTGTTGTTTTTTAGCATCTCAAAATGCAGGCCATTGAAGAATGTTCAAGTTACAGACAGGTAGACTTTGTTTCATTGTTTAGGAAAATTTCCTTGTGATAGGAGAAGTATGCCAGGAGAACTTCTTTGCTAGGTACGTTGAAACAGAAGCCAAATATTTATATGCCAGGAATGTTTATTCTTATTTCTGCACTGAACAGGAAGTTAGACCCAGAGGGCCAAATGACCTCTTCAGTCTCTGTAATTCTACTTTATTTTCTTATTCTAAGTCCGAGATCAAAGAACTGAATCCAGGGGCTCATTGTGAATGTGTGTTGGAACCATCTTAAGTTTAAGAAACAAGTCTCTTGGTAAGCATATGATCAGCTGAGGAGTCTGTGTTGAATACCAGAGCTGAATTCAGACTCAAAGCCTAATCTTCTGTCATATAAACATCCAGGTCTGGTTTTTTTCCTCAGACTTTTTTTTTTAATTTCAGTGGTTTAATTACAATGCAGGAAAGGTTACAAAATGTTGGTATACCTAGACAGAACTGCAAACTTCTGTGGGCTTATTTGTGTTTTCCATCCAGTTCTGAATTTTAAAATTGTGTAAAGCAACCTAACGTAAAAAAGTGTAGCATTGCTATTTCCACTGTTTTGTCAAGAAATGTACATCTTTGTGGATTCTCACTGAAGAAATAAGCAGTACCAACACATTGTCAGGATTAGGATTAAAGTTAAGGTTAGTGTTAAATAGTGGGTTCTTTGGCGCAGGAATGAAGACGAGGTAGCTGAGTACAGGGAAACTCATATTTCGTGCAGAATCTGCAAATGGCTGCAACTAGCCACAATGTATAGTCTAGCCCCTAGGCGGCAGCCAATAGGTTTGAAGCAACCATTGCCGCCTAGGGATAGCCAATTGTAGCGCTGGAGACTTGTAGTCTGGGTTGCTGGAGAGCCATTAGCTGTTCCAGCAACCCACGGGGTATTACTATGAGCCCAGTACATAACAGTTAGTGTTTCATATGTCTTATTCTTATCCTTCTAAGCAAGCATATGTTTCAGAGCGAAGTATTTTGTAGCATAAATGGCTTATGAAAAGGTTCCAAGCATTTCTTTTTATAAGATCTTTAATCCAAGAATTGACCATTTCAAAACAGACTGGGAGCACTGTGTGTGGTAGATAGAGCAAGCGCCAACGGTTTAATTGCTGACAGATATATACATTTCCTGGCCAAATAGATTTGTTTCCATCCATTTCCAGACTTATTTTTCATTTAGAATATTTGGGGAACAGTTTGCAGTTTTGCTCAACTGCTTATACCTTTTCTAGTTTCACTACACTATGTACTTATTGTTACATGACAGTTGCAAATGTTTATTGTAAATAAGGAGAGAATGGACTGAAGAACAATCAACTCATTTATCTGATTCCCAATCAAGCAACAGTGATAATCAGAAGAGGAACTAGATATGAGCACTTTTATTTTGACTATTTGATTGTATTTGAATAGCAGACTTAGCTTGTTTTGCTTTATTTCAAAAATATGTAACAAAAATGCAGTAATAAAAATACATATATCAAGTCTAATAATATATCCTGGATCTTTAGCATTAAAACCTTTATTATTATTATTATTATTATTATTATTATTATTATTATTATTATTATTATTATTATTATTATTATTATTATTTTTATACCGCCCTTCTCCCGAAGGACTCAGGGCAGTGTACAGGGCAATAAATATAAAAAAAAATAAAATACAAAAGTTAAAAAACCATTAAATATAATGCCCAAATTTAAAATTTAAAACAATAATTAAAAACATATTAAAACCCCAACCCTAACCCATCAGACCAGGGAGATATACCTCATTTCGTTTTGAAAACATTTGAGAACAACAATAAGCCAATTAATTATATAATACATACAATATATCGGATTGCTAACTGGGTATATTTGGTTTAAAAAGGTGGAGTTCAAATTTCAAAATCAAGCCTACTAAATCAAGCTTGATCTAATAATCCACACTGTAAAACATGTTGATCCAAAGGTTTGTAATAGATGAAAAACAGTTAATAAGCAATTTCCAAATTGATTAGAAAAAGAAATATGCAAACCCTATGTCTATACAAGTGCTAACTATGGTTTAGGCAAAGATCGTGTTTCCTCATCTCTCAGAGCTCTAAACCTACAGGAGTTCCTTGTCTTGCAGTCTTCTCAGGAGGAGTAACTATCTAGAGCATTTGTGGGCAATCCCAAGTCTTCTCCTTGTCCAGAGAGGAATTATGAAAGACTGGCCCACTTGCCAGCTCTTCATTCCACTGTGGTTGCCAGTTCCACTCTTAGCAGAGCCATCCTAGATTCACCATTTCTTCCCAGGAACCTTTTATCTATCTATTTTTTATATACTACCTTATTGCCATTTTTTTCTTTAAATTCTGCTCTGGAGATAAGAGGACTTCTTCGTTGCAGATGACCCAAGCTTTTCATTCTTCTTCCTGCAGCCAGGCCAGTTTGGTCCCTTCCATAATATGGGAGTAGAAGATATTACACACACAACCTACACACACACACACACACACACACACACAAAAGAGCTAGTATATGGAAGTTTCTTATAAGTTAGGATGGGCAAAAGAAATTCTCCTCTTTGTATTTGGAAGCGTGCCAAACATTGAATTAAAGGCATTTTGAGAACTGGAAGCTTGGCAATGAACATGAGAATAAATTATTGGTGTATGAAAGATGAGAAGCATTTAATTGCCATTCCATAACATTTAAAAATGAATGATTTCATGCTCATTAGGGAGTCATTTTATTTTCAACTGGACAGTCTAATGAAAGTTTGCTCAGGGGAGTGGTGACAATAAAAAAATTAAGAAAAACAGTCATTAAAATGTGAATTAAACAAGAGGCAAAATGGTGTTAGAAAGGAGATAGTGGTTGTGTTGTGTGGCAAAATGGGGAGCAGTTAAAGAGCAATAAAGAAAGAACTGGATTAGATAACCAGCAGAGGAAACTTTTCAAAAAGAATCTTTTAAAAGTCCTGCTGAACTGATCATTAAACAGGGCACTCTCTCTGCTAACTGAGCTTCACTCTGTGAGACTTTATGGATGACTCCATGTAGTTTTCTTGGCAATAACATAGAAGTGGTTTGCCATTCCCTTCTTCCACAATTTTTTTTCCATTTCCCACTGTAACCTACAGCTCTGGAATTTCCTGGGGATCTCTCCCCCAAGTACTAAGCAGGGCCAACCTTACCAAGGTTGGCTAACTGGTGGCCTCTGAACTGAACATTAAAATTACTAAGAGAAAACTAGCAACACTTCAAAATCATTGCTAATCTTCAAATCTTGATCTATCTGCCAAATTCAAGATGTTTTTAGTGGGGGAAGCTAGATGCTAGCCCTTAACATTTCAAGTAGCAACGTTTGTGAGAAAAGGTGATCCACAAAGCATATATTATTCACAATTTAAATTTTAGATAATCTATCACAGATATTTTTGCATGATACAGTACTTACAATATTTTTGATTTTTTAAAATCAGTAAAATCGTACCAGATTCTAAGTGAACAAACGGGATGAAAAAAGAAGCAGCAGTGTATTTATTTGGTAGCAAATCTATTCCTTATGCTGTGCTGCACAATTCTAGTATTTAAAATGTTGTTTTCAGGGTTGTTTTTTTTTTTACCCAAGCAAATGATTCTAAGACTGTAGTCCCCAGACTTCATGTGCCAGCTGCATTTGTGCCAATAGTAAGCAAAGCCAGAATGAGCATAATAATGATATGTGAGGAAAACAGAAACAGATGAGTTCTGGAAAGAAGTTTTATCAAAGAAGAAAGAAATGCAGCTTTCAGAGAAGGATCTCTCTCTCTTTTTTTTTTTGTTGCACTCATACATAATTCAGCCAATAAGAATATATTAGTTTTAAAACCTCAATAAATATTTAGGGAAAGATTATTGGCAGCAAGGAGAGGTTCACTTTTGGCAAAAGATGAACTATATTTAAAATTTCAGGAAGCCCTACACTAATCTTCTGTTCAAACCTGTGGCTAAGTTGTCTGTTTCCCAAGACCATATTGAGATATCATTTCCACATGTATTTGGTTGGCTGCTCTGCAGAATCTAAGAAAAAGGAAGCAATGATGTATACGCTGTACACATCTCATATTATAATTCAGTAAGAGGTTAAAAATTAATATGAGATACAAAACATAGAAAATGCACCTGACAAATAAAAAAACAATAAACCCCTATTTAACACCACAAATGTTAACAGTGGGTGGGCAATGTCATCCCATAAGAGATAAAAATGTCAATCAGTAAATGCATCTAATCTTAAACTGGAAAAAAAAACCACCAGTACATTTCCTTCATGCTCAACTTCCAGATGCTAGGCAGGCAAGTTCATAATGTTTTCTTGGCCACAGTATGGAAGTAATGCCATTACCTTCTACCAGGAAGCTTTTAGATATCCCAGTCTAACCTAAAGTCCTTGTAATTCTGGGTGATCTCCCATCCAAATATGAACCAGATATGACCCTGCTTAGCTTTTTTGACATCAGCCAAGTCAGCTAAAGGTTCTTGGCTTAAACTGATCTAGCACTCAGTTCTAAAGCCAAAAGATATAAAATCGTGATGGATTGCTATTCAAGTCATTATTTCTTAGCTGGTTTGCAGTTATTGCTACTCTCCTACGGCCAAGATGGCCATTATTTTGTAGTTTTCCTAACATCTTTCTCTCACTTACTCTTTTAAAAAAGCTGTTAAGAAAAAAAATGCTTCCAGACCTTTTATACTCTAGAAGATGTACAATGGTGTCAGCCAAATTATCTCTGAAATCTGCTGAATTTAATATCTGGAGAAAAAAAATGGTTGCTATTTTTATGACTTGCTATTTACTTACAAATTAACATAATATGTTGCTTAAATTCTTTCTCAATGCAAATTGGGGGCTAGTTTTATTATGCTTTTTTCCCTATCAAGCAGATAGTTATTTTAATGGGAAAACACTGTTTCTACAACCCGCTATTCCATTCTCCACAGTGGCTAACAATTGTCACCCCATTTGTGAGAACACATTCCTCTACACATGTCTGAAGCCCTTCTAAATCATAGGTAACTGGACTGGGACAATTTACTCTTTCTCTTTTATATTTCTGAGTCATAACTCACTACTAGTAGTAGAACGAGGACAGGCTGCTGCTTGTCCAGAGAGCTGGCTCAGAAAATAGCCTATTTTTCAAAGCATAAGACCACGGCAGACATAATTTAAGTCTAGGCCATTGAAGGTACCCAGGTGGTTAGTTGGAATAATGATTTTTTTTTTCAGAAAAAGAGACTAAACTACAAGATCAGTTTTAAGGTAAAATATTAAAGGAGAAAAAGAGAAAGAGATGGAGCGGTGATGGAGCAGTGACTCCAATGTGGTTTGCTACGATTCTTCCACATTCAACTAAATGAAGCCTTTAACCACATTCAGCCATCAATATATTTCCTTTCCAGACCTCTCCCATTAATAGAGGGAATTAGGGAGGAACAGAGAGGAATCTATCCACCCTTGGATTCTTATAATGCCTTTTTAAATTGTGCTTTGTGTGAACTGAGGACAAGGGGAAGTACTGTGACCGTCTCGCAGTGCAGAAACAAATCATAAAATGTATTTTGACGGATGAGTGAGGAAAGCAATTCCACTGCCTTTCAAGTGTTATTTCTTTAGGCTGAACTGAGATCAATCTACAGAAACAATAATGGTTTTTGAATGGGATGAAACAAAGCTGCATACAGCTGAAGTAATTGTACTTTGTATTTGCTTTTACTGGCTGCCTTTTTTTATCATGCCGCTTCTGAATCCAGGAAGCACGTGGAACTTCCTTTCCTTCTGGCTACTGAACAGGAAACATTTAGAAATCTGAACCACATGGAAGCTCAGATTGAGTGGCAAACAAACATTTATATTCACCAGGTCTGCCTGATTGCTTTGCCCATCCTGACTGACCTTTTTCTTTTTTTAAAGATCAGTGTACGTATCCCATAACATTATTCAACATATTCCATTCTCTAGTTAAATTTTTTAATTTAAACCTACATTATCCCCATCTCTCTCTGTACTCTTTGGGTGTAACCAAGGTTATGCAAAGTAGAGAAAAGAACTAATAAATAGTAAACCAAAGAAATTAGGGCCCTAAGGTAAGGAGGGAGGTGGAATTAAAGGAAATATACCCTATACCCAGGACATTTCTTTACACATATTTTTTCTAACCCCTCAAGCCAGTTGTGCTTTTACATGTCCACATTTCTTTCCATTTTCTTTTGTTGTCTTTTGTCCTCTAAATTTCTCATTATTCATTTTTGAGGGTCTCACTAACAGGAAAGCAAGGCTTTTTTTTCCTCATAGAACGCTCAGAACGGAGTTCCGGCACCTTTTTTGGATGGAAACTTGTAGGGTAGGCAAGGTGGGTTTTATGACATGTGTGAGTTCTGGCACCTTTTTCTTTTACAAAAAAAGCACTGCAGGAAAGTGAGGAAAAATGGAAGAGGAAAAGTGTAGGGGAAAAGGGGAAAAAGAAAGAAAAGCATTGACTTCCAAATCTTTTTAGCACAGTAGGATAAAACAATAATACAAAGCCTCAACCTTTTTACTTTTACATAAAGTTACATACAAACCATTTCTATAACAACCTATCTAATCAGCAAAACTCAAAGTTTCATTTTTTTTTCCTACCTCACACACAAAGTCCAGAAGCGGTTTCCAAGTGGAAACAAAGTTAGCTATATTCTTTTCTTTAATTAGAGCAGTCAGTTTAGCCATCTCTGCTAACTCCATCAGCTTTTGCTTTCAGAGTGAAGGGACCTTATTGTACTTATGATTTTATTATGCTTAAGCTTAATATTAGCAGTGTTATTTTGTAGCCATTTTATATACATTTTTATATGCAAGGAGCCTTATAGAAACCTGTAGAAGAAAGTGTTTTATGTAAATTGAAAAAGTAAATGTCTCATGCTAAATATACAGGAGATTGCTTACATGAAAGGAACAAGGTAAGATTCAGTGGTCCAAGAAATAGGGAAGGGGGAAAGTGAGTTAGCCTGGATTGCTGTGTATGAGTTATCACCTTGGAATTTGTTTTTCTGTGCTTCCTTGCTCCTGGTACAGAGACTTGAATCTCTTTATTCTGAAAAGGTATGAAAAGTGGAAGAAGTCTCTTCTGGGTGTGCCTTCGTCCCTCTAAGCAACCATGAAGAGGGAGAAGGTTACCCAACTCTGTCTTGGCCAAAATAAAGTTGCTTTCTTTGCTGAAACCTCGGCTCAGGATTTTTTTTTGGCCCTTTGAAATTCATGAGTAGCCCAGAGGAGTTTCTGAGGCTAGGTGGAAAACCTTACAAGAGATATTTTCCTACCTAAATAAAGAAACAGAGTGACCAAGGGTGGGCAAAAAAGCAGTGAGAACTGGAGTGACTGCCATTCTTTAAAAAAAATCAGACAAACTTTAATAGCTGAATTAAGAAAGTCAATACTAGTTCAGGTATTTGTCTATATTTTCTGTATATTTTCTGTGCACAAAATGTAAACAATTTCTCTGAAATCTCCACATCCTCCTTGAGGATCCCTTTTACTCATTTACTGCCTTATGGCCAACCAATTCTGTGATTTGTTTTCTGCTTCAAGTATCTTTAAAGAATATCCTGTTGTTCCTCTTTAGGTTTTTTTGCCCTATACTGTTCAAATTATGTATTTATTGTAATTTAAAATAACCTCTAGGCACTATGAAGCATTAGCCCATTTCAAACAATGATCTGATTTCTTCCCTAATTCTTCCCTATTTCCTGAAATATCTGCAGCCTTTCAAACCAGATAGTTTTTAACACCAGCTGTCTTTCCCAGAGGGATATGTTTAAAAAACGCTAAATCTTTTTGATATTATATATCCACAGACTGGTTCCATTTCAGTGCAAATGAAGCCCAACTGTCGTGCACAGATTCAGCTTTTCCCAAACTCTTCTGCAGTGCCTGCTGAATCTAACCCTTTTGCCTGCCACCATCTTATCCACAAACTGAGACCTCTCAGTTCTCCTTGTCTAGCTCAGGGCTTTTCAACTTTTTCACCCATTGTACCACTTTTAGGATATGGCAACATCCAAGTACCACAAGTCACTTAGCAAGGTGTCAAAAACTTGATGACCAAAAAAAAAGGAAAAATGTGATGAAGTACAGGTAGTCCTCGACTTACAACAGTTCGCTTAGTGACTGTTCAAAGTTACAATGGCACTGAAAAAAGTGCCCCCCACAAGCCACAGCCGAGCAAGACACCTGCCTGCCCACCCAGCAGCGCTCTTCCTCCTGTCTGAGGTTTTCATTGTTGTGAGCATTTCTGTTGAGGATTGGCAGCAGGGGTGGGGTGGGGTGGTGTTTGGTTTTTATTCCCCCCCCCCATCTGCTGGGTGGTTGCAGCAGGTTTTGGTCACTTCACATGACCCTGGGACACTGTGACCATCATAAATATGAATCAGTTGCCAAGCATCTGAATGTAAATCACAAGACCCTGGAGATGCTGCAACATTCCAGCTGATCGGCACATCTTCTGGGCGCAGCAGAAGTGCCAGGATCAGCGCCGAACTCTAGCTGGAGCCTGGTGCTGATCCTGGCACCTCCACTGAGCCCTGACAGCCCCAAAGAAGCGCTTATCCTGCCGCTTCCACTCAGCCCTGACAACCCTGACAGCCCTGCAGCCATCTCTCACTCAGGCTTGTGTGGTGCTGCCACTGGTTCAGCTCATTCCCCTCCCCCACTACTACTTTTCTAGAATGGTCTTCTGGGCTCAGTGGAAGCACCAGGATCAGTGCCGAGCTCCAGCTGGAGCCTGGCACTGATCCTGGTGCTTCCGCTGAGCCCTGACAGCCCTGCAGCTCCAGCCGTCTCTCGCTCAGGCTTATGCGGTGCTACCACCGGTTCAACTCATTCCCCTCCCCCCCCACCACTTCTAGGATGGTCGTGTATCAACTGCTAGGTGCCAATGTACCACAGGTGGTACCCGTACCACTGGTTGAAAAGCCCTGGTCTAGCTGGTCCTGTGAATTTCTTAGAAGAATAGGACAATTCACCATGGACAACTCGCTGCAGGACAACTCACCGCAGGGCAATTCAACAAATAAAAAAGTTAAATTAATGTTGAGGAAACCCATGGCCAATAATAATAAAATAAAGAAAGTCAATCCAGAAATACAATAGTTACAATAATTTCGACAAAAGGTCAACAATAATAAAAGTGCCTGAATGAAATGATTAC
Organism: Vipera ursinii; assembly: GCF_947247035.1. Taxonomy (NCBI): domain Eukaryota; kingdom Metazoa; phylum Chordata; class Lepidosauria; order Squamata; family Viperidae; genus Vipera; species Vipera ursinii. The sequence continues at coordinate 266,430,198 of NC_139512.1, read as the reverse complement.
TATCACATTGAATTGTCCCACAGCAATTTCTCCTGCAGCAGTAGGCTGTGGCGAGATGGACACAGTCTGCTACTTAATGGCCTAAATTACATTTGTATTACAAGCTAACTACATTTAATAATATCATGTGTCCCAATATGGATCACAATTGCTGCTTCCTGTGCAATACTATGAAATAGCTTATCTGGACAGCATGAGATATTTCTTGAATTTCTCAAAACTTTAGCTTGGATCTTTGAGTCCATGCTCAGTGTTGAATCAGTCATTAAGAATTCTATTAAGTTTCACATATACTTCCTTTCTTCCCAGTTGCAATGTATGGCTGTGAAAGCTGGACCATAAGAAAGGCTGAGTGCCATTCGGTTTATATACCACCCTACTCCCAAAGGACTCAGGGTGGTTAACAAGGCAAAATTTAAAAACAATACAATATAAAATTAAAATAAAATAAAATTAAGTCTAGCCTCAAAAAATTAAAATCACAATTTAAAAACATTAAACCCCTCAGTCCAGACCAGATAGCTCAAAGAGCCAAGTTTTTAGGTCTCGGCGGTACCCTGAGGAGGCCCTCCCTGTGGGAGCACACAGGACGATGGGAAATTGACGCTGGCAGCAGGTGCTCCCTTAGATGTCCTGATTCAAGTATTTGAAAATGCCTCTCGTGGGACTTCAGGGGGAGAAATAGTGAACTAAAGATTTGCCCACAAGTGCTCCATACAGTTGCACCGGAGGAGAAGAACGTAAGACAGCAGCCTCCAGAGGCTTTGGAGCTATGAGACGCAAGATAATAAACATCTTGCTGAAACCAGGGTTGGTGCCTTCAAAGAGGACATTGGGTTTGCAAAGGGACAACATTTGATGGAGATTTAAAATAAATACATGGTTATAACTGGTAATCCTTAATGGTCTTTTGTTGATCAGGACTGAAATGATGAGGTTTTGAAAGGTTTGCTTATAGATAAGACATGGGATATGGGATTTGTTACATTTTAAGAGAAAGGGATAAGTTACTAAAATTGTTTACATGTGACAAAAGAGGAAGCCAATTCTTATATATTTCTTTTCTTTTTCTTTACTATATTCTAATTTTTCCTTTTCTATTTTCTCTTTTTTCCCTGCACCTATTTTTTTTTGTATTAGTTTTTATAGTCCCTCATATAGTCAGCCAGATTTTCAGGCTGGATTTGGCATTTTTGTGTACCTATTGGGTCCTTTCCAACATCTGGGGTAGTCAGATGTGGATGTTTGATGATGTTTAGATATTGTTGCAGGATGTAACAATAATGTAATAAAATTGTTATTAAATGAAAATGGCTCCCTTCAGTTATTCCTCAAAAATTAAACATATTCAGTTGAATTGCAGTGCTATAAATTCTGTTTTAGCAAGAAAAATGTGATACTAGAGTGCAACTATTTTATATTAAAAACAAAAACAAAATTCCATCTCAAAATCTTTTCTATAAAGAGATCTAAAATCTCACCTGCCTTCTCCAAACATATCACTGGGCCATCTTCAGTCTCTTGGCAAATGAATTCTTTTTTTAAAAAAAGAATTCGGTAAACTCTGCTTTGCATCTATTCTTCAAATAATTATGTTTGATTATGTTTGAGGCTACAGCCAAATGGTTAGTAGAAAGACTCACAGAAGCAGTAATGATGTCAACAATGAGGTCAGTTACTATCGTGTTAGTTTGAAACCAAACTGTGGCCATTGACTAGGAAATCTGGTGATAGTTATATCCTGTAATTTCATTCTTTTCCCATCTAATTCCAGTGACACAGGTGTTTTTACAGGAACTCTGTATTTCCTAGAACAGGTAATGCTAGGATATTTCTCTTACTTTCAGTTATCTCCAGAGGCAGTGATGATTCATTGGGATAGGACGTATCCGATAGGTCAAAGATATGCAAGCATATTCAGAGGCAGCAACATGGCTAGAGGGTTCTTGGCATCATAACATACCTTTTTTTTTCCTGTCAAAGACTGTGTCTAAACATTCACATATAAGTTCTTTCGCTGTGTTCACAGAAAGTGAATTAGCCTTCCTGCTTACAGAAAGCTTGATAAATTGCATCCAAACTCAGCTCCCTTATTATCTGGTAAATCTCTCTAATCAACTTTGCTCAGAAGATATGAGACTTACAAGGACCTTCTGAAAAAAGCACAGGGCATAGTGTCCTTAAAATAGGAATCCATCAGCTGCTGACCAGCTTAATCAACTGGGAACTGACCCAACACCTGTTTGGCAGTAGCAGAGATCATGGTTATATGTATACATAACCTAACTCATCATTTCCCCCTGCTGACTTCCAAGTGATGGCATCGCACAATGATTCTGGAAACTATTTTGAGCACAGAGGCTTTTAATAGGGTAGTGAAGGCCTCAGTTCAGATAAGGCTGTAGGAAAGCTTGAGATATCAGCAAGATATTCCCAACACAGAAGTAATGTAACATTTCTCAGGTCTCCAAGATGTTAGGTTGTACCACTTTCATTGCCAGAATTAGGACATGGTTTGAGATACAAAGATCCCACCTACATCATCTTCTATTGTCTCTGATCAGGCAGGGGAAGCTCCTACATTTCAAGCATTGGGAAAAGATTGAGCAGAAGGCAGCTTTGTGATTCTCTTATGGAATTATTTCATATTTTTAGTGGATGGAGTGGAAATTGGCTGCTGTGGCACAGATGCTTGCAATGCATTACTCAAACATTCACTTGGCCTTACTTTAGGTTCTTTATAAAATGTGGAGAGAATGCATTCTGAACAAATGTAGGACAACAACAGGTTAGGCCACAATGGTTGTTGATAGAATGGATACTGTTCAGTTTGAAAAAAGAAACAGAAAATCTTCTCTACTGTTGCCCCTGCCCTATGTAAGAGCTTGGCCCCAGAGTCTAGGCAAACCACTCTCCTGGCCTTCTGGAAGAGCATTAAGACCTGACTGTGGCAACTGGTCTGGGAGTCCAAGTGTGCCAACCATCCCAGGGGATGACTTGTGGGCTGAAGGTGCTTCCTTTGCTTTTTAACTCTCCAATTGTTCATTTTAACTTTGTTTTTAATCTGGTTTTTAACTATCACTTTTATATGTTTTTACTGTTTTATTGGTAAACAGCCCAGAGGCACACAAGTGTGATGAGCAATATAGAAATTGGATAAATTAATTAAAATATTTATATCCAGGTTCATAGCACTCTATATTACCTTTCTAGGGACCAGGGGGAAAACATTCATTGTGGTAGGGTATGAGCTTTACATTACATTCAAATAATCCTTGGTTCAATCCATGGCATCATCAGTGATATGATTCAACCCATAGGAAAGATCTGGTCTGGAACTGCCAAATAGGCAATACGTACGGAACTTAATGGAGAAAGAATCTAATGTAGTATAAGGCAATATAAGGATATGTAAAATCCACCATGGGAGAAATTCTTATTAATATAAGCAGTTTACTGTTATGGTAAAAGGTTCCCCTGCACATGTGTGCTAGTCGTTTCTGACTCTAGGGGCCGGTGCTCATCTCCATTTCAAAGCTGAAGAGCCAGTGCTTGTCCAAGGACATCTTCGTGGTCATGTGGCCGGCATGACTAGATGCCAAAGGCGTACAGAACGCTGTTACCTTCCCACCGTAGTGGTCCCTATTTTTCTACTTGTATTTTTTTACGTGCTTTCGAACTGCTAGGATGGCAGAAGCTGGGACAAGTAACAGGCGCTCAATCTGCTACGCGGCACTTGGGATTTGACCCGCCAAACTGCCGACCTTCTGATCGGCAAGCTCAGCGTCCTAACCCACTGAGCCACCGCGCCCTTCCACTGTTATGGTATATACATTAATTAAGGACCATGCTGGAAGTTGCAGATTAATATAAGTTCAAGGTAGCTGAACATGGCTTGGCATAAAAATCAGTGTGTAATTTATATATAGATGCATCCCACTTCCACCTCTCTATTGAGCCAGAGTTTGACATGGAAAAAAAAATAGAAATGTGTGCACATTTTCAGCCTCTTGTCCTCCAAACACATTGGGACAAGACTCTTAAGATCCATTAAGCACCACCTCTTTCATTGAAATTAATGTCATTACTTGTTTCCAATTCTACAGTAGACGAGTGAAGGAACTGCCAAAGATGACGTGTTGGAATAGAGCAATAATAGTTCCCTGGATCTTCCTTGGGAATCCTCTCCCTTGTCTGTATGACATACCGTAAACCAGCTGCCTTCCAGTGTGGAGCAGGCCCCCAGTCCCTGGCAGTATTGGTGGAAGATTCAACTGTCTATCCAGACTATGTTTATTCCTGTTATGGAGGAGAAGCATCCTTTTGTCTTTTGAAAGAGGAAGAAAAAATGTTGGGCCAGCCCAGCTCACTCAATTATTCTCTTTTTTCCTTACCCAAAAGAATGGTCCAGTGACATTTTAAAAGTCACCTGAAGTTCAAAGAACAGATTTCATTATGATGTGTGTTTGTTTGACAGTTGATATATGTTGTGTGGCTGCCTGGAAGCCCTTCATTAACATTAAAATATATGCTTATCTTGTTCATTCTTCTCAGGAAATCCTTCTATTTGGATGCAGTCTCCAGAGGTGGTAAAAATTGGGTGTAGATAACCAGCTGGCTGATCTTGAAAAAGTTTTTTTGCACTTGCCAGTCATTGCTCACATGAGAACTTCTTGGGGGTGGGGAGGGAACTTCTAAAAATATCAGTTTCTATTCTATGCACATAGCTTCGCCAACAACATCCTTTCCTGTGAATGGAACAGATCACTCAAAGGACAGAACAAAAGCTATATGAGGTCTATAACTCACTTTCTCTTCATCCGGCACAGCAGCATATTACATGCAGAATAATCTTGGCATCTTCCACCCAAAGAATCCAACTGTAGCTGATATAAAACCTTGGGTCTAGTGTAGAGCAAGCTTTTATTTTCTTTTTTGCATTCTGGCTTTCTTTTGGTTTGATGAAAGTTAATTTGTTTTTTAGAAACCCTACTTTTTTTTAAAAAAAAATAAGAATTTTGTAAAATGTTTATAGCCAGACATGAAGTTCTTCCACTTATCTAGCTAGAAGGTGACCAATAGATGTGTGGAACAGACCTTTCATTGTTCAATTCCCTCTTCTTACCCCATCAACCACCTCCAGTGCTGAGTGCCCCCCTCGTGGCCCCAAGCCCAATGGCAAACCAAATTTTAATACTAGAGCTCTAATCTCTGATAGCAGAGCGTTCCATAGGGTAAGGGCCACAGCAGAAAAATCTCCCCTCTTCTCCTTGACCCCACCTCCTGAAATTCCTTAGGAAATGGAGTCTGTAGCTGGCCTCTTCTGTGTCTATCAAGTGTACAATTTTCAAGCAAGGTATGCAAAATTAGAATGGGGAGAAGGCTCTTCCTTCCTTCAATATTTGAACTTGGGGACCTGATTAATATTAGTTTGGAGAAATCTGTGTGGAATTGGTTGCCATAAAATGAGATGATGGCCACCGTTTCGAAAGGTGATTGAACAACTTCATGGAGCATTGCTCTATCAATAGCCATTAACTCTGATGGTTATTCATTACTGCTGAAATCCCAGAGACCATTGTCTCAACTCCAGCTTAGGCCTATCCAACTACAAAAAAATTTTTTCCCCTACAACACTGTAAATGTCAAATGTGCTTACCTTTCAATCCAATTCATCCTGGCTCTGATAGCAACTGAATCCAACAAGAATTGCAAGAGGAAGGGGAAAGGCCTCTCTCCATTCTTCTAACTATGTTGGTGCTTTCAGATTTAGATAGGTTTTTGACATAGTTTCCATGCTTGGAAGGCTGTGTGTTCATAGAGAGACATGATATGAAGTTCTTCCACTAGCTACAGCTAGAAGATGACCAATGGATGTGTGGAACAGACCTGTCTTTCATTGTTCAGTCCCTTTTTACCCCATCAATCACCTCCAGTGGTGAGTGCCTTCCTCATGGCCTCAAGCCAACTGGCAAAGTCAAGTTTTAATACCAGAATTCTAACCTCTGATAGTAGAGTGTTCCATAGGGTAAGGGCCACAGCCAAAAAGGCTCGTTTCTTCTCCTTGACTTCGCCTGCTGAAATTCCTTAGGAAATGGAGTCTGTATCTGGTCTCTTCTGCTGGCATGAATGCAGTGGGCTAGTCCTATTGGGGTGAGAGGGCTCCTCAGATACTTTGGACCAGTGGTGCAATTCAAATACCTGAACAACTGGTTCTCTGCATAGATGCCACTTCTGGAAGTCCATTTTGGGCCTGGGCTTCTGAGGCCCAGAATGGACTTCCAGAAGCGGCAACCACGCACTTCTGATGGGCTGTTCTGGGCCTTGTGAAAAAGGGGTAGGACCTTAGCTGGTTCGCCAAAGTCAACAAAAAATTAGCTACCAGTTCTCCCACCATTGCTTTGGACCCATGCCATATAGGGCTTAAAAGACAATAACCAACATCTTGAACTGGACTTGGAAGCAAATTGGCAACCAATGTAGCTCACGCAACAGCAGATCTGTGTGCACTGCTGCATTTTGTATAACTGTCGCCTCTTCAAGGGCAGCCCCAGTTAGAACGTATTGCAATAACCCCTCTTTGAGGGAGATGGGCGGTCTAGAAATATGAAATATAAATATAGATCCAACCTAAAGATGACTAGGGCACAAGTGATCATATCACAAATACTAATTAGTGTGTACTTTCTATCATCTTGGCTTCTATCACTGGGCTAGAAAGGAAGAGGCCATGAGCTCAAGTCCCGCCTTGGTCATAAAAGCCAGCTTGGTGACCGTGGGCCAATTACTATCTTTCAGCCAACTTACATTATAGGTTGTTGTGGAGAAATAGGAGGAGGAAAATGTTTTGGATATGTCTGCCATCACGAGTTATTCATAAAAATAATAAAATCAGAATATAAATTAAATAACAATTTGAAAATTAAATTGAGATATTTTTATAATTTCTCTTCCAAGAGTGGATGTCCAATCTCATTCTCCTAGAGATGATTTATAAACCGGAATTACAGAATAACAGAGTAACAGAGTTGAAAGGGACCTTGGAGCTCTTCTAGTCCAACCCTCAGCTCAAGCAGGAGGTCCTCTACCATTTCAGACAAGTGGCTGTCCAATCTCTTCTTTAAAATCTCCAGTGACGGAGCACCCACAATTTCTGGAGGCAAGCTGGTTAATTGTTCTCACATAATACATTTCTCTTTATTATGAGATCCACATGATGCTTGTGGGGGCTAAGATAACAATGCAGGAGTATTTCTGCATCCAATTGTCCCACATGATATGATGAGACCTCACCAATGTTTCTAAACATGGCTTAAGCCCAGGGTAGTTGCGAGACCACCTGCTGCCATTGTCAACCTCCCTTTGCCCGGTTCGCTCCCACAGAGTTGGCCTCCTCAGGGTTCCGTTGGCTAGGCAATGCTGGCTGGCGACCCCCAGGGTGAGAGCCTTCTCTGTGCGCGCACCGACCCTCTGGAATGAACTACCTCTGGAGCTGCGGACAGCCCCTGACCTTCGATCCTTCCGCTGTGACCTGAAGACATGGATGTTCCAACAAGCGGGCCTGGACTGACTATGGTTTTAAATTTGGTTTTTATTGGGTTAAATAGTCATTTATTTATTACATCCATTGTTTAATTCTTTTTTAAATTTTGTACTTTATGTTTTTTTTAAATTTTTTATTGTTGTGAGCCGCCCTGAGTCCTTGGGGAGAAGGGCGGCATATAAATTTAATAAATCTCTCAATCTCTCAAACTCAAAAGATTACCCATAGATATTTATATGTAGCAACAATATATAAATGGTTTGTCATAGCTTTCTTCTGGGATTTTCTTTCCTTTTTTTTCAACTTCTCAATCTAATTTATAATTCTGGAATTTCCTGGTGGTTTTCCATCTGAACACTAATCGGTGCATGGGGCTTGGTGAAGAGAATGGAGACAAGTGACTTCAAGTGGTTTGTAAAAAAAACGATATATATTTTTTTAATCTAAGGATTAACAGCAAAGAGGTTGACTGGGGGTGTTGGACTGTCACTAGAAAGACACAGGTTTAATACATCCTCAGCTATGGAGTTTCCCTAGGGACCTCTGACTATAATTTTATCTCAGCCCAACTTATTTCACAGGGTTGTTATGTAGAAAAAGGGTCAGAAGGGAGTGCTATGTACATTATCTGGGGCAGGATATAAAAAATAAACAAATCATGTAAGATTGGTAAAATTAAAGACAATGAACAAAAAAGTATAAGCACTTTGAGTCCTTTACAAAAACCTTATATCACCATTGTCCAATTTGACTCGCCCGGGCCACATTGAGTGAAGAGGAATTGTATTGGGCCACATATACAATATATAATATAGTTGATGCATATAAATAATAACAAATATTAAAAATAAAGTTTGATATCTTGTAGGGCTTACATTACTAGCTTTCCAGGGCCACATATGGCCCACAAGCCATTGGTTAGACAAGTATGCCTTATATCAGAAGTGGGGAACAATGGCCCTTTTATGACTTGTGGACTTCAACTCCCAGAATTCCTGAGCTAGCTCATTTCTGCTTAAGCAGTTTTTAAAACTTTTTAGAAGTTAATACTGAGTTTGAGTTACCACAGAACACTTTTGGCAGTTTATTTATAGTGATGATTAAAGATTTGTGAACCCTTTTGAATTTACAATATTTTTGCAAAAGGATGACCTGAAATGTGATCTGTTCTCCATAGTATTTCTAAAACTGGGTAAAGAAAACCCAATTAAACAGATGAGTCTAAAATATTATACTTGTTCATGTATTCACTGAGGAAAATTATTCAAAGCTACATACTGGTGTGGAGCAAAACTATGTGAACCTCTAGGATTTTCAGTTCATTTGAATGGAAAATCAGAGTCAGGTGGAATGGGATGATAATCAGGGGTGAATGTGGGAGCCTACTACTAAGAGTTCTCTATGAGTAATAATTTGGATGCTAAAGTTTCTCTACCTTTTCCCTTTCAGCTCAAAAAAATCTGATTACTTTCAGTTTGAGGCAGCTGCCAAAAGCGTAACAGAAGCAAATTTAAACGGAATCCTCAAAGACAGACTAGCTCTTTATACAGAAACCATTTTGTGGTTTCATGGAGCTCTGGAACAGGTCCATGATTTGGGGCGTGCCCTTGGATTCCCAATTCTAGCTGAATCAGGAGATGAAGCTAGGCTAGGAGGAGCCTAGCTTCAACTGATGCAACAACTGCAGACATTCTTGGGGTAGGGTGCCTTAATGAAGGTAATTCATCTCTGTGCCCCCTCTGGATTGGACGACTGCAGTGTACTATCCCTGGTCTGCCCCCAAAGACTTCTGAGAAACTGCAAGGTTTGAAGGTGACTGGATGTGGCAGGCACAAGGATGGAAAAATTTCCTCAACTTGAGCATTGTTTCTCAATCACAATAACAACTTCAACTGTTGGATTGGGGGAATCTGGCTCACAAGCATGCTGGATGGAGAATTCTGGGAGTTGAAATCCACACATCTGAAAGATGGTAAGGTTGACCAACACTGCTCAATACAACCTTGTTCTATTCAATAAGTCCATTTAAGTCTTGATTGAGGCCTTTTGAACCTACCTCCAAAATGCAGACAGGGCCAGGAAGAGGAAATAGTCCGGACAAGGCTTACCACTGCATCCATCCAATCATACCATGATTATCCTCCACAATTCACAATTTTCCACTTATGTCTATCAAATGTACAATTTTCAAGCAGAGTATGCAGAATTGGAATGGGGACAAGGTTTTTCCTTCCTTCATAACATTGGAACTTGGGGATTTGATTAATATTAATTTGGAGAGATCTGTGCTTGAACTATTTTTTTTTACAGAATACATAGTCAAACTGTGGAATTGATTGCCATAAGATGAGATGATGGCCACCATTTCAAAAGGTTATTGAACAACTTCATGGAGCATTGTTCTATCAATAGCCATTAACTCTGATGGTTATTCATTACTGCTGAAATTACAGAGAGCATTGTTTCAATTCCAACTTAGGCCTATCCAACTACAAAATTATTTTTTTTCGTACAACACTGTAAATGTCAAATGTGCTTACCTTTCAGTCCAATTCATCCTGGCTCTGATAGCAACTCAATCCAACAAGAATTGCAAGAGGAAGGGGAAAGGCCTCTCTCCATTCTTCTGACTATCTGCTTTCAGATTTAGATAGGTTTTTGACACAGTTTCCAAGCTTGGAAGGCTGTGTGTAGAGCTGATATTGAAATACTCTTCCCTGTGACAACCTCTCAAATATTGGAAAACTGCTATTACATCACCTTTAATTCTTTTCTTTAGCATAGACTAGACATACCTAATTCCAACATGGGCTCTCTAGTCCCCTAAATATCTTTGTTGCTCTTCTCTGTATTCTTTCTAAAGAGTCTCAACATCTTTTTCTGTATCTTGAACTTGATGCAAAACTTGATGCAGTATTTCACGTATTTCACGTATTTCACGTGTGGCCTTATTAATGCAGTACAGGTAATCCTTGAGGAATGACAAGCCATTTAACAAACATTTGAAATTACAACAGATCTTTCAAAAGCTACCTTTGACCCCATTTCAAAGTTGTCATTCTCCCTTACAACCCACCACAAGTTGCTGCAGAATCTTCCCACCTCTCTTACTCAGCCTGTTATGTACTGGCCTTTTGGTATATCACCACGTGCATTGCTGGAGAACTAACGGTTCTCCAGCAACCCAGACAGGACGTCTCCTATTGTATAGTGGGTTCTAGACCGCATGGAAGACACCAGGCAGAGGAGTACAGCAAACAGCTCTTTTATTGTGGGTGAAACTGTACTGAACCTTTGGGGTTACCTGAGTCCTTATATATACCTGGCCAGGTATCCACCTAGCCAATCCATTTGAACCTGGTATTCCCGCCGAGACATCGCCCAATCCGCACCAGTCCTGGTACAGTGCCACCTGGTGGTATAAGTAGCGCTGTTGCTATGTTGTCACCCAAACCCCATACACAACACCCCTCCCCTTTTAAGAACAAACAATAATGATTCACACAACAACTACACACTAGAACACATTGAGTACAATTTAACCATTACACGTCAATCCTACCATGCCCTTCCGCCCCCCTCATGACCTAACATAGTCAGCCAGATAGGCTGGTGGCCTATTTGCCCGTGATGACCGCCTTAGGGTTTCTCCCTTCACTTGGACAGCAGGGTCAATGGATATGGCTTGGTTGGGCTTCTCGTGTTGACTCGTTCCCCGGTCAGACCCTGCGACTGGATTGTCCAGATCGTCCTGAGGCAGTTGTTGTCTGTGCTGACCCAGTCTCTCCAGGAACAGTTCTGGGTCCCTGAAGTCCTCTGCCAGCTCAGGTTCTTCATGTTGATCTGTTGGTTGTGAGGAATGGCTCCCCTGTTGATTTTTTTCCAGTGGCCTTTCAGGAACCCGTCTCCTAACTTGATCTATGTGTCGTTGGATCTGACGGTCCCCCTCCACCCCTACAATGTAGGACAAGGGCCCTGTTCTGTCAACCACCACGCCAGGAACCCACGCATGTCCCAGCCCATAGTTCCTGGCCCAGACCAGTTCACCTGGGTTCAGTTCCCTAGTTGGGTTGGATTGCACTGTCTCTGCAGCCACCCTGTCAGGGTCTAGCCTGTCCAGCTTGGTGATGAGCTGTCTGCCCCAACACAGTTCTGCTGGGCTCTTCCCTGTTGCTGTGCAAGGTGTGGAATGTTGAGCCAGCAGGAACTGAGCCAACCTATGATGCCAGTCTCCGCTGATGATGCGTTTCAAAGCATCTTTGGTTGTTCTTACCATGCATTCTGCTAATCCATTGGTCGACGGGTGAAAGAGAGCGGATGTGATGTGCCTAATCAAGTTGGCCTTCAAGAAATCCTGGAATTCAACAGAGGTGAATTGTGGGCCATTATCCGAAACCAACACGTCAGGAAGGCCATGTGTGGCAAAGAGCCCCCTGAGCACTTGGATTGTACAGATTTTAAAAAAAGGTGTACGGTTGTATTTATATCTTAGTTAAACAAATATGTGATAAATACAAGTAAATAAAAAGCTTTACAAAGTTTGGCGTTGAGGCCATTTCAAAATTAGTGCAGGTTCGCATCCCACCAGGCTCAAGGTTGACTCAGCCTTCCATCCTTCCGAGGTAGGTAAAATGAGGACCCAGATTGTTGTGGGCAATAAGCTGACTTTGTAAAAATGCCGCTTGGGGTGTGTGTGTGAAAGCCCTAATAAGCAGGCATATACATAGAATGAAGGCTACTGCTAAGCTTGTAAGCCGCCCTGAGTCTTCGGAGAAGGGCGGGATATAAATGGAATTAAATATATAAATATATATACTAGTGACTGGTACTACCTCTAACCATTTGGAATGGCTATCTACCACCACTAGGAATAACTGACCTTGGTATGGACCAGCGTAATCGATGTGGACCCTGGATCATGGAGTGTGAGTTGCCTCCCATTTGTGGACAGGCGCATGTGGCATTTCAGGCCTGGACCTTTGGCATTACATAGCAACTGTGCACCTGTTCCTCTATGGCCTTGTCTAGGCCTGGCCACAACAGGTAACTCCTAGCTAACGCCTTCATCCTCACAATACCCGGGTGCCCTTCGTGTAATGAATCTAAGACCCTGTCCCTTAGTCTCTCAGGGACGATGACCCTGCTACCCTACAAAAGGCATCCCTTATGGGCCAACAACTCATGCCTCCGAATAAAATATGCCTGAAATTCCGGACCTGGGCTCTTCTCTTGCCACCCAGTGACCACCCATGTCAGGACTCTGCTCAGGACCCTGTTAGCTGTTGTTTCCATGGCAATGTCCTTTGCGTGTAGAGGGCATTCAGGTAGTTCCTGGATGGCCAGTATTTGTTCTGCAGGCACAAGATCGGGTTCAGCATGTGTAAGAGGTAGCCTACTTAGTCCATCAGCGTGACCCATATCCTTTCCTGGTTTATGCACTAATTTACAGTTGTACGCGGATAGGAATATGGACCACCTGAGCATTCTAGGGGATAAGATTTGAGGGGTTTGCCTGTCTGTCATGAACAACCCGAACAAGGGCTTGTGGTCTGTGAATATGATAAATTCTCTGCCATACAAGTAGTCATGGAATTTTTTGACTCCAGCCACTATTGCCAAGGCTTCCTTATCGATTTGTGCATAATTTCTCTCAGCTGTTGACAGTGTCCTGGAGTAATAGGCAATGGGTTTTTGTTCTCCATTGTCTTCTAAGTGACTCAAAACTGCACCCACTCCATAGGGAGAAGCGTCACACGTGTGTGGTCCTCAATGGAACTGCATCTACATGGAAGGAAGTATGTAGTGGGGTGCCCCAGGGCTCTGTTCTGGGCCCAGTGCTCGTCAACATCTTCATCAACGATTTGGACGAGGGGATAGATGGGGAACTCATCAAATTTGCAGACGACACCAAGCTGGCAGGAATAGCCAATACTCCAGAAGATAGGCTTAAAATACAGGAGGATCTGGAGAGACTCGAACACTGGGCGCTATCTAACAAAATGAAATTCAATGGTGAAAAAAGTAAGGTTCTACATTTAGGCAGGAAAAATCAAACGCACAGGTATAGTATAGGTGGTATCTTGCTCAATAGTAGTAACTGTGAGAGGGATCTCGGAGTCCTAGTAGACAATCAGTTCAATATGAGCCAGCAGTGTGCTGCAGCTGCCAAAAAAGCCAACACAGTGCTAGGCTGCATTAACAGAGGGATAGAATCAAGATCAAGTGAAGTACTAATACCACTTTACAATGCTTTGGTAAGGCCACACCTGGAATACTGCATCCAGTTTTGGTCACCACAATGTAAAAAAGATGTCGAGACTCTAGAAAGGGTACAGAGAAGAGCAACAAAGATGATTGGGGGACTGGAGGCTAAAACATATAGGGAACGGTTGCTGGAATTGGGTATGTGTAGTTTAACGAAGAGAAGGGTGAGGGGTGACATGATGGCAGTGTTCTAATATCTCAGGGGCCGCCACAAAGAAGAGGGAGTCAAGCTATTCTCCAAAGCACCTGAAAGCAGGACAAGAAGCAGTGGATGGAAATTAGTCAAGGAGAGAAGCAACCTAGAACTAAGGAGAAACTTCCTGAGAGTTAGAACAATTAACCGGTGGAACAACCTGCCTCCAGAAGTGGTGAATGCTCCAACACTGGAAGTTTTTAAGAAGAGACTGGACAGCCATTTGTCTGAAATGGTATAGGGTTTCCTGCCTGAGCAGGGGGTTGGACTAGATGACCTCCAAGGTCCCTTCCAACTACTACTTCTTCTTCTTCTTCTTCTTCTTCTTCTTCTTCTTCTTCTTCTTCTTCTTCTTCTTCTTCTTCTTCTTCTTCTTCTTCTTCTTCTTCTTCTTCTTCTTCTTCATTATTATTATTATTATTATTATTATTATTATTATTATTATTATTATTAATGCAGATGGGTTTTTTCTCTATGAAATGAGTGACAGTGGAATTACTGGATAGTAGTTCCTTAAGAGTTTGAAAACTCTGCTCATGAGCTTTGGTCCAGGTCCAAGTAGCTCTCTTGTCTAATAGTCTGTGTAAAGGCTCAGCAATGGCTGCTTTGTGTGGCAAGAATGCATGATAGAAATTAAGCAGCCCCAGAAAAGCTTGCAACTCTGCTTTGTTCTTGAGTGTGGGGCCCATTTTTATTGCCCTTACCTTGGATTCAGTGGGATGGATTCCCTTGGCATCGATCCTGAACCCCAACAATTCTGTGGATGCAACCCCAATTTGACATTTGTCCTTCTTAAGTTTGAGTCCTGCAGCACAAAACCTACTTAAAACTGCCTGTAACCTTTCAGCCAGTACTTCTTCTGAATCCCCAGCAATGAGGATATCATCAAAGTAAGGGCATACCCCAGGAATGCCCTTCAGAGTCCTCTCCATCACCTCCTGAAAAATTCCTGGAGCTACAGAGACACCGAACTGTAAACGGTTAACTCTAAAAGCTCCTCTCTGTGTTACAATTGTCTGAGCATCAGCTGTCTCCCTGGTAACCAGGAGTTGCTGGTACACCTGCGCGGGTCTAGCTTCGCAAAGATGGCGTCGCCCTGTAACGAAGAGAGAATGTGACTGATCGTCGGAACCGGGTAAGCGTGCGGATTAAGGGCCCGATTTACCGAAGCCTTATAATCTGCACAAATTCTCACCTCCCCATTAGCTTCCAGTGGGGTGACAATTGGGGTCTCCCACTCTCCTCCTTATACCGGCTCTAACACCCCCTGCTCTACTAACTTATCCAATTCGCTCTCAATCTTGTGCTTGAGAGCGAAGGGAACTCTCCAGGGTTTAATTCTCACGGGTAGCACATTTGGGTTCAATTTAAATTTAATGGG
This sequence comes from Vipera ursinii, assembly GCF_947247035.1. Lineage (NCBI taxonomy): Eukaryota > Metazoa > Chordata > Lepidosauria > Squamata > Viperidae > Vipera > Vipera ursinii. Next base: position 266,414,817 of record NC_139512.1, on the reverse strand, counting down.
GGGCCCGTTGTACCTACCTAATTTTCTGTCGAATACATCCGCAAACATTTTGCAGACAGATTCGAGGCTTCTGGCCTGGGTGCTATGAATTCCTGAGATCCCTATACCCAGAGCCTCAAACCAATCCAACCCCACCATACTAGTCCTCCGGCCCTCGGCCACGAGAACATCCAAGTGCCCAGAGAAGTTCCTACAATCCACTGATAGAGTAGCCTCCCCCCTAATTTTTACCAGGGCATGTTGAAAATCAGATAGCTTTAAACTGGTAGGTCTCAGACGAGCCCACTGCTTGTTCCAGCCGCAAACAGTCTTAAACGTCTCATAAGAAATTATTGAGACAGCGGAGCCGGAGTCAAGCTCCATCTTGCAAGGTACACCTTGCAGACGGACCTCTAGATTAATTTTGGGGGTGATCAGCCGGTTGATTCCCATGTGGGAAACGGCCCTCTGGGTCCCAAAAAAATTGGTAGTAATGTGCTGGGGGATCTTAATACCTTTCGGCGACATGACCATCAGTTGCAGTTCATGCAGGCTGTCCCGGGAACGATTCTGGCAAACGGCTGCGATGTGTCCCATCTTGCTGCATACCCGAAACTTCACAGCTCAGAATTTGCAAACCGCTCTCACATGATTCCCGCCACAGCCAGCACATTTTGGAATGGAATCTCTGCAACTGCAACTGATACATTTGTTGCATTAGCTTGCCGTTGTGGGCTTCCACTGATTCCCTTGATTGTCACGCCTCGGTTGTCTTTGAAGTACAGCATCGATCTCTGCCTCCTCACTCACTTCACTGCTCCTGCCGTTTGCAGCTTCCCCAGAATGGACGGATCCTCCTGGGCTGCTGGGTCAGGGATGATGGGTCGCGTTAACTGCTCCTGCAGCAGCCTCATTAGCCAAGATCTCATCTTGAGCATCTTGGAGCGTGATGTCGGGTCGGGTGTATAGTCGTTGAAGCCGCTTGTCTCGGAGACCACACACCAGGCGATCATGAAGTCATTCTTCTAAGTTGTCAAAATTGCACAAACAAGCGGCCTCTCTCAGGGCTGCAATGAATTCAGTGGCTGACTCTCCCGGCCATTGAAAACGCTGTTCGAACTGGCCTCGCCAGGCCAGCTCCGACATTCGCGGTTTGAAGTGTGCATTTAGTTTCTCTGCGAGGTCCTTATACTTTACAGTCTCAATCGCCGTTGGCGCGAACAGGCTGACGGCCAGATCATGGATTGCTGGCCCGCTCATGCATGTCAGAACTGCTGCTTTTTGATTGTCGTCAGTGATCCGGTTGGCCAGTAGGAACCCTTCGACCTGGCTCAGGTGTGAAGCCCATCTCTGGGGATGGCGAATGTCAAACGCCGGAATCTGGCCGAACTGTGCCATGGCGTGTCCAGTCCTGTGGAATCTGCTTCAGTGAAAGGAATTGGGGAAAGATGCCTCTTTCTCCGACCCTAGTGACTTAGCCAGTGATTCAGCTAGTGACTTAAGCTCTGAGAGAAGCAGAATCCCACCTTCGTCGCCACTATTGTGTAGTGGGTTCTAGACTGCATGGAAGACTCCAGGCAGAGGAGTACAGCAAACAGCTCTTTTATTGTGGGTGAAACTGTACTGAACCTTTGGGGTTACCTGAGTCCTTATATATACCTGGCCAGGTATCCACCTAGCCAATCCATTTAAACCTAGTATTCCCGCCGAGACATCGCCCAGTCCGCACCAGTCTCGGTACAACGCCACCTGGTGGTATAAGTAGCGCTGTTGCTATGTTGTCACCCAAACCTCATACACAACATCTCTGGTCCTGCAATTGGTCAACTTTGGGTGGCAAACATGGGTTCAATCTGATTGGTTGCTACCAGAGGGTCTGGCTATATATTGTGGCAGGGTGCCTCCAAGTCCTCAGTTCAGTTCAGTGACAATGCAGCCGGAGGTGCAGTACAAACAGTGCAGCCTACCAAATCTCCAAAGATAGAAGATTCCGTCCACCAAGAGGTCGCCAAATGCGGTGGAGAATCGTCAGAAGACAAAGAACCCAACATAAACAAGCTCCAGAGAAAGCCAAGCGTGCAAAACCGCAGCAACCAGCAAAGAGAGAACGATTACAAGGCAGTTCTCTACCTAGATGTAAGGGGTGCAGAGGCAACCACTCCCACGCCAATTGCAGATTCCGTTCGGCCACATGTAGAGCTTGTGGAAGGACCAGCCACATCACGGTGATATGCAAAGCTCGCCAGAGAGACAGGCTGTCACTGTGGTTTTTTTGTTTGTCAGCTACGCACGTTGCAGTCAGCTCTTTGCCATCTGTGTTGTTATCTTATCATTGTAACCGTGGTGAGTGTCATATGTTCAGCCATGTTTTGGTTTCATATTTGGCTCTACTACTGTGTGCGCATGTCCAAACAAGTTTTAACTTTTTTACTTTTTCTTTCTCTCTGTGCTGTCTGGTGAGAAAGAACATGTAGTCAGTTAAGAGTCTTTCTTTGTTTTCTGATTAAAGTGTTTTTTACAGTAGAATATGTTTTGGGTTTTCTTTCTTTTACCTGTTCTGCACCATGCGTCAAATGAACCACGGTTCATTGACCTCTGATAAGGAGGTTTTTTATTTGCTCCTTTGACTTAGGCCACCCAAGCACCAGTCAGAGGAATCGACTAGGAAAGGTACTGGGGCCCTGGGTCGAGTAAGTGTGGGGTTCTTCAGGAGCCGGAGAAGCGTTTGTCGCACCGGGGCTCGTTGTCCCCTTAAGCCTAAACTCAAGCTCTCAGTAGAGCTACAAGGAATTCCATGCAAAATGGAATTGGACTCCGGCTCGGCGGTCTCAATCATCTCGCATGACACATTCAACTTTGTGTGCAGACGCAGCAACCAGTGGGCTAAACTAAGACCTTCAGATATTATTTTAGCAGATTTTCAGAATGCTCACGTTAAAGTTAAGGGTGAAGCCACCTTATTGGTGAAATTTAAAGGGTTTTGGGGGCACCTGGATGTCATAGTAGTAGAGGGCCAAAGAACAAGTCTTATTGGACTTGATTGGTTTGAGGCTTTGGGCATTCAAATAACAGGCATTAACTGGACACAGACAGCAGACCTCATGGCTGTTTGTGAGGAATTCGCGGATGCTTTCAACTCAAAACTGGGAACTTATACTGGGTCACCAATTTCTTTTAAATTAGATCCTAATGTTGTACCGATTAGGGTCAAGCCTCACAGAGTTCCTTTTGCCTTAAAATCCAAAATTGATTCCGAAATCGACAAGTTAGTAGAGCAGGATGTATTACAACCTGTTGATGGGGGGGAGTGGGAAACTCCTATTGTCACCCCACTAAAGCCCAACGGGGAGGTTCGCATTTGCGCAGACTACAAATGCACATTAAATAAAGCCTTAAATCAACATGCATACCCGGTCCCGATAGTCAGCCATATTCTAGCCTCTTTGCAAGGGGGAACCATTTTTGCTAAACTTGATTTAGTGCAGGTGTATCAGCAACTGCCTGTAGACAAGGCCACAGCTGCGGCTCAAACAATAGTAACTCATAGAGGGGCATTCAAAGTCAAACACTTGCAGTTTGGAGTCAGCGTTGCACCGGGTATTTTCCAAGGGATTATGGAACGCACACTTAAAGGTATACAGGGTGTCTGTCCTTATTTTGATTATGTTCTCATTGCCGGGGAATCCCCAGAAGTATTGGCCAACAGGCTCAGGGCTGTGTTACAAAGGCTCCATGATGCAGGCCTCAAGTTAAAGAAAAACAAATGTAGTATTGGGGTCTCATCAACAGAATTCTTGGGGTTCCGTATTGATGCTAGTGGGATTCACCCTGCTGATTCAAAAGTAAAGGCCATCAAAATGGCTCCTAGGCCAAAATCAAAAGCAGAGCTGCAAACATTTTTGGGCCTCCTGAATTTTTATCACACATTTCTACCTCATAAGGCTGCAATAGCTGAGCCCCTCCACAGGCTACTTGATAAAAAAGCCCCTTGGAAATGGACTGACTTACATGAAAAAAGTTTCCAGGATCTTAAGGCCCTTCTTTCAGAAAAGTCCACTGTAACTCATTACATTGAGTCTAAACCTGTATGTCTTGTATGTGATGCATCTCCCTACAAGGTGGGGGCAGTCTTAAGCCACATAGAGAAGAATGGGAAACAAGTTCCTATTGCATTCTATTCTAGAATTTTATCTGCTGCTGAGTGTAATTATGCACAAATTGATAAAGAAGCCTTAGCCATAGTGGCTGGAGTCAAAAAATTTCATGATTATTTATATGGCAGGGATTTCACTGTCTACACTGACAGACCTTTGGGGGCTATTCACAACAGATAAGCAAACTCCTCACATACTATCTCCAAGAATGCTGAGACGGTCTATATTTTTGTCTGCATACAAATTTAAGTTAATTCACAAACCTGGGAAGGAAATGGGCCATGCAGATGGCCTCAGCAGACAACCACTGCTACTAATGGATCTTGATCCAGCTCCTGCTGCTAAAATATTGTCCATTCAGGACTTGCCTGAGTTTCCCCTCCATGCTGGGGATATTGCTGCTGAGACTGCCACAGATAAAATTCTGAGCAGAGTAGTGTCATGGGTATACACAGGCTGGTTGGAAAAAAGTCCAGGCCCTGATTTCCAAAGTTATTTTGTCAGAAGACATGAATTGTCTGCACATAAGGGCTGCATATTATGGGGCAACAGAGTCATTATCCCCACATCGTTGAGGGACAGAGTCTTACAATCCTTACATGAAGGCCATCCAGGCATTCTATGGATGAAAGCTTTAGCTACCAGCTACCTTTGGTGGCCTGGCCTGGATAAGGCTGTGGAGAATCAAGTCCATGGTTGCTATACCTTCCAGAGGTCTAGGCCTGAAATGCCTCAGGCCCGAGTTCATAGGTGGGAAGAAACACATACTCCCTGGTCCAGGGTTCATATAGACTATGCTGGGCCTTTTCAAGGACAGCTTTTTATGGTAGTAGTGGATAACCACTCAAAATGGAAGTAGTTCCAGTCCCTAATATGACTATTGCTAGGACCATCCAGGTGCTGAGAAAACTCTTTGCAACACATGGGTTGCCTGATGTTTTGGTTTCTGATAATGGGGCTCAATTCACTGCTGCTGAGTTTCAGGCTTTTCTCAGAGCTAACCTCATCAGATATGCTACGTCTGCACCATTTCACCCCTCTTCGAATGGACAAGCCAAACGCATGGTCAGGACAACAAAGGAGGTGCTCAAGCACGTCATCACAGGTGACTGGCATCATAGACTGGCAGATTTCTTGCTCTGTCAACACTCTACACCCTGCACAGCTACAGGTAAAAGTCCTGCTGAGCTTCGTTGGGGAAGGCGCTTAATTACTAAACTGGACAGGTTGCATCCAGACAGAGTGGCATCTGAAGCCTCTAAACCAAAACCCCCAAGGGGGCTGCAAATAGGTGATTGGGTTTGGGCCAGAAACTGTGGGCCTGGAAATGTGTGGGTTCCTGGTCAGGTGATCAAAGAATCCGGACCCCTATCTTATAAAGTGGGGTTGGAGGGAGGGTGACTGGTCAGAAGACACATTGACCAACTTAGGAAAAGGTTTCCAGAATGGTCACTAAGTGAGGACTATGACAAAAGTCCCTCCCGAAGTCCTCAAGCTGGTGCCCAAGCCAGCCCACACCAGAACCACCAGGGTTTTCCTTTCTCAGTGGAACTTGATTCCGAGGAGGAACATGGCAGCTCAGAAGTGCAACATGGGACCCCTGACCAGGAGAACCAGCTGAATCTCAGCGACCGCTGTGCCTACTCTGCTAAACAGTCTGACTCTGGGGTGGGCCAACCTGGAAAGGCCAGCCAGAGCAATACAACTCCCCTGGACAATGGAGCACAAGGGGATATGGGTCTACCCAGCCCAACGGGTAAGCTGGTAAACCACAAAGTGACTGGAAATCCAAGGCGTTCCTCCAGACCACACAAACCCCCAGCATATCTTACAGACTATGTTGTAAAATAAAGTGATGTGTAATGTTGTGACATTGTACCACTACCTACAGAAATTGGGGGTAAATTGTAACTGCTGTCAAGCATGTTCATTGAGACGTTATTTCATCTCTGTGTAGTTTTACTGCATTGACAGGCTATTTTAGCCGTTGTTTAATCTCATTGTAGTCCATACTACAAAGCATGTCTGTAAAGGTCACATAATGTCATTCTAATTACCTTGGCTTAACAAAGCATTACGTTTATTATTGTTTTATTATTATTTTAGTATTTTGGTTGTTGGGAGTGATTAATAAGCCTTGACTATTGTCAAGGGTATTATAACCTGATCTTAGGAGGGAGGGGTGTTATGTACTGGGCTTTTGGTATATCACCACATGTGTTGCTGGATAACTAATGGTTCTCCAGCAACCCAGACAGGACGTCTCCGGTCCTGCAATTGGTCAACTTTGGGTGGCAAACATGGGTTCAATCCGATTGGTTGCTACCAGAGGGTCTGGCTTTATATTGTGGCAGGGTGCCTCCAAGTCCTCAGTACAGTTCCAGCTTTAATAAAAGAATGAGTTTCTCTGTACTCAGCTGTGTGTCTTCATTCCTGCTCATCAGAGCCCACAACATAATACTTTTTTTTTTAATTCCATTTATATCCCACCCTTCTCCAAAGACTCAGGGCGGCTTACAAACTTAGCAGTAGCCTTCATTCTATGTATATGCCTGCTTATTAGGGCTTTCACACACCTCCCAAGCGGCATTATTACAAAGTCAGCTTAATTGCCCCCAACAATCTGGGTCCTCATTTTACCTACCTCGGAAGGATGGAAGGCTGAGTCAACGTTGAGCCTGGTGGGATGCGAACCTGCACTAATTGCAGGCAGCTGGTGTTACTTAAGGAGGCATTAGCCCACTGCTCCACCAAGGCTCAATACAGCCCACCTTGCCAAAGCCCTGCAGCACTTTGGCCTCCTCCCACATGCTCATCACACCCCACACTTAGCTTTAGAAGCTCTACCTATCTGATGTTATGGAAGGAGGACAAGCTATGTGGCTGTCATTTTGTCTCATCCATTTGTGTGTGGGGACAAAATGGCAGTTGCTTAGACAAACTGCTTCATTTTGTTGCCTTAGAGACGTCACGTCACTATAGTGCTGCAGAAGCTTCTGAATGCTGCAGAAATGGTAGATAACTTTCTAAGGTAGCAAAATGAAACAGTTTGTTTCCAGGCCATGCAGTGGCAACCCAAATGTGGCTGCCATTTTGTGGGTGGGACAAAATGGCAGCGAGTTTTAGAATCATGCCATGCAGCCATGCAAAGAAGGAAGAAGGCCTTGAGCTCTTCAAAACTAAGTCAGGAGAAGACTGTTTGCCCGGTGTGGTGGAAATCAGGCCTAAAGCCTGGGAGGACCCAGTGGGAGTGGGAAAAGGCCTGTTGGGACCCAAGGCGGAGAAGTGGCACATGGGATGTATTGGGGGTGGGGTGGGGCCTTGGGACTGAAGGCCACACAGGATGGATTTTGTAATACTTGCAACATAGTTTTTGTAGTACTGTTGCACTGACTGACTAACATGGGTTTTCTTTTAAATATGCTTTTTCAAATGTATTGCAAATCATTTGCTATAAACCTTAACCTTCAAGAAAAGACTGCCTTTTAGAAACCAGGACTGGCAGGAAAGCATTCAATACATTGTAGACAACAATTTCATTTTCAGCTGTTCTCAAGCCTCCATGAACATACCAAATATTCAAGCCCAACCTACACTAAGAATGCATCTTACCTATACCCACTCCGAAGTTTTTCTTTTGTTAATTTTTCTTCTATTTTATTCAGAATGCAAGGCTAGAAAACTTATTAGAAAACTATAGCTATGCTCACTTATTATTGGATACTTTAATTCTTGTGACGTAACTGGACAGAATACTACATACTGGCACATGAGAACCAGATCAGCAGTGACATCTATATCGTAAGTGCTGCATCATTTGCCAGTAGATTTCCAGATACAATTCAAGGTGCTGGTAATAATTTTCAGTGTCCTAGAGACATCCCTTAGAATCATGTCTTCCAGATAGAATCGAGCCTTATTGTGTAGTGAAAATAAACCGGGAGATAGGAGGAAAAGTTGCAGCATGACAATAGTCATACAAGAGTATAGCTTACCAAAGGAATGAAGGAAGCATCTCATAAGGGACCCTCTCTAGTTCTCTGGAAATAAAGGCAAGGGAGGAGAGAAATGCTTTCAGATTTGCAGATTCTGTTACTGTAATTTTACAATAAAGATAGTATTAGTACTCATGGTTTTGGTTTCCTGTGTGGACTAGTGTGAAGGGTTGACACATCCATTTTATTTGCTCAATTCAGGAGGGGATGCTGGGATGTTCCTCCCTTGTGAGATTAGAATTATGGAAGTCAAGAAGTTAGAACATCTGATCTAATTGGTCACAGCCATCTGAGATTTCATGAGATTTGGATGACATCCACACTTGTCATCTTCAGGAGAACAGCAAAGTCAGAGCTTTTCCAGAAGCCTTTTGGTGACTGAAAACTACTTGTTTAGAAGCATATTTTTTCTCAGTTTTTAATTCTCTTCAGTTTTGTTTATTTTAATTATGTTTTCACGTTGGGCTTCGTTTGCAGGTGAACTTCAAACAGTAATATCACAAAATATAGGCACTAAAATTTAAAATTTAATTCAGAATCTCAGTTGTCTAGCAAATGGCCATAATATAGATTTATGTACTGTACTTTTAGCTTCTGAACCACATTGGATTAATTTATGTTCCTGTTAGTGGCAAATTAAGAAAAAAAATTACCCTAGATTTATTATCTTGATTCTTTCAATACAGCTTGTTTTTAGTCAGAAGCAATAGAAGAATGTCTAAGTATTGTACAATTCAAAACTAGATTTCTATCCTTAATGAAAAAAATAAAAGCTTCAGTTATCTTTTCTAAACCCGAGTTCCTCCATCCTCTACAGAGAAACCACAGGAAAAACCTCATTTACGTACAAGTTCACCACAGCAAATCACGTGCGCAGCAAGGTAGAAATAACATGCTTCTAAACTGTGCCTATTACATAAACAATTGGAAAACTCGGCCTACAAACAAGTCGGTGAAAGTTTAATGGAAAGGTGAGCAGACAAAGCTATTTATTCTCCATAAACTGCATCCGATGGGTTTGCAAAATTTCTTTTAAAAAACATCTTATTTTCCAAGGACATGAAAGCATGAAGCAATAATGTTAGCATGAGCACTTTCTGTTTTTCACATTGGATTCTGTTAGTTTCCACAAGAACAGTGTGTATTCCAGTTCAACAAAATATATGTTATTTTGTATTCAGGAATTGTTTGAGTATTTATTAATGCTTTAGTAATCCAAAATATTTTAATGAGGTATTCTGCAATAAAAAATGTATGGACAATGTGCTAAAAGAGAAAATCTCTATATTCTTTTAATTGCAACTAAGGACTGTTAATCTGCCTTAAGACACAGTGATAGATATATGAGGATATACTCATGACTCATTTTCAAGAGAAATACTTCTGCTGCATTTTGGTTGATCAAAAGCAGGAAATAACAGAAATCTCATGAGATTGTCTGTCTCAAAATATTTCCAGGCCAGTGTCATATGATTATATGCATGCAACTAAACCACCAAATTCTTTGGGGACCTTTCTATGCTAATGTGAATATGAAAGCACACCACAGGTTGTACACATGTTGTTATGGTCTCTAGACTGATTGCTCAATAGGATGTAAAACTGTTCTATGCCATTTGTAAATGTTTGATGTTTAGTGATGCTTTGCAAATGTATTTGTAAAAAATATATTCTTCTCACCCAACAATTGGTTGACTGGAACCAATTATATAAATATGTAGTTTTGGTTGGCTATCAATCTGTTTCTGGGCATGCAGATAGTCCTAGATTTACAATCACAATTGGAACAACAATTACCATTGTTAAGTAAAGTGGTTGTTAAGTGAGTCCTGCACAATTTTATGGACTTTTTTGCCATGGTTGTTAAGTGAATCATGCAGTTGTTAAGGAAGCCCTACTTCCCCCTTGACTTTGCTTGTCAGAAGCTAGCTGGAAAGGTCGCAAATGGCAATCACTTGACCCCAAGATGCTGCAACATGTCAAATGCCAAGCACCTGAATTTTGATCATGTGACCATGAGGATGCTGTGATGGTTGTGTAGAGTACTGGCTGTAGGTCCCTTTTTTCAGTGCCATTGTAACTTTGAACAGTCACTAAATGAATAGTTGTAAGTCAAGGATTATTGTACTTGTAATTCCAAAAGCCTGAAATGTACCTGGCTATTCTTTTCCATATAACTTGACCATCTTCTTAAATGTCAGCTTCTTTAAGAACTTAGAACTGTATTCCATGGCAGTTCTATTGAGTTCTTTCTCTGCTAATCTTGATTCCAAAGATAAACCCTTTTTCTTTAGCCATGACTCATTTTATTCATGACGTACCTACTATATGTAGATATGCTAAAGAAGTATGTGTATATCCATGTCCGTATGATTTTTAGCCATCTATTGCATTACTGAATTTACTTATCTAATTTTATTATTTTACTTGTATATTTATCTAGAACGTACTTGAGAATTCACTCCTAAGTAGACCCAATGGGATTTATAATTGAATACACACTAATAGGAGTGTACAGGACATAAATGAAAGCACAAGTTTGCACTTGCACCAAAAGATGCTTTAAAGTATACATTTGGAAACCATGAAATTGGGTATGCTAAATCTCTGTACATTTCCACAGTTATGAAATATGAAATGTGGTTTGCTTTAACAAAAAAGAAAAAAATGAAGCAAAAAGCCATTCCTGAAGGTTTATTACTGGCTGGCTTTCTGGTCTCTTTCAGTTTGTTTATGTCAGCTGCCAATTTGCGTCACTGGGCTGGTTTTGTGGTTGTGTCTATGGCCCATTGGACACTCTGGTTCATGAAATAGTTCAGCATGTTAAGATCAACTAGAATGACCTGGTGTCCTTTTGCAAAATATGCCACATAGGGGATTAACAGATGTCTAAATATAACATATGGCTGATGAGGTAGAATATAGATAGAGAAACTAATGTAACATTGAATCGCTCTGCTTTAGAAGTATATTTCATTTGTTTTTAAAAAGCATATCTACACTAAATGTTCAGCGCTATCAAATCTTTAATTTAATTGCAGCATTTGTGCTGGGAATGGAATGGATTGAGATGTAATGTATGGCCATCTCAATATGACTGTCATTATTCAGCTTAAGGATTTACATCTAAACAAGCAGTAGTTTGTCCCACTTATTAAGCATGCTGGGATATAAAACTGACTTAGCCACTGGGATGCTTTAACACTATGATGTAGATTTGGGTGGAGGTTAAATTTGGATGGAGAAGCATATTATGTCAAAGAGCCAGATAGATTTCAGACAGACATGAAAGCGATATAGTCAAGAAAAGAGACCTTAATTAAAAGCTTGACCATCCAACATCCTTTTTACCAAGGGGATAATAACACCATTTTGCCTATTCCACTGGTATTCCCTGGTGCTGCTGGCCACGGCTACTACAATTGCTTCTGGCAATCACTTGTAATTGAAGAGGGTGCTTATTTTTGGAGCTTCTAGTGGATCCATTGAGAACAAGATGTCTCCAAATGAGTGGCAATGACTTTGGGATGGAAAACAGCAACTAAATAGTGAATGCTGACCAGCAAAGTGTCTCTGAACAAAAAAGAGATCATGAGATTGCCCTGTTACACTCTGAACATCTGCTCCTCATGAGTAAACTGCAGATTTTGCATTTGGTTTGTGAGTTGAGCAGCTGGGACTTGAGGGATTCCATCTATGCTCACGCCTGTAATGTAGCCACTAATGGACACAAAGTTCAGCCAAGCCTCATTTCTTAAATATTTTTGGATCTCATGAATTTGCAGCTAAGAGAGATTTTCTGAGCATCAGGATAAAATTCTAATGGTGAGTTATGATTTTTTTTCTGGATTACAAAGGAAGAAAGCAAAATAAAGGTTTTAAAAATGTAGGAACTGCCAATAGTTTAACCAGAGTCTATTAAGAAAGTTTAAAATAGATAAATATTTTTGTGTGAAAGTAATTTTGAATGAATTGGAATTAAAGTAAACAAACCAGACATCTATGGAAATGTTTATTATTTATTATTACAGACTGCAAACAATTTGTGGGTTTTACAAAACAAAAGATAGTAGTAATATAAGCCAGATTGATGCTGATCACAATTATAGTGATATGGATTATGATGTAACTACAGGGTGATTTATATTTGATTTATAAAAAATTGGGCAAAAAATTATTTCAGTGGGAACAAAAGAAAAAAGAAAAGACATGGAATTGTTTTTAACATTAATTTGTCTGGCCTGCAAGCATAGTAGATTTGTTGGGGTGGAAGTTAATTTGCATTGGACTTTGGTACTGGGAATTTATGCCCTAAATAAGAATAAAGTATTGTTCTAAAAGTGACTTACAGACAGTCTAATAGAATTTTCTTATGAAAAAATGGTGTTTGATGGGGGATTGGAATTCCCCACAACTGGTAGAATGTTTGAGAAAAGCATTAAAATCAATTAGAATATATTACCAAAAGTTTTTTTTATTTGTTGACGGTTTAGGGCTGGTTGAACTGTGAAGACCAAAAAGGCAATTCAAGAAAATATGCTTATTTTTCAGAAAGACACAGGTCTTTTCAAGAATAGATATAATTTGGATTTCAAAGAAATTGACTACTAAGATTTCTAAAGTAGAGGTACTATCAAAAACTGTTTCAAAACATAATCCTGTGAGTTTGGTATATAAACAAAACCTTTATTGTTTAGATAGAGATTGAACAAAATGGTACAGAAAGAAGCAATAGTGGAAGACTGTAAAAAGAAATTGAAATAATTTACTATAATTTAGGTAAAGGCACTGATTTAGGAATGGTTTGGGAGGAAAAGCTTTCGTAAGAGGTTATCTTATGAAACATAATATTTGATTCAAAAAGAAGAGGAGAGAGAAAACACAAGTTATTTTGGATGAGATAAAAAATAATTACCCACAATGGAAAAATGATTGGTGAAGATTATAGAACTTGATAAGATGGCTAAATTGATTTCTTCGTTCAAAGAAAGACAATATCTTTATTTATTGCTGACTGGATATCACTTATAGAGTTTGCATGAAACCGAAAGAAATGAACTTATGATTTAAGATTTTGGTGATTAAATAAAATAGACTATAGAAAAAAAGAGAAATACATTGCAACCACAGAGCAAGAAGTAAATTTATAAATGTATTTATAACTGCTGTAAAGAAAATTGGAAGCTGCTTCTTTGTATCATTTCTTTCTTTCTTTTTTACCATTTTTCATTCTTTCTTACACTTTTAGTTCTTTTTTTATTTTTTCTTCTTTTCCTTCTCTCACTCTATATTAGTTTTTTAAAATAAAATTATATGAAGATTCTGTTTATTCCTTATCAAACATTTGAGTTCTCAAAGCCTGAAGTTCTAGGATTCTCCAGCACCTACTGCATATCACTTCTGGGTGTCAAACTCAGATTACAAAATGATTAGTTTCCTAGTTAGGGAAATAAAATTCCTATGGATAACTAACTTCGCCTCTTCCTCGATGATCTACTGGGATGCTATACAACATATCCAGGTGGGTATAACTTAGTTAAATCTGGACCATCCAGGTAATTAGTTAAATTTGGACTATCCAGCTTCCCTTCTAAAGCAGTAATTCCCAAAGCTGCTTAAATTACCACAAATTGAGTTAAAATGGTTTTTCTTTAGGTAAGGACTCATAGAAATGATGATGAGTCCATGAGGATGGGCTCTAGCATGAATCTGAAAGCTCGGAAGACTAAACCTCTGGTCCTGGTGACTGACCCAGATAGGATCCTGCAACATTATTCTCGGACATGTACTGTATATTTGTCTTCATTCATAAGGATACATATAAGCCGATTAATGATTTTGCATAGCAAACACTAATATTTTGCACTGACTGCTTCATTACGTAGTCAGTGCAAAATATTATTTGAAAGGAAAAAAGGAGAATTTGGAGTCTTTCTATTTAGCAATTCATGATGAATATCTTATGGTAGCTGGGGTGGGTGTGAGGCAATTATTGCCATTTCCAAGCACCTGTATGTGTAAAGTAGGATCTTCCATTCATATCTTCATAAAGAGCACAAAACAAAACTATTTGCCGAATCCTGAAAATGGTTTTGGGTCATGAAGGAAAAAGTTTAGGAAGCACTGTACTAAAACCTCTGCAATAGAAACCAGATTATAGATGGTTGATATTATTGCAGACAAATCTAGCATTGAACAGTAATTTGAGAGTGAGTCAGCCTGGGTCTCTTCCATTGAGGTGGCCCAGATTTATTAACATTTCTATGATGTACAATTCCCACATTTAGGAACAACCCTAGGGGTGCTATATCTCCTGTGATGGAAAGTGAGTTATAATGTCTAGTACCTGTCCTTCTACAGCAGAGGTGTCAAACTGCCAGCCCACAGGCCGGATGCATCACACTGAAACCACGCCCACCCCATTGCTGGCAATGGGGAAAAAGTCACAATACGTCGCAACACATCACATGACGTTACGAGTTTAAACACCCCTGTTCTACAACATAACAGCAGCAGCCAGAATAGTCTCTTCTCTCCTTGTATACTCTGATAAATGTTAACTCCTTCTTAACAAATCCAATTCTGAGGAAAGATATTCTAAATTCTTTTTCTCAGGGCCAAAGGGTTAGCTTTTGCTTTTGTTTTGCCCTATAAGTGGTTGTCACAAAAGGGAAACCCAATTTCATACATATGAAATCTCTGGGAGTTGTCATTCCTAGTTTAGGACTGGGATGTTACATTAATAGGCTTGCAACTCCCAGTTTTACTACTTCCTGCCATCCAGCTCTTAGGAAACAATCATTGTGTTTGAATATTTAAACCACAAATTGGATGAGCAGAACAACCTGAACTTAAATCCTGGTAAGTTTGAGGAATTAGAATTAGAATTAGAATTCTTTATTGGTTGGACACACAGGAATTTGTCTCCAGTGCACAAGCTCTCAGTGTACATACAAGTATCAGTAATAAATTATGATCATAATCAAACTAAAAATACATTCATCATAAATCATAAGATACAACACATTCATCATAAATATTGTTGGTCAATAGGAAAGCACACCTGAGGACTGCAATTCAACCTGTGCTAGATGAGATTGTGTTATCCGATGAAGAACAAATCTGCAGCTGAGAGTATTTCTTATGATCAGGTTGTGAGTGCAATTTCAGATGCTGCCTGTTAGAAGAAACCCACTTGCCTAGTTATGCCTAGTCAGACAGCTCTGATTTTACAAGAGCTATCTATGCTTTGGTTACATCTCGTTTTGTATACGTATACAAATGCAACTTCCTTGTCATAGAGTACCCTTAAGAGGTGCCCAAAAAGTTTGACGAGAACATGATACAAGGCACTGTGGCATAACCTGACTATATATGAGAAATACAGAAATGTTTTAAAAATGAACACAGCAGACAGAGACTAATTTTAACTTGTAAAACAGCAATTTTAATGGCATAGGTATAAAACTTTTAAACTGAAATGACTATGGTACTCAAAACAAGGAAAGAGTAAAAGCATTCCTGCTGTGCCTGTTTTGGAGCAAATGACCTGAACTCCCATGCTGGAGAAGAGTGCACAGTTAAAATGTAATATATATTTTTGAAAAGCAATAAATGAAAACAAAAATGAAAGACCAAAGGATTGTCTCCAGTGAAAAATAGCTTGTTATTCATAAATGAGCTTTTTTATTGTTTATCTAAATTTTAGCACATCTCATTAAAAATGGGGAAAAGAGATTTCTTTTATTAAAAAGTATTTGAAAAAAAAGATTTCAAACTTGTTTAGACAAAGAAAGAGGTTCAAGGTACAGCAACAGAGATTACACACAACCTATTCTCTTAGTGCTTGTGATCACAGTACATAAGGCAATAAATGAGCAACATTTTAATTGTTATCCTGTTAGCTACTTTCAGAATGTTGTTTGAAAAGCAGATAGAAGCCTGATTGGAAAAGGATTTATGTTCCCTGTGGGAAGACAGAGTAGTTTCACTTATTGCATTGATGCTACAGGGGAGATCAGATACTCTGCTACAATAATAATTTGTTGCATAAAATATGAATGCTTAATAAGTCCCCATTTTAAAAGAGGTTTTTGTCTTCAATCAGGCCAGCAATAAAAAAGTAGAATCCAGAAATTAAAGACACAGTGAGTATTCCTATCCCCCACACACACCCAAAGTAAGCAATAAACCCAACCCAGAAATTTGTGCAAAATAAAAGCGATCAGAGAAAGAAAGTATTTATACTGTTTCTTCACCACAATATTTTGAGACAATCCTCCAGGTTAATATCTTTATGGTAGAAGTGGCAGTTATTGTGACAGCATACTTATTAAAAGAACAAGATAGATTGAGCCATTAAACACACGTCATAAGAAGTAAGCAGGTTTACCTGAAGTTTGGCAGTGATTTATTATGTTTGGGTTAAATCTTTGAGTGCCATGATTTGTTAAGTTACATTTTTCTAAAATTGTAATACAGAGGCATAAAATGTCAACACTTTGATATGTAGTTGAATGTACTTCTAGTTCTTCTGAAACTAAAACAAGCATATGTACGATCACTAGTGCATGTATTTTCACCTATAAATGTCACAACAGCTGCATAATGTAAAAATATTGCAATCATTCCCACCCACATACATGCTAAAGTAGCATTCATGGTTAGACTTCATATAGTTCAAGCCTTGAGTGAGAGGCTGAGTGCCTTATTATGCACATCAGTTGGAACATGCTTAACTTTAGGTATATCTCCCTTTACTGTATAGCATCAAGATTGTTATTAAACCAATTTAGAGATTATACCATGACATATACGGTGAACTCAATTCAACTAATTGCTCTTTTGACACAATCTCCAGGACATCAAAACATTCAGACAGGATGTTTAGAATAGCTTCTCCCAATCTGGTGGTCTCCAGATGTGTTGTGATTACAACTCTGAGAACTTCTAACCAAAGGCAGCAGCCAGATGAACTCCCAATTAACCCAGGAATCACTCAAATCACTCTTCTAGTTGGATATATACCCCAGGCAAGGGATTTGGATAACATAAATCAAGAATTATACATTTGCCATTTTGTCTTGAGAATTATCAACCCTTGTTGGATAAGAGCTTTCATTATGGGATGATTTACTTCAGGTTTTCTCAAAACTAAACTAAGCATAACTCTGCAGGTGAACAAGCTTTCAACATGGAAAACAAAGTGAGAATTGCAACATCCCATGGGGATGACCGGAGGTTCTGGAAGCAGAGTAAGAAATTTTCCTCCTCTTCTTGACTTTCACTCCTAGATCAGTGATGGCAAACCTTTTAGAGACCGAGTGCCTAAACTGCAACCCAAAAACCCACTTATGTATTGTCTGGTGCCAGGTGGGCATGGCCCATTGGGTGGGTGTGGCCCATTGGGTGGATGTCGCTTTGGTGGTAGTGGCAGACTGGGTGGGACTAAAAAGTTCAATCAATCAATTCCAACTTTGTGAGATCTTTTTTTTCCATGAGAAGTTGAAATTGATTGATTGATTGATTGAACCTTTTTTTTTGCACATGGCGGTGGAGGCCTAAAGTGAAAAGGTTTTATAAAACCTAGCTGAAGGCCTAGCACTTGGGCGATGGCACACATGCCCACAGAGAGGGCTCTGCGTGCCACCTGTGGTACTCGGGCCATAGGTTTGCCACCACGGTCCTAGATTGTTGAGTGGATGAGTGGCAGGAAAGTTGGCACACTGTCTTCGCCACCTGTGCTGGGGCAGAAGCTGTCACCATCCAATACAGGGCCAGGTGAAAACATTATTGCTGCCCTAGAAAGAGCAGGCATATTTTTAAAATCAAAGTTCCTTGCGGATTTTGGTATGGCTTTTCTTCTGCCACTAAATCCTCTTATCTTCCTCTGGCTTTTTTGAGAGTGGGTTTTTAATACTACTGTAGTCTGAGAGAAAAACTATACAGGTAAATAGCTTTTTTCCATCAGGAATGGATAATCCTAAAAACAAAGCCAGCTTGCTATATGTCCACCACCTGCAGCGAAAATAGCAGCACCTAGCTGTAGTTCTCTTGATCTTCTATCTCTCAGCAGCAACAGAATGAGAGAATAGTCTTGATGAGCCATAGAATGTAGAATAATAGAGTTGGAAGGCATCTTGGACGTCTTCTAGTCCAAACTCCTGCACAAGCAGGAGACCATTTCAGACAAAACAAAACAGACCAAACAGACCAAACCCTCTGTTTCCCTGCCTGTTTTGTTCTTTCCGTTCCCAAGCTTCCTTCCCATCATCATGGTCGTCATACCCAGCCTCAACGATTAACAACTGACAAATGTAGTATTTGTTTTTTCTTTTTAAAATCCAAAACACAAGAGAAAAGTCCATTAGTGTTGCCAAGAGAATGATGTCCTTGCGGCCACGTTGGCTTTTGTTTCTACTGATGTTGTCATGCTCTTGATTTTTCTGCAATGTGTGCATATGTCCCTATTCTATCATGATGGCTTTAGCTCTGAGGTTGAGGGGGAAAAAAATCATAGTTCAGCAAGAGAATGTGATTTACATGTAGACGATCCCTTGTTCACCCTTTAAAATCTACAGGTAGAAATAAGTAAGATCCATGACCTTAGAGAGCCACTGCTATCAATGTAGGTAATATTGCATTGAGTTAGTGGACCTATGTAGTTTAATTCAGTAAAAGATAATTGCTTTTGATCCAACACTTTTGTATTTTATGCTGTTTAATTGACTGTACCCTATACGCCTTATGCTGTCTTGATCTGATTGGTCCAACAATAACATAGGATTAGCCTAACTTTTCCTGCAGTCACTGCAAGGAAGTGCTTTGAATGGAGCATAAATAGCTACGGTATATACTGTAAGTTTTCTATAAACACTGTTGGCACAAGTTTAAAAGCAGCAGCTATATTTCTTCTGTTCCAGCCACAAGTGTTGAACCAATGTAATAGTAAACCATACAGCGGCAGACAGGCGGGTAGTATGTTCACATTGCCAGATAGTTGCTGCTCCTAACTGCTGTAACCATCACTACTGTCCTACATTGCTATTTGGGTAGGTGGGCTGAGGATACATTGTATTAAATTAGCAGTTTCTATATGCTGATGAAAAACACGTGTATTAACAGCTCAGTTTATAAAGAGTAACACACAGTATATTGATTTGCAAAATTCATTATGGACAACTGTGCTATACAAAATATTTCAATTGTTTTTTTAAAAAAAACATCCCAGCATACTTTCACATTTTATCCAACAATCCTGTTTGCTGTAACTTGGCATTTTCTTTGTGGACAATGTTAAAGAAACAGTAATATATTTTCACAAATATCCAATGGAGATTGGTTAGCCATCTGTCAGGGAGCTTCCACTGGGTGTCAAGAATTCCTTCATTTGACAGAATGACACTTTCCAAGACCTATATTCTATAATAAGATATCTCTAGTAAGGAGGGGCTTCTATCTGGATAGAGCTGAATTTGTTTTCCCTGAAGTCAATCCAGAGACAAAATGGATGAACAGAAGCTGAGGATAATGGACCTGCTAGCAACCCCATTTTAATTAGGGGACCTATAACCATCCATCCTTCTTTCAAATGCTTCCCATTTAAAACAGCCTCCTAACCAGAGCTATAAAGCTAGATCTGAGTAGATTGAGAGACATTTTGTGAAGCATAAAAAATTTGGAAAGGAAATTAAACATTTTCCCCTTGAGGGCTTCTTCTGCTCCTTTATGTCCTTCAAATGATCCCATCCATTTTCAATTAGTACCTCCTGCTTAAAAAAAAATCAGATTTTTTTCCCCATCAGAATCTGTGGTGGAAAACTGATCCATCCAACCTGTGCAAGAAAGGTCAAGATCTTTATCTTTCTTCAAAGATTTGGAAAGAGAATGCCTGTCACGTGTGGTGGGAATAAACAGCTATGAGAGAAAACAGAAACACATGTGCACATAGTCTCACCCCCCACACACATTTCTTATAAAATAGCCACGGATGGTACATGTCTGTCTATTGCATGTTTGGCTTTAAAAGCATATTTCTGCTAGTTATGAACAGATACATGCAATTTGCTCATTCTCATAGGGGATCCAAAAGTTCTTGTCTGAATGCCAAAAGCAATTCTACATGCTGCCTTGATTCTGTCTGTTATATTTATCTATTTTGCCTGGTGTACTTTTGTGGCTTCCATGATGATACGTTATGACTGCAGTCATGAAAAAAAATATATAATTGATTTTGAAACTGTTCTTGAGAGTCTAATATTTATCCTATGCACATTTCATTCTCAATTTAAAAATTCTAAGGGCCGTGAAGTTCCTTTGCAGTACTAATGTCTATATTTTGCAAACTTAGAGCAATTTCTTTAATTTGCGAAGGAGAATGTAATTGGCATCACAGGCAGGCCTTGGGTTATGAATGAGATCCATTCCTAAAACTGTCTTTAAATTGAACTTGTAGGTAAGCCTGAATAGTTATTTAGCATCAGTTAGTCAAAACTTTGTCTTAGTATATATTTTATGTGTCTATGCATGTAAGCCATTTAAGAAACACTTCCAAATTCACTAAAACTTTTTTAAAGCAGGAATTTTGCAGTGAGCTGCCACATAAAGCTAAAGGACAAATCAGATACATGTAGTCCTCGAGTTACGACCACAATTGAGCCCAAAATTTCTGTTGTTGGGTGAGACATTTGTTAAGTGAGTTTTGCCCCATTCTACAACCTTTCTTGCCTCACTTGTTAAGTGAATCATCGCAGTTAAGTAAGTATCCTGGTTCTTAAGTGAATCTGGCTTCCCCATTGACTTTGCTTGTCAGAAGATCACAAAAGGGGATCACATCACCTTGGGACACAGCAACGATGACAAATATCAATCAGTTGCCAAGCATCTGAATTTTGATCACATGACCAAAGGTCATCACCGAGAAAAATGGCCATAAGTCACTTTTTCCAGTGCCATTGTAACTTTGAACTAAATGAACTGCTGTAAGTCGAGGACTACCTGTATTGCATTTTTAAGCATACAACGTTCATATTTCGTTCCTGCCTCTTTCTCACTCACTCCCAGCTACTTTAGTGCTAGAAGGGGAAGGTTGTCGACAGGGTCATCAGCCCAGATCATCTGAAGTTCCTGGGCATCGTAACATTGTATGCAGGATCTTTTAAAAATGGCAGAGGAATCTTAATTATTGTTCGATTACTATGACTAATTATCATAAAGTGCTATAACATTTGGTTGATTTCACCTTAGTGTCTTATGCAAACCAAGTCATTTTGGTTTTCAAACCACAGTTTATTAGTGGATAAAATGTGTGATCCCAGACAATTCTGATTTATTTGGAAATCTTTTCCTTATTGTTAAAGTAAATTTATTTTATTTACTGAATTTAAAGTAAAAAATTAATAATTTTGAGATTTTGATGAGTCACGTTTTCCAAGTGTCTTTTTTCCACAATATAACAAAGTGCATAAGCTTACCTCTAATGAGTATGTGAGCATGCATGTGTAGCTGGATTACATACTCTGCAGTAGAATACATTCTTATTTGAGAGCCTAGATCACAGAGTTTTCAGTGATTGTAATTTAACCTTTTGCCATCTGTTGCCCTCTGGATGTATTGGGACAACAATTCTCAGAAATGTGTGAATGTGCTGGCTTCGAGTTGTCATTCTTGGAGTAACAATCTCAAAATACCTGGAGGATACTAAATTGAAAAAGCAAGATTAGTTATATTCCATGCCATGGTGTTCATCTGCAAAGAGATATGGGAGATATTCCCAGTTTTACAAAACTGCTGCAAACATAATGGATGAGCTGCCTGCAAACAATGTCGGTAAATCTCCCTTCCTCTCTCTTAATTAATTGTTTATTCCTTGAGCTTATTAAAATAATATATATAAATTAGTGTAGCTCCATTGCCACCTAGAGGAAACTGCACACAAAAATACCATTAGCAGTGTTTTCTGCACTTCTAAAACTAAATAGTAATTTTCAAAGTATATGCTGCATTTGTGCTATTTTAATGTAGAAACGCTTTCATTTCCAAAATACAGCAGAAATAAAAGCTGTTTTAAAAAAAGTACTGAATGCCATCAGTTTCTGGAGCACAAATATAGCAGCATACTTCTGGCAAAAGAGATGAGCACCTTGATGAAGGTCACTATTGTCACATGATTTCAACTTTGATTCTCCCCCCCCCATGCATGACAGTTGCACATGCACATCACAGGGAGTGCCATTTCTTTGGCAGTCTCTGGTTTCTTGGAAATCCTTCTGACAAGGGCAGCAAGGGTGGGAGAAGAGATGAATGAAAGAGAAGACTAACTGATTTAGAGGATGCTGGGGCTGATGGAATACAATTGAGGTAACACAGAGATAGCAGTTGCTGCCAGACATACAACAAGGAACCACTAGGTCAGGGATAGGCAACCTCGGCTCTTTCATGACTCATGGACTTCAACTCCCAGAATTCCTAAGCCAGCC
Organism: Vipera ursinii; assembly: GCF_947247035.1. NCBI lineage: Eukaryota > Metazoa > Chordata > Lepidosauria > Squamata > Viperidae > Vipera > Vipera ursinii. Next base: position 266,392,212 of record NC_139512.1, on the reverse strand, counting down.
ATTTATTTATTTATTTATTTTTGGGACTTATATGCCGCCCTATCTCCCGAAGGACTCAGGGCAGCTAACAACAATAAAAACAACAATACAAAAGTTAAAAGAAATTAAATAAACAGCCCCAATAAATAAGTTAAACTAAACAATTAAAAATTAAAAAACATTTTTAAAAACCCTGTCATCAGTCCAGGTCAGCCTGATGAAAAAGGAATCCGGGGCCATCCGGAGCTCAAGGGGGAGTTGGTTCCACAGTGCTGGCGCTCCCACAGAGAAGGCCCTCCCCCTGGGGGTCGCCAGCCGACATTGTCTAGCCGACAGCACCCTGAGGAGGCCCTCTCTGTGTGAGAGCACTGGGCGATGGGAAGTCGTTCCCGGCAGCAAGTCTTCCCTCAAACACAGACTGGACTATACACATTCACTGCAGAAAAGTATTTATATAGATTCCAAATTAATATGCACTTTTCGAGATGAAGGTTGGCTTATTCATTCACTGGTCATCTTCTTGGTTCATATGACTATCATGAGAAGATTCCCGCTTTGGGGACAGGAGAGGTTTCCAAGCTGAGCCATGCTGGCGCAGGAATTCTGGGAGTTGAAGTCCATGAGTCATAAAAGAGCCGAGGTTGCCTACCCCGGTGAAGGGGTGGCGGGGGAATCTTTTATTTTCCTTTTCACCATTTATTGGCTTCTTAGGAGTCTGGACACTGATAAGACCAGATAGTGGTTATTACAGATTTTCCTAAAGGTTTCCAGACTACATTTTGTTTTATCATGATTTCTCAAGCCTGTAGTGATATATGTTTATCAAAGCTTCTTCAAAATCCAGGATGACCGGCATTGCTTCCTACCACTATGGAATCTTTCCATTCCCAACCATCCAGTCAGAGCTGAAGAAGCTTCTTGGATGAGAAGCGGAAAGTCTTCAAAGAAAAAACAAGGAAGTCCAATTGCCTCATGAAAAAAAGCATCTTTGGGATAACTATGACCTGGATGACTCAGAATCTTCATAGACATTTAGCTATGAAACTATAGTGGTAGGAATAAGATCACCAAGAACCATATTCAGGTCTATTCTCAGTCATGGGAGCCACCATACCTTTCACAGAAGTTGTTGTTATGGGAGAAAAACAATAAAGAGAAATCTCCATATAAGCTCCAGAATGGTGGAATAGCCATTCATTCATCCACATAACCACTTACTTCTCTGTACAGCAGCCAGCTGTGCTGCCTTCACCAACCCAGTTAGGTTGGTAGGACCTAGCTGATTCTGGCTGAAAGGTAATAGGGTCCAAGTATTAAGTGGATGGAAGATCATTTCCAAAATCTAAGGTATAGGGTAGATTTGGGAAATTGAAAGAAAAAATCCTGAAACTAGGTAATAGTAAACTTAATCACAATAATTGGAAATGTGTTCTCCCTGCTGGAGTGGCCTACCTCTTTTCCACATTGGGTGAACGTGCTTTAGAACATAGAACAATAATAGGATTGGAAGGGACCTTGGAGGTCTTCTAGTCCAACCCCTGCTCATGAAGGAGATCCTGTGTCATTCTGGACAAATGATTGCCCAGTTTTTCCTTGAAAACTTCCAGCGATACAGCACCTAAGCTGTTTCAAGGATTAATTATTCTCACTGTTAGGAAATTTCTCCTTAGTTCTTCTCTGTGACAGCCCGTCAAGTACTGGAAATTATCACCCCTAGTCCTTCTGTTTGTTAGGCTAGCCCAGGGGTAGGCAACCTCGGCTCTTTTATGACTCATGGACTTCAACTCCCAGAATTCCTGAGCCAGCTATGCTGACTCAGGAATTCTGGGAGTTGAAGTCCATGAGTCATAAAAGAGCCGAGGTTGCCTACCCCTGGGCTAGACATACCATGAATCTATGCCATGAAAATTGCATGGATATGTCCATTTTAGTCATCCAGGGTTAGGTCTGACTTAAAAACAACATTTGTTTTTTACAGTTTCATCAACAGACTTTGGATATGGTATTACATGAGTTAGCAGAAGAGAGAAGAGAAACAGTGGTCCTTCACCGATATACTTTAATCCATAGACAAGGATTCAGGGATTGCTTATCAGATTTTGTGGTGCATTCTAATACATGTTTGGATTAGAAACTCTGTCTCATTCATAAACGTGCCCTAGAAAGTCTAAGAATGAATCTATGTCTTAATCACTCTGACTGCTGCATATGACAAAATGATTAGGTGATGATAAGAAGCTTTTGATTCACACTGCCTTCTGTAGCTTTAGTGGAAGGATGATGACAAGAAAAATTGAGTCAGGAATCTATTTCAGTCCTGCTGTTTGAGATATTTGGATGCTGAGCTTAACTGGATTTTGGGATGTCCTATAAGCATGCCTAGGATTTGATGCTATTTAAATGAAGTCCATTATTTAACAGCAGGAATGGGGGAGGGGAGGAGAACAAGGGTTCACTGCCAACTCCTCTATGTCTAAGAGGCTAGCCCTTTATTTCCATAATCCACCAGTGGCTATCCTCACTCTTATTTATATAATACTATTCCTACAGTGTGTTTCCATGTGACTGTACTGACCTGGAAATAAGAGTAAACCAAATTTTAATTCCTTAATTTACTTTAAGTTTTGACAGCGGTGATGCATGAGCTTTGTGAATCATTTAGGTGCCCTTCTAAACAGTCTCGTTTGTTAGGTTGAAGGAAATAAACCCTAGGGGGTATGAAAACAATATTCTTAAAAGATCTACATGCAACTATAATCGCTTATGAATACAAAATGACCCCTACACCCTATAAGAAAAATTCAAAAACTGTATTAAAGAGATTAAATTATGCTAAGTCTGCTTATATCTCAATTCTACATTATAGGCATGATCATGTAGTCTGCAGGTTTTTGAGGTTTCAGAAATTCCTTTTGGGGAGAAGGGGTATGAGAATTAGGACAAAAAAGAAAGGGAAAAAAGAGGAGAAACAGCTACGTTAAACTCGTAACTATTTACAAATGGATTGTGAAATTAGTCTTTTGACATGTGTTTGGGATCTTGTATGATACAGTGATTACGTCTGATTGCATTTAAGATTTGTTCAAAACCTGGTGGAGTGTATAGGTAAACCATACTTAATTACCCATTTTTTAAAATGATATTGTAATTTCCACCCAGGCTAGAAAACCAGGGGACTAACAATTCTAGTCCCACTTTGGACATGAAAGCCTGCTGGGTAACTTTGAGCCATTTATCTCATAGGTTGTTATTGTGTGGAAAATAGGGAGGAAGGAGTATTAGGCACATGCATTGCCTTGAATTATTTATAAAAATAATGAGAGCAGAATAAAAAAAATGAAATAAAAAAACTTCGTATGTTGCACAAAGTGAAAAATTGGGGGTGGGGGTGAGGGGGGAGAAGAGTCAAACCTAGCAGCTTTACTCAGCCAGCAACTGAATCCTGAGATCTGAGTTTTTCTGGGTTTGCTTATTACAACACTCAAGATAATGCTCAAAGTAAGTCAAGAAACTGTTATAATAATAAAATAAAATGCAGTTATTTGTAATTTTAACTACATGTTGGAAAGCATCTAGAAATAAAAAATTATTACATTACACAATACTGGCACTTTGTGCTTCCTTTCTTTTAATACTGCACATACTGGATAGAATTATAAACTATTCTAAATTGGCGGTCCCCAACCTTTGGTCATCAGGGACTGGTTCTGTGAAGTAAGGTTTTTCCACAGACCGGAGGAAATGTGGTTTTACGTGCTGCTTGCATCCGATGGATGGGGCTTCACTTGTTTGCATGGCCCGGTTGCTGGCATGTTGCGGACCAGTGCCGATCCACAGATTGGGGGTTGGGGACCTCTGTTCTAAATGATGCATTTCTTCAACAAAGACTGTGCCCATTTTAACAATAATTTTAGGATCTGAATTCACATCAGTCATCAAATCATCCTCTGGAAACTTTGACTTTCTTCTGATTGTTGACATCTACTCTAAAACAAAATAGCTTATTTTCTGGGATGGAATTGTAACTGGTGAAAATCCTTATCTAAGTTGCTAAAGGATTATATTTACACTCCCTCGGCATCTCTATCTCACAGGTCCTGCAGGATTCAGTGGGAGGACAAATGTTTGAATAAACAGTGTTGTTGAACATTGGAAAATTCAATTGCTTTCCTTAGCACGTAAGCACACAGAAAAAGAAAGAAAAGCGGTAGATATAGATTCCAGCTTATTGTTGAAATAGCTTAGGGAAAAAAACAACAGTCTACAAAGACAGCAGTGTAATTAAGCACTATTTTTATTTTTCTGTCTAAAAAAGAGTAATAACAGCATTTCAAGTTTTAAGCACTAATATAGGGACGCGGTGGCTCAGTGGGTTAGGACGCTGAGCTTGTCGATCAAATGGTCGGCAGTTTGGCGGGTCGAATCCTGAGTCCCGCGTAACAGAGTGAGCACCTGTTACTCGTCCCAGCTTCTGCCAACCTAGCAGTTCGAAAGCACGTAAAAAATGCAAGTAGAAAAATAAGGACCACTACGGTGGGAAGGTAACAGCGTTCCGTGCACCTTTGGCGTCTAGTCATGCCGGCCACATGACCACGGAGACGTCCTCGGGCAAGCGCTGGCTCTTCGGCTTTGAAACGGAGATGAGCACCGGCCCCTAGAGTTGGAAACAACTAGCACACATGTGTGGGGGAACCTTTACCTTTATAGGTTTTCCTAGAAATTCTGGAGCCTTCTATTTCCTGCTACCCTACCTAAATTAACTGGATTATAGAAAATTAGTGCAGTTGTTTCTGCTGAAATTATATTAGACCGAACATTTCCAATGTTACAATCCAGATATAAGACATGGGGACTTTTCTGATGCTGCAGCCCGTTAAATGCCTGCACTATTCTTGAATGGCTTGGCTCTCCACATGACTGTATTGTATGGCTTTGGATTAATTGTTTGTAAAGTTGCATTGTTTATATGGCTGTTTTATTTATTTTTTAAAATCTTTTTGGTGCTGTTTATGTTTTAATTGTAAGCCTCCTAAGTCATGAATGTGAGATTGAAATTGACTGAATGAATAAATACCTAAATAACAAAAAGCCACTTTGGTCTAGTCGGTCAAGCCAGCAGGCTAGAAATCAGAGAACTGTGAGTTCTAGTTCCATTTTAGGCATGAAAGCCAGCTAGATGATTTTGGATCACTCTCTCTCTCTCAGCCCAACCCCTCATTCACAGAGTTGTTGTGAATTAGGGTTATTTATAAAAATAATGAAGATTGGATAAAAAGATATTTAGATAGGTAAATAAATAGATAGATAAATGTGGATGGTGAGGCAAATTTTATGATGTTTCATTCTCACTGTCTGCAAACTGCAGCTGTCATGCCAGCATAGTGTGAGATACCGCACTGTAGAGAGATTGGAAAGCAATGGTAGAGATTACATATAACAATCAGGAAGCAGGAAAGTAGAATAAGCACTATTACATACAAGTAATAGTGATAATCATGATCATAAACAACATGAAAATACATTTGTCATAAATAGTAAAATACAACACTTCATGATAAATCATAAGATGCAACACTTAATGATGGTCATGGAGCAAACAACATAAATCATACCAGGATACTAAAAAACAATATAAATTGTAACATACAAGCAACAAAGTTATAGACATAAGATGATAGGTAATAGGAAAGATGAGTATGATAGTAATACAGCTTTAATAAGTAGTTTGACACTATTGTAGGAATTAGTTGTTAAGCAGAGTGACACCATAGAGGAAAAACTCCTCATGTCCAGTTGTTCTGGTGTGCAATGTCCTATAGCGTCGTCTTGAGGGAAGAAGTTGAAATAGTTTATGTCCAGGATGTGAGGGATCTGTAGATATTTTCACAGCTCTTGCTTGCTTGTGCAGTATTCAGGTCCTCAATGCAAGGCAGGCTGGTAGCAATTGTTTTTTCTGTAGTTCTATTTGTTGAAGTCTGTCTGTCTTGTTTGGTTGCAGTGCCAAACCAGACAGTTATAGAGGAGCAAATGACAGACTCAGTACTTCCTTTGAGCAGCTCCTTGGGCAGTCTGAGCTTTCTGAGTTTATCTTATAAAAGACAACTCTGCTTAGGTGGCAAACTGGTAAGAAATGTTTTAAGTTCCTGTTTTTCAAATCTGGCAACTTTTAAGTTGTTGACGTCCACACACCTTAATGTTGCTAAGTTTGAAAGACATTATTTCAAAGCATTCAAGAAGACTCTGCCTTAATTAAGTCTATATCTTACAATCGTTACAATGTAAGTTTATAAATGAAATTGATATTGTTTGCAGTTTCCAAAATTCCATATTTTCCCCAAGCATTAAAGATACCTTACTGAACTGTAATTCTTGCTTCTTTAATTTTTTGAGGGCGGGGGAAATATATTTACTTTATTCAAAGAAGGTTAAAATGTAAAATATAAAGATCTTGGAATCTCACTATCTTAATCTTAAGCAAGCCTCTCCAGATGAGGGAAGGCACAGGATACAGACCAATATTTCTCAACTCCACTAACTTTTAAGATGTGTAGACTTCAACTTCCAAAATTCTGGAAGCTGAAGTCCATCATTCTATCTTGAAATGGCAGAGGTCGAGAAACCCTAAACCAGGGGTCTTCAAACTTGGCCCTTTTATGACTTGTGGACTTCAACTCCCAGAAATCCTCAGCCAGGCACGCTGGCTGAGGAATTCTGGGAGTTGAAGTCCACAAGTCATAAAAGGGCCAGGTTTGAAGAACCCTGCCCTTAAACCCTCGCTCCTTCTATGCCAACTCACCCAGCTTCTTTCCCTAACCCCGAAGCAATGCTGTCAGGTGCTTTAGAAAAAAACATTCGATTGTGGTGATATTGTGTTCTCTGCAATATTTTGGCGAGAAGAGGAGGAGGTCGCCGACCAGTACAAGAAGAAGCTTGGAGAGCTCAGATTCTCTTGGCAGGCAGTTTGGCCTCCGCCAGCCAAGCTTTGCCTGGGGGTCACGTGGGTGCGACGCGCCGCTCCTCCCCCCTCCCGGCCTCGGGCTCCTCCTGCTTTCGCTGCGGGGTCGCTTGGTTCCCCTCGCCCGGCCTCCGCCGCGCCTCCGGCGGTAGGTATCCAGGATGGGGTTGCCGTTTTGCGGGTGCGGGCTTGGGCTTTGCCAGGGGCCGTGTTCCTTTCTCCTACCCTTCCAGCTGAGGAGGGCGAGGGGGCTGCGCTTAAAGAGCCCGGCGCCTGCGCTGGGGGAGGCATTTTGTTTCCTTCCTTACACCAGCGTTTCCCAACCTTAGGAACTTGAAGATGCGTGGACTTCAACTCCCAGAATTCCCCAGCCAGCATAGCTGGCTGGGGAATTCTGGGAGTTGAAGTCCACGCATCTTCAAGTTCCTAAGGTTGGGAAACACTGCCTTACACAACCCGACATCAGTGATCCCGGCCGCTTCGTCCGTAAGCCAGGACTGTAAATCAAAAGTGACCCTTCCCCATCCCGCTTTGCCCAGCCTGCAAAAGCCTGGCAGAGCGGGATCGCTGTCGGGAGGATGGGTGGGTGGGTAATTGGGCCCAGATCTGCTTTCTGCCTGGCTTGATCCCGGCGTGGTCGGGTCCCCGCGGAGGGCTGGTCCCGAATCTGAAAACGCGTGTGAACCGGGTTCGTAGGGTGCAGAAGCCTTTCAGGAGGGCAGAAAGCCGACGAAGTGGGGATTTCACCGAATGTTCAACCGAGTTGGTTGCAGCTTTGTGATGATGCCGGTTGGTGGTTGTTAGGGCTTACGCGTGCACAGCCCCAGGCGCAGAACCCTTTGACGCCAGGCTGTAATCCGAATGTGGGAAACACGTGGCCTTCCAGGGGTTACTGAGCCGCCGCATCCAGTGTCGGCAGACCTCCGGCTTCTTGAAATTAGGAGTTTAGTAACATCTGGAGAGGTCAGATGCCTTGGAAGGACCCAGCCATCGCACCCTCGTCCCGTATTGCTTGAGGGAAATCTCAAAACAATCCTAGGACCTCAGGTTGACCAGATAACGTTTTAACGTTTTGATCTTGCAGTAGGCGTTGTATTGAATGGGTTATGCATTGACGGGTATATTTTTATACCTTGTTTTTTGGAAATCAGGTTGGTGAGTTTTTGTGAACTGGTGAAATAAAGTAGTACACGAAGCAGCTTCAACAGATTTCTACTTCAGACGTTTTCAGACTACATACAAAGTACGGTATTCCTGCCTCCAATTTTATACCCTCCACAATTCTGAGAGTGTTGGGTTGTGAGATAATTAATAGCCAAGAGAGAGCTAGGCTGAAGATGAACTTGAAACTGGGTCTTCCTGTCTTAGTCTAATAACCATTGACTTTATAGTGAATAACCTTACAAAACCTTTTGGTATTGTTTTGTTTATTGTGATTGGACACAACTGTTCTTTTCATTAATGGCAACATATATTCTGTTTTTATATGCAGAATGAAGAACTTGGACAAACAAAACTATAACAGTTTCATATTTGAGAGATGTGAAAATGCCAGCAGGTGCAAACTTTTAATGTTTTGATATATTTTGTACAATCTATAACAATTGTGGTTTTTTTTAAAAAAAAACACCAATCCAAAACAAAACTATTTAAGTTTTCTTGCTTTAAAGAATATTATTTCTGGTGCAGACTTTTCTGACTTCCTTACTAAACATTGTGGATATTGGCAAATAATTTTCTTATTAAAGAGATCTTTCAATGTGTAATTCTCATGCTGTTCTTACATATTTCTGTTATTGCTGTAATTCTTTATTGTTTATTTTTTATATTTCTACATTTTACTGATATTGTGAACTGCCTAGAATTTTATACAGTTAATGTATGAGTAAAGCAGACATGTCCAACCCATGGCTTATGGACTGCATGCAGCCCTGGAAAGCTAGTAATGCGGCCCCACAAGATCGTAAACTTTTAAGATTATTACTGTATGTGATTTATATATATCTACTATATTATATATTTTATATGTGGCCCAACTCAATTCTTCTCTGAATGCAGCCCAGGCGAGCCAAAAGTTTGGATACCCATAATATAAAGGTGTTAAGGGTGGCCCATAAGACATATGTGACATTTATATATTCAGATACTCTGAAGCCATCTATTAATTATCTGTTCCTTTTTGCAATAAGGCCTGCTATATTTCTTTGTTTTTTACAATTCTATGCAGGGAATTGTTCATTCTAAGTTTCTTTTATATATTATTTGGAAATGTGATAGTCTGTCTTATCTAATAAACCAAGTTCTCAAATTGTATTTTAAACTTCCCAGTTGAGAGTGAAGCCAAGGCAAAAACGAAGGTTCGTTTTGAAGAAATATTCAAGAATCATGCTGGTCTAATTGATAAAAATAAAATTAAAAAGAAACAGATAAGCATCCCAGAGAATATTGTGGTGAGTTGGGTATACTTAAGAATAAATGTTTGTTGCTTCAAAAAAGTAAAGCATAATCTTTCCAAATCTACTTTCATAAATAGTGTCAGGGAGTTTTGATTGGTCTTTGCAGTGTCAATACATTTTGAAAGACGTGGATTGATGAAGCTTTATAGATTCATACCTTCACTTTGTATTATTTGCTCCATTTTAGAGTAAAAAAACAATTATAACTTGAAAATATACTTTGAGATTTAAAGCTATTGTTTCTGTAGGGCTATTAAAGAGGGAAGCCATGATTCTGTTTTATCCTTTTCCTTGCACCACAAGTGGGCTACATTTGAAAGTCATGGTTGGCCTCCAGGAAAAGTTGCCTGGTGGGGAGAAGTTATGTTTCAAAGAGACATTTTCAGACTAAATGAACACAATATGCAATCTTTGTTAATATCCCTTCATCTACGATTATGATTTTTGTATCCTGAACATATGCTCTGAAGGTTAAGGATCTCCGCACATGGTAGGGTACAGGATGAGGGCAGCAGAATGGAATAGGAAGAAAAGCCAAGGGGTGTGTGGCTTTTAATCCAGGGAAATTATTGTAATCTCTGGAATGGCCAACTCTGTATGGAGAAATTCAGCAAAATTCTTCTTAAAGTTTGACCTCAGAATGGTATGTTTTGCATATTCCTTAATTTATTTCCTTGTCTGACTTGGCATGCTCATGATCAAAAATATCCTTAAAAATGTGCATTTTTAGGGATTGCAGATAGATAAATTCAAAGAGGATTTGATTTATTTTTATTTTTTTGCTGGCAAAATAAGTTTAGGAAACTTTCAGAATATATTTTCCAGCAGATACTGATTTTAGTCCTCTTTTCTTTATAATCCTTTCATTACATTGTCTCTCAAAAATGTGTATTGCAATCCTGATTCGGTATTTTATTATTTTTCCACTGTGCTTTTTTTGTACAGATTTGAGAAACTTTGTGCATATTTATGCTGGACATTGTCCTGAAATTTGGTCTAATATAGAATTGAATGAAAGTATTCTAAATAAACAATGCAGGCACTAAAGGTCCAGGATTTTCCTGAACAGTTACCACTAATAATAATAATTCTAAATGAAACATGTTTTTTATTATCTAAATAAAGTGAGGTCTTGGAATAAGTATACGTGAATTCCATAGAATAATTATACAAAACCAGTCTCCAGTGGCCTTAAGAAGAGAATGTCAAGATTTCTTTTGAGAGAAAAATAAAGGAATTAGCAAGGTTAAGAAATGAAGGTTATAGCTGATACAGAAAATATCAGAAGGTGATTAGGAAAGGAATAGAAAACTAGTTTAGACAAAATAAATCAGAATTTTACAGAATTCAAATAATGTACATATTTATAGATAAGTTTTAATTATTTCCAAAAGTTATGATCTTTTGAAATTGAATTTGGTTGCTCAGTCTTTCGACAAAATATATCTAATATAAAAGAAGTGTATATAACTCCGTGTGTTGTAATTTCAGATTACCAGATTGCTGTGTGGATATATCCCTTTTAAAAAGTTTGAAAATCAAATGTTTAAACTATCTTGATTATTATAAGCTTTTTTGGTTAAATATTATTTCAGTTACTAGGTCCATGGTCAGTAAATTATACCTTTTCCACAAGTAATATTTATGTTTAAGTATAAATGTAGCATGTTCTTTTCATTATACTTGAATATATGTTTTTCAGCATGGCATGCTGACAGAGCAATTTTGCAGGGGATTCTTCTTATGAGAGTTACATTAAAAAACTTGCTAAAATCTATAATCTTTTCATGTTCTATATGAATTCCATCTGTTGGTTGACTCTTGTTGAAGTGCAAGTAAATTTTAATTGTTCCCCTTCAAACACTTAAAAGTGAAATATTAATAAAATATAGTACTTTTTTATAATAATTGCATAATAGCATGCAGATAAATGAGTTCCCAATGTTTTGATTACAGCTGGAGACATTAAAAAATCATCTGACCAAAGGAAGTGAAAATGAGCCAATTATAAGCAAAACATACAACCTCGAGGAAAGTAGTCCACGGATCCCAAAACGTACGTTGAGAGATGAAGCATCAATTGAAGAAAAAACAAACAATGTTGTTAGCGGAGGGGAAAGCATGCAAGTTGGGCTTAAGAAGAAGAAAAAGGCAGCCCTACAGAAAGAACTTAATGAGGAAGAAAAGGTATCTGAAACCAAGTTAGATAGTTCTGAAAAACAGATTCAAGTTTTTACGAAGAAAAAAACAGAGAGCGTATTGCAGGCAGATGCGTTTCATTGGGAAGGGGACAGCCACATGAAAGGTGCCTTGAGTGGACTACGAGACAGATCTGGATTAGATGAGGAAGAACAGTTAATTCAAGCCTATGAACAGCAAGTGGCTGAGGAAGAAGCAAGTGCAATTAAGAAAAAAATAAAAAAGAAACTTAAAGAACAGATGTCTGAATTCATTCCCAGCGCTCAAAGCCATGAAACAATGTTGAACAGTGAAGTGAGAAAAAAGAAGAAAAAGAAAAAAGAAGTACTGGTTTCCTCTGAATCTCAAACTAGGTAAGTGATAAATGTGTATGGATGGAAGATTTGTGACAGCTGTTTGGGTTGCATTATTGTTGACATCAGAAATAATTCCATATGGTTTTGTAAAGAAAATATAATGACTGTCCTATTGGAGCGGGGAGAGACATTGAGCGAACCACTTTTGTTTCCTTGCAAAACTATACCGTGGTTTGTAAAGAGGAAATGACAGAATAGGTAGTTGGAATTGGATTGGATAAGAGATACAGGGAGCCTGCCCATTACGCTCCTAAGTCATGACAGTTGTAAGGTAAGTCACCCACGTGACAGACCTGCTTTTTGACCTTTCTTGTGATGGTCATTAAGCGAATGTGGCAGTCACTGTTTGCTATAGAATGTTTTTGCTGAAAACTGGAAGTAATTTTTGGCAAAATGTAAATTGTGGTTACATGGCCATGTGACACTGCAAACAGCCATAAATGCAGGCCTGTTGCCAAGCTCCTCAGATGCAGTCATGTGACTTTAGGGAGAGGCGGCCATTAGACCTTTAGGGTTTTAAGTACCTTTTGGGAAGTCTGTTGTAATTTTGAACTATTATTAAGCAACTGATCATAAGTTGACGACTACCTGTAGCAACAAAGAATGAAATCATACCTTCCTTGTCACGTTGCTTAGACGTTTAGCCATGCCATCTCTCAGTTTGTCCTTCACCATGATTCTCCACTTATCCGACCCTAGATCCAGCTTGATAGGATGAGATTTTTAGTAAATGTTTCCCAAACAAACTGTGGGTGAGATGTCTCAGTTAAATCCATTCAAGCCAGTTTGAATGTGTATGTTGTTTGCCTGCATTACAAAATGTAATTATTAAATCTGGGAGTATATTTCAAATCCTAGATACCCTTGTTAACCACATGACTTCTTTCATTCAGTGCAATGTCCCTCTCTGAATTACAACATAAGCCAGAGGAAGAAAATACCAAGAAAAAGAGATCTTTGGAAAAGCCATTTGTATCCAAATTTAAAGAAGGTGACCTCTTAATAGAGCAGGACACTAAAGGCAAAAAAGCAAAAAGAAAATCCCCAAAAGGTTTGTATGACTAGAAGTAGAATCCTTTAAATGTTTTCTAACCGAAGTAATTCTCAGTTAAGAGGCCTGTAGTGTGTATATGTTGCCCAAATTGCCCCATCTTTGTGGCATAAAGATCAGAACAGTAATCCACTGGTTTTGTATTAGCAAGATTGAGATAATGTATTTGAGAAGATCTGGCTATTTTCACAAGCATTGGGCCAGGATGTTATAAGTGCCCACTCTTGAGTTGTGTTTGTAAATAGTGGTGCTGGTAGAGCTGTTTTAATAATATTAGACATGATGGAGCCAGTTTGGCCTAGTGGTTAAGGCAGGGGTATGAAACTGCCCGCCCGCAGGCCAGACGCATCATGAGGACACCGCGCCCACCTCATTGCCGGCAGTGGGGAAAAAGTTCTGATACATCACGCAACGTCACGTGCCGTTGTGAGTTTGACTTGTCTGGGTTAAGGCATCAGTCTAGAAAACCGGAGATAATGAGTTCAAGTCCCATCTTAGCTAGCAGGGTGATCTTGAGCCATTGACTCACTCTCAGCCCAGTTCACCTCACAGGGTTATTGTGGGGAAATTAGTAGGCGGAAAGTATGTTGGATATGTTCGCTGTCTTGAGTTATTTGCAAAAATAAGGTAGAAAAAATAAATAAATAATAAAAAGCTAGAGTTGCCTCGAAGTGTGAGATAGGTGGCACAGAACTTTATTTAACTCCTTATTGTGGGGTTTTAGAGGGTGTTTTAAGCTTTGAGCAACTTAAGGCAACCACTTTACAATTTAAAACCTAAATGTACCTAGTCATGTCTAGTCGGGGCTGCCAGTTTTATTCCTGCCTGTCCTGGTATCTTCATGAAGTCACTAAGATTTCTGACAGTTCCTAGGCAGAAATACTTTCTATGTTAAAGTGTTCATGCTGTCGAATCATTCAGAGCAGCTGTTATGCATGGAAATCATGTCTGACTCAATAAATAAGTTGACTGGAAATTCAAGACAAATTTTTAAATTGTAGGTTTACTGGTAATTGCAGCAATAAAGTTAACAGTCGTTCTCAATTTTTACTAAAGGCTATTTTTTCTTTCTCCTAGCTCTAGAAGAAGATACTGAAAACATGAAAGAAAATACCTTACACATGACTGCTGGGAATCTTTCACAAGAATCAAAACCTGATTTTGATGATAACCTTGTTTTAGGGGTTTATATCCATCGAACTGATCGACTTAAAACTGATTTTATGGTATCCCATCCAATGGTTAAGGTTCACGTGATGGATGAGAAAACTGGTTTATATGTGAAGAAAGAGAATAGGTAATTTTACTGACTTACTGAAGATTTTTTTTATTCTTGGTGTTAATTAATTTGTAGATAAGAAGCTTAGATAAACTTATGGTTTTTGTAGATCCACATAGATGTAAATAACCCAATTAAATGAGGTTCATTCAATGTCCTGAAACAAAAATGTGTCAAATAAAAATGTATCTTATTTAATATTCCTTAATTATTTTTGCACCACAATAATTCTCATTTATTTGAGGTTCCTATGCTGTAGCAGTTTTAGATGGTGCCAGTATTTGGATTTTGGATTGCAAATTGAGATATTTTAAGAATTTATCATTCTTTTGTAATTCAAATAATAATTCTCATTGCCAGTTGAATTTAATGCAAATACTGTTTGTATGTTTGTTGGGTAGCCAGATAACAATAAATTAATGAACATTCATTTCAAATAGAACAGCTTATAAAATATGCACAGATTCTCTCCAAGATAATAATTTTGGGATTTTCCAGAAAGATCATATTAAGAGTTTTGATAAGGTCAAGAATGCACCATAGCTGGAGTCAATATTATATCTAATCTGCAGTATTTAAAAAGAGGAAAATAAAGAAATTAGTTATTCCCTAATCTGTAATATTTGCTACTATCTTACGCACACTCTACAGCGAACAGGCTCCATTGAACTTTTGACAATTTTAGCCTACTTGATATGAAGCACTTTCCATTGCAGTATGCCTACAATGTTTTAACCCTCTGTAAGAATTGGTTTTAACTGATAACAAATAAATGAAGATATTCAAGCTTCTTCCAATTTTTCCCCTCTAAGGTTATCCTTCTGTGATGTTCTGTAACATTTGATCTGTACCAAACTCACGTTAATTCACTTTTTTGTATTTCATTGTGGTTTGGTCTTTGCTTAGAATAATCTGAATAAGTTCACTGTATTTTGATTTGCTCATAAAGCTGATATTCAGTGTTATTTGTTTGTTTTTGGTTTAGCCCAATATATGAACCAATCCAAAGGAAGAATCCAAGGACAACCCAAAGACAAACAAATCTCATTATGTCTTGAAGTGGGTCGTTTAAGCCAGTTGATAGTTGGATATTGAACACTTTTTCTATTAAATTAAAGCTACTTACTGTAGACAATTATAATAAAAACAAGACACGACTCAGTTGAATGTATTGTTTTTATGTAGCAGTCGACAAGTTTCATCCTTCTATGAACAAGAGAAAGTGGGGCATATTCTTCCTATTATGACCCAGCCTTACGATTTCAGAAAGTTTAAATCAACACTACCAGAATGGGAGGAGCAAATACTATTCAATGAACGTTTTAACTATTTTCTCCAAGATGTTGAAGGGAGCCCCAAAGTGATTCTGTTCTTTGAGGTACAGAATGACTCATTGGTCATTTCCATTTTATCTTCTGTTCCTTCTGGCAAATACTTTCTCTATTTGTATTTTACTGTATCTGTATTTTACTCTTAGGGGTAAAATGCACAATTTCAGTACTGGATTGTCTAGGAATGATGCACTTTTGGTGGTGGAAGCAGACCAGACAGTCTAATTGCATAAGAACATTTTCATTTAAAAAACTTTGGGCAGTTTGTGAAATTTAAAGTTGTGCTTAGGCCAGTTTGAAACATCAGAGAGTACAATATTTCACTTTCAGGTCTCCTAATAACCCAATTAGCTGTTTTACTGCTTTACTGAATACTTGGCTGCTAGGGAAGGAGGCACATTTAGAATCAAAGCAAAAGTAAAGGAGTGTCATCTGGGAAGTTTCTTTGATCCATAACAATAGTCTACATCTAGTTTGCATGTACGCCTTTAAAAGCATTTTCTTTTGGTGAATGTCACATCCACTGTTTTTATGGCATCCTGAGTGAGATTGAAATTCATCAAATACAGCAAGGCTTTAGATTGCTGTTCTCTGTATATCTCAGCTGTTTATTATATTTGCCACAAGAAGTCGTCTTCATAGAAACTAATATATACAAAAGGTTTAAGAAAAATCCAGTAAAATTAACTGGTATTTTCTATGACTGTAATTACAGAAATGTAAACTGAATAAAACGTGTCTTCTACTTCCAGATCCTTGATTTTTTGAGCATGAACGATGCAAAGGCCAATTTTGATATTCAAGCTCAGGAAAGCGGCTTTCGGAAAATCTGTTGGGCATTTCTAAAGGTTTTTATTTTTTTATTTTATTTTAATGGAAACATTGTACTGAAGCATTAAACAAGTCTGCGCAAAGATAAACAAAAAATTGCTTTGCGTAGAGTCAAAGAATAAACTTTGTATATAGACAGAGGATTAGTCAACGTATATTTCAACGTTCACATTTCAATTTCAGTTTGCAAAATATAGCAGATCATATATCTGTCCAGCCCTATTATTGAAAAGTTGGATGGAGCGTCTTCGCAATTATTTCTGTCTGGATTTCTGATGAAATAACCTGGTGCCCATTTATGCTTGTTTTCCTGGATTTATTCTGGCACTATTTAATGAAACACAAAACCAGTTTGTTTCTGAGTCAGTAGTGATGACAGCAACACAAGTTGCAAAATCACCAGACTAATCAGAAAGTATTGTCAACTGTGTCTTGGCTGTGTGATGTCATTGTGAGCCCCAATTAATGTGACAGCAATATTTTTGCAATCACTTCATCCACTGTATGTTGTGCAGTAGATTTTGACCTGATTGTGTGGAATTGTGGCATGTAGCACTTCTCTTCCATTCTTTAAACCAAACAGGTTTTTCCTGGGATCATGTTGCAGCTGTGGAGGGCCACTGTGCCCCCAGCTGATCGAAAGAGCATCAAAAACTTGCCTCTTCATCTGGGTGTTGGGTGAAAAATGTGGGAATCCTCACTTCATCTATCACTTCATCTATCGCGCTTACCACTTTTCTTCTTTTATTGATTGCTATTGTGATTTATTGGATTGTTTTGATTTGCCCAGTATCATTGGGAGTTGGGCATAATTGCCTTTTCACAGCTGCCATTCTTAATTGCTGAAATAGAGTAAATTTTCATTGCATGATGGTTTTTGCAAAATGTTTTTTTCCCCTATCTCTTTTGATTCGGTTGTTACGGTTAAACCTACAGTGTGGAAATTGTAATATGAGCTTCACTCCTTGCATCCCTTCAGAATAAAAATTAAGAATTGTATGGTAGAAATAACTTTCGCCTAGCCCGGCAGGATTCATTTTATCAGACCGTAGCAAAAGGATAGGAGACGCTGGCATTCCATTGGTTCTGGTAGAAACAATTGGATCTGGTTCAGAATCAACTAGTTTGTTCTTAATGTTTAATTTTAAGCATTGATACCTAAAGGTTCTTTTTAAATTTTACTTGCCTGTCTCTAGGCTTTTTTCATTTTGCAAAAGTTTTTTAGACTGTTAACCCAAAGGCAAAAGCTTTTTATGGTGTACTATATATAGGACTACAAAATATTCTTGGACCTTTTTGATTAAGTTACTTAAACAGTGATCCAGATTCTGAAGTAAGTGGGCAAAAAGTGTGTATACTCCCCTAGCTGGCAGAAGATAAACATTTATTGCACTGAGATGATTGTCATTTAAATTCATATAAACAGAGGACATAACGGTAACTAATCAGGCGACCTGTTTATGTCAATATGTGGATTGTCTTCTCTGATAGGAAACCTGTGGTTCATTGTTACTTCAATTGTTAAACTACTGTTAATTGTTATTGCTTCAATTTATTAATACCTAGAAGCACAAAAGAGCTTGTGTGTGTGTGTGTGTTATTTCATCCTCACAATTATCCTATGAGGTAGATCAGGGGTCTTCAAACTTGGCCCTTTTATGACTTGTGGACTTCAACTCCCAGAATTCCTCAAAGCTGGCTGAGGAATTCTGGGAGTTGAAGTCCACAAGTCATAAAAGGGCCAAGTTTGAAGATCCCTGAGGTAGATTGCTTTGAAAGAGCGAAGCCTTAATACCACCTCATGAGTTTTCATGGTTAGGGTGGGTTGATTCTAGGTCTTCCCAGTCCTAGTTTAGTATCTTAGCTGCAACACCACATTTGTTGGGTGTGGTTTTAGAGTACTGCTATTTGTCCTTTCATCAATAAAATACCTCAGTGTAATGTATGTTTTTTACCCATCTTAATTGTTTTGTCATTTTCAGCTTGTTGGTGCGAATGGAGTTCTGAACATTGGTGGAAAAGTACGTCTTCAGTTGTACTCGCCTCCTCGAAGGACCAGGTCACAACTGCATGTTGTGGAAGTTTATGACTGGTGGGCAAAGTGTCCTAGAAACAATTATCCTTCAACATTGTATGTGACTGTAAAAGGCATTAAACTTCCCGATCATGTACGTTAACTTAGGTGTCTTTAAAATATGTGACCATGACAAAATAACGTCTTGCTTTTTTCCTTCCTGGCCTTTTTATTACTAGCCACAAAGAAAAATATTTTCACTTGTGTTAAATTCTGAAGTGTCTCTTATATGTATATGTGTGTGTGTATGTATTCATTCATATAGGTAGTCCTCAAGTTACAACCACAATTTATGTTGCTAAGTGAGAAATTTGTTAAGTGACTTTTGCCCCATTTTATGGCTTTTCTTGCCACATTTGTTAAGTGAATCACTGAAGATGTTAAATTAGTAACGAGGTAGTTAAGTGAATCTGGTTTCCCCATTGACTTTGCTTGTCAGAAGGCTGGAACAAAGGGGATTGCGTGACCCTGGGACACTGCAACTGTCATAAATGTGAGTCAGTTATCTATCATCCAAATGTAAATCACATGACCATGGGCACGCTTGCAACAGCCATAAGTGTGAAAAATGGTCATAAGTCACTTTTTTCAGTGCTGTTGTAAGTTCGAATGGTCTCTAAGTGAACCGTTGCACTACATTTTTTTTTAAAGAAGACAGCTAAAGCTGAGACCATATTGGTCAGATTTTGCTTTAGTGAAGTTGATTAACAGTATAATCTTATTGCTATCACGTAGCTGGATGTAGCTAGTGATTTAAAGGCTGTAGGCTTAGAAAGCAGCCTTTCTCTTATCTTACAGTGCTCAGAGAGATTATCCTTAGTGATTTGTCTTGTTGGGTATTCACTCTATCACTTTTTCCTGCCTAGAAAGGTGTCTTACGCTTCCATAGAAACAGTTATTACTGCAGCACAATCCGACCTCAATCCATGAGCTTGCCGGTTTCAGAATTTACTATGCTTTTGACATGTCATGCTAGTTATATAAATTGGTTCAGTCAGCGACTCCATGACATCACGTAGCAGCTTGTATGTGTTAATGAATAAAATCTGTATCACTGATGAATACAGGCAGTCCTTGACTTAGGACTACAATTGAGCCCCAAATTTCTGTTACGATAAGATAACCTTTATTGTCATTTTTTTTTTACTGTGGGCACAACGGCGCACATCAAAAATGAAATTTAGTTGCCCGCTCTCAAAGTGAAACACATACATGACGCACACTTAACCATACTATATACACATATTATAGACCCACACCCCTACATATACATAACAAATAAATATTAAATACTGTCCGTCTTGAATATATAACGGAAGGAGGAAGCTTAAGAGTTCACAAGTGAGACATTTCTTTAAGTGAGTTTTCCCCTGTTTTACGACCTTCCTTGCTACAGTGGTTAAGTGAATCACTGCAGTTGTTAAGTTAGTAACACGGTTGTTAAGTGAATCTGGCTTCCCTGTTGACTTTGTTTGTCAGAAGGTCGCAAAAGGGGATTGCGTGACCTTGGGACACAGCAAAGTCGTAAACATGAGTCAGTTGCCAAGCTTCTGAATTTGGATCATGTGACCCTGGGCATGCTGCAATGGTGGTAACTGAAAAATGGTCATAAATCACTTTTTTCAGCACCGTTGTAATTTTAAACGGTTGCTAAATGAAACTTGTAAGTCAAGGGCTGCCTGTAGTAATCTGATGAAAGGCGTTTGCAAATGAACATAATCACATACTTAATATGATATTTTAAGGGTGTAGAAATCAAGTGATATATGCACGTGTTAACTAACCCTGGATGAGCTTGCAGTTTGATCTACTTAAATGAAATTACTTTTAATAGGAATATTACAATGTGCCCTCTGTTGCTTTAAATAGTCCGTTACATTTTCTTGATATTTTTCATGTACTGAAATTTTATGTATTTTGTTTTACATTACTATATGCATATTTCTATAAAATTTGTATTAAAATCAAATTGTTTTCATATATTTTTTTCTAGGTAAACCCTTCTTTGCGATCTATGATGGCTATTCAGCAAGAATATCCTAGCACATCATTCTTGGATCTACAAAATGATGCATCCAAAACAATACTGAATTCTGGAACTCAAGTGAAAAAGGAAGAACCATTTAAGTGGTCAAAACTTCCTGGACAGGTAAAAAACATTTTCAGATGATTTTTATACACTTTGATATGAGCCTTTTAAAAAAAATCAAACTATTGTTACAATCTTACCTTAATGAACTTTGTAAAAACAGGAGGGACTTAAAATTTCTTTTCCAGCTTTTGTTTCAGAAATGTCTAGTGCTGTTTATGCAGACTTTTTTTGCAGAAAAATAAAATACCTGTATTATTGAGAAGTGGAGAAAATTAACTTAGTAAATTTACGAAAGTAGACTGCTACTTAGAACACTCGTGATAGTTTGAGTAGTTTTAATCTTTTTGTTTCTTTGGACGTGCTGAACTGCTATTTCATCCCCAGAATTCTGCTTGGAAATTGAAAGAAAAGCTTTAAGCCTATGTACATTTTCCTCCTTTTGTTGCAGAGAAAAATAAAAGATAAAATGCTATTGTAAAATGTAGTTATTGCAAGATTCATACTGGCATGTCAGTGATCCCAAATTTAAAAATGTGTTAGTTCAGGGCCAAAGTTGATGTGCTGATAAATGACTGACCTTTTTTCTGAGGAAAAAGAACTATTGTTTCCCAAACTCTAATGTACTCCAGATCTGGATACAATTTTCTGGAAGCAACATTTATAGAGAAAGGCAGTGTAAGTAAAAATAAATGAGACTGGATCCCATTCAAAAACATATTCTAAGTTAAGATGATCCAATAGCTTTTTCTTTGTAAATTAAAATACATGTAGTGTGATAAATAATTTGGTCTCTCATAAGAAAAATTCACTAGAGCAGAGGGAAGTGGGAGAGAAGCACTGCTTTCGAGATTAAGTGCCAAATCTGAGATGTCCCAAAGGTGTTTTCTCAGTCACCTCTTGAAAAAGCTCCTTTGGGACAACCATGACCTGGATGACTGAGAATCTCCATAGAAATATTAGGTGTGTTCCTGACTTTTTTATATATCTTAATTTCATTGCCTGCAACTTTTCATTACCTTTTTTGCCTACCCCTTACGTGACCCTAGTTTAAGTAAACAAATCATGATGGCATAGCCTCTGTTCCTCCGAAGTCTGTGTCATAAACAATTTGTTATATGAATATGAAATTTTTCCATACACACACACATACGTATACTAATATGCATACATACTGTATACACACATACAGTGCATACATACTGCAAATGTATGTATGTATGTATGTATGTATGTATCTATATATACACACACACATACAAACACACATTGAAAATCATATTGTATTTAAGCAAGCTTACAAATAATGTTTCACTTTGGATCTACAGGTGTGTCGATTGCCAAACAAGTACCTTTTTTCCTTGAAAGCAGGAGACATGGGATGTTTCTGTATTCGTTTCTCTGAAGATGGACGAACCTTAGCAGCAGGTTGCGCAGGAAGAGATGGTTATCCTGTTGTTTGTAAGTGAGAGTTTCAAGGCCTATTTTTATTTTAACACGCCATCTATGTATACAGTGAACTGTTTGGAAGGGAATTTTTCTTCTTTTTAATCCTTGATGGTTGATTGATTACTCAAATTTAAGATATAACCGAACGCTAAAGGGTATTTTTTAATCTTTTCTCCTAGCATGACAGATTTTTTTTAATTTCAGTGGTATTCTCTCAGAGTAATTCAAGTGGTATCAGTAAATCTTTCCACTTTCCCTTCCCCATGTCCTAAAACTTTACAGTATTCATATACCATTATTAGTAATTCAGATATCACATAATCTTAATATTGCAATCTATCAAAATGAGGCTCATGTATCCTCTGAATGATAAAACATTAAATTATTTAGAACATCAAATTAATGGATTTATAATTAACTTAATGGCTAAAACCTGATGTTTATCCCCCAATCTTGTACCATTGGAACTTTTTCAGTCTAACTTTTCAAGACCAATTTTCCAAGTTTCTCACTGGGTCTCCAGTGCTTCACTACAAATGGAGGCTGGAATAGTGGGGATGGAGGCTAAAATATGGCAAGCTATGTTCCATTTTTTTTGTCTGCATACACTTTTTCTTAACTAACCTGACACTGTTACTTTGGTTTTGCTTATTGGATACTTGATAATAGTTTTCTTGTGCTATTTAATGACCGCAAAGGAGTTAAATTAGCAAGACGTTAGTAGTTAAATAGTCCTCATCCCTTCCAGAAACATAATGCTATATTCAGATGAAAATACTCACTTTTCAACTAATTATGCATTTTTTCACTAAGCCATGGTTTGCTTAATAATGGCTTTTTTGAATGTGTGTAAGTCACAGTTGGCTAAATTGATACTTCCTGGTAAACTTTAAATAAAGGGTTACAAAAATGGCTGGATTCCACAATCTAAACAAGCTGTATTGTGAATTTGCATGATTGAAAGTGAGATTATTTAAATATGGAAAGTAATATAAAAGAAAGCTTGGAGGTTTTATAAGAAGGAAATGAATGGTGAACAATAAGCACTATATAACTAGGGAACAACAAAAAAGTAAAATGCTGTTTTCTTTTTTGTTGGTCTAGATAGGTTTATGATGCTGTGTACTAAGATCTGTACTTTAAATATTTGGTATTATAGTTTCCAGCCACTAGATGGTAGTAAACAGATACTTGAATGTTTATTTAAACTTAGGTGCGGTTAGAGCTGAATGATCACAGAAGCTGTGGAATTTCTTTAGGAAAATAGATTACTTTGTTGTGATTATTGTTATAAATACCAATTTTATGAAATTAGTTCCTTTTACTTATATAATTATTACAACATGTATACCCCATCTTGTGCAGAGTATGGGTGGCCTGCATGTTTTAAAACATAATAACACAGGTAAAGGTAAAGGTTCCCCTGCACATGCATGCTAGTCGTTTCCAACTCTAGGGGCCGGTGCTCATCTCCGTTTAATGGAACGCTGTTACCTTCCCACCATAATGGTCCCTATTTTTCTACTTGCATTTTTACGTGCTTTCGAACTGCTAGGTTGGCAGAAGCTGGGACGAGTAACAGGCGCTCACTCTGCTACGCGGCACTCGGGATTCGACCCGCCAAACTGCCAACCTCCCAATCAACAAGCTCAGCGTCCTAACCCACTGAGCCACCACGTCCCTCTATAATAATAACACAGTCATAACCATAAACCAATAGCAGTAGCACTTAGACTTATATACTGCTTCACAGTGCTTTACAGCCTTCTCTAAGCGGTTTACAGAGTCAGTATATTGCCCCCAGCTCAATAAACTGAGATTAAGAAACATAACATCACATTAAACTACACAGAAATCACCAGCAAAATATTTTAACCCTCAAATGTATGATGAAAAAGAATAATGTTGCCTGCATTCCCAAAAATAAGAAAGTTGTTAGCCACTCTAACCTGTGATTATTGGTTTAATATTGGTAAAAATAAAGTCTTCATTACCATACTATCTAACAATCATAATGCTTTATGTAAAGAATCCTCTTCACATTTGAATTTTGTTTACTTGCTTCATGTGTTTCCTTTATGCTATGTATCTCTAGATCCTTAAAAGATTCTATTGTGCTCCTATTAGTGTATGAGATTCCTTCAGGGTGCTACCTAATGGAGTTCTATGGGCATCTGAACATTGTGTATGATCTTTGTTGGTCAAAGGATAATCAGCATCTTCTTACTGCTTCCTCAGATGGTACTGCAAGGTCAGTATAACCAACTTTGTCCTGCTAAAATTGAGGCATGCAGTATAACTGAAATGAAAATGGCCCCAAATTTAAGATAGTTATACACCCATCAGAAGAGGAGATGGGGAAAAAATTAAAACTGCAACAAAATACCAGTTTATCAATCTTAGGTTGCCCAGTTCAGCTAAACCAAGTCTCCAGTAAATAGTATGTGCTTCAAACCTGAGTATGACCACCTGTATCCATCCCCTTATACATGTGCTTGCAAAAGGCACTCTCCAAAAGAGACGAGGACAAGTAGTTACATTCATATCAAGTAAATGAATAAAAATGATATGCAGAATGTTCCAAATGTAAAACTCTTTTCTGACAGATTCTATAAAACCCTGTTTTGAACAGAACTCAAAACATACTTTGTCAAAAAAATCGATATAGAAATTTCAAAGCCACCCTTTGCTGCTGAACGTAGAACAAACTTACATTAAAGACCAGGATTGTTCCTTTTGTTCTTTTTTTCACATCTTGTACACAGTTATGTGTGCACATATAACGTCAGAGCTGGATGGCTGTAGAAATTGAACAAACTAAAAAATAAATAAATAACCATTCCTTATAGGTTTTATTTTTTCATATTTCACATTCAATCTCTTGTTTCATATCTCTGCCCCATTAATAAAATGTATATTCATTTTTTCTATTTGGTTTTTTTTCACAGAACCAGATTTTTTTAAAAAAAATGTTGCTTCAAAACATTTGTACTAAACAAGCTGAAGTGGTTAAATGATTAAGTCAAAAACATTGTGAGGAATTAGGTGGTTTTGATTTAATAGAGAAATTAATTGAATGAGTCATTATAGAAATTTGGCTAATGAGTCAAGTCTTTTTGGTTATTCAGAAGTTATCCAGGTTATATATTTGTAAGTGGACTCAAACTTTTTACAGATCGTTTTTTGAAATATATATGATCACACAATTTGGTACTGAAGTGGTGTATTGCAGTGGTTTTCAACCTGTGATCCGTGGACCCCGGGGGTCCACAAAGGCTTAAAGAAATGTTATGATTTAAATCTTGAGTTAAGTCTTGGGGGTCTGTGGCCATCATTCATGGCCACAAAAGGTATTTAAAGGTATTTAATGGTGAAGAGAAGGTTGAAAACCACTGGTGTATTGAATTATCTAGTACAAAAAATGAGACCAACTTTTCTAAATGTTGCTTCTATTTAGAATGTGGAAAATTGAAGCCCAGGCTACATCAGCCACCAAAATTTTCCCACATCCTTCATTTGTCTATGCTGCAAAATTCCACCCAGTAGCTGAGTACTTTGTTGTAACTGGATGTTATGATTCTGTGATTAGAGTCTGGAATGCAAAAGTAAAGGAAATTAATGGGCAGCTTTTGCAAGAATTTGATGGCCACAAAAGTTTTATCAATGCATTGTGTTTTGATGCTGAAGGTAAGTTGCAGATGTTTCACACTAAAAATGCTGCATATAGTACCTATCTCATTTCATCTTTGTAATTACTCTGATTTTATTATATACTATTGTTATTCTTTTAAGGAGGCTGAGAAGTTAGTAATAGATACCAGAATACCTGGGGACTTCTATTAAAAAAAATCTCTAATATATAAAAAAAGGATTTTTATATGAAAAACTAACAAAATAAAGGAAAGATTATGATATCCATCCAAATCTACTAGGTGTCTATGCCATTTGCCAAAACCTGATGAATTATAAGGGCTAAATTGTGTGGGGGATTTGTACAGGAAATATACTATCTTCAAATTCAGGTACCAGATAAGCAATGAATGTACACACTCTGCAGAGTGGATAAAAATATATATTTTATATTTTATGATAGGAGCTGGTATTGTCATTTTAAGCAGATAAAATACTTCATGTAACCTTACGTTTCATTGACAAAGGAATAATGTCCTCCCTGCTATTGGTAATAATTCCATTTTAGGGTGTGGTTGTGTAACATCCAAACGCAGTTTGGGGCCCCACAATTTCTGAAACAAATTAGCAAAATGGAAAAGTAGGTGATGATGAAAGATACTTGACTAGATACACTTTGCATAAGCCATTATGCAGTATAATTATATGAATAATATGAATGTCAGAATTCTTTTATCATGTTAAGCAAACTAATTGTCTTCTAGGATTTCACATGTTTTCTGGAGATGGCACAGGGTTAATAATTATCTGGAATACTTTTGTTAAAGAAAATTCTCAGTCAGCAATTCAACACTGGGGCATTGATAAGGTATACAGAAAGAAATCAGCAAGTTTTAAAATCTTGTGTACATAATGTATTTTTGATAAGGTTGTGCGATGTATGTTTTAAAGTTTCAGAATTAGATTTCTGACTAAATTCAACATGATTTGCTTCTGTTAATACTAGCTGCTGTATAATATTTAATAAAAATATTTCTGAATAAGTTGATATCATTAATACTCTGATATACATACATATTCTAGAAGCTTTAGCTGTACTTATTTTTTATCTCATATACATGTCCAATAATTTCTTTTTCTACTCCATGCTTTCTTCACATTACTACTATTCAGTTGATAATTGAATTTGCATTTGAGCACTGATAAAAAGGAGTAAACTATGATGATTTGGGAATAACAAAGTCTTTTTTAAAAACCTTGAATTGTTTTATAAAACTACAGTAGTGGGGGTTACTTGCTGCCCTGATGATAATGATGATGATAACAATCATTCCTGGTACCTACATGGGCAACATGTTCATTTTCTTAGCAATGTTTTCAAAAATGCTTTGCCACTGTCTTCTTCCTAGGGCTGAGAGAAAGTGGCTCCATTATCTGGCAAACTTCTGTGTCAACAGCTGGATTAGAAGTCAGTTTTCCCTCCTCATACCCCAACATCTTAACTATTAGACAAAAACTGGCTCATGTATTATAACTATACCAGAGGTAGGCAACCTTGGCTCTTTTGTGACTCGTGGACTTCAACTCCCAGAATTCCTGAGCCAGCCACGCTGAGGGGAAAGTAAGAGGTTTCCATGCTGAGCCATGCTGGCTCAGGAATTCTGGGAGTTGAAGTCCACGAGTCATAAAAGAGCCAAGGTTGCCTACCCCTGAAGTATACCTATTTACAGAAGAACAATGTGTCAGTGACAGTGACAGAACCTTAAATCCATTTGTAACCACTGGCATACTTAAGTACTCGACTCCTTTTCATTCATTTTGCTAAGGTGTATGAAATATTTATTACAACACAAACTATATTCCATTCAGCAATTCAAAATAATTTACACAGGTCCCCTTTCCTCTCCTCATTAGACAATAGCCATGTTGGTAATTTGACTGGTCTCAAATTACCAGCAAGGTTTATATATTTCTTTGCACAAATTATGTGTGTGGTATTGGCCACTGCAAGATAGTAATGGCCGTTTATTAATTGCTTTTAAATGCTGTCTGTCAATAATTGTGCAAGAATCTAATTTATGCAGTTACCTCTAAACCTATGAATTCTAGGCAGTTTTCAGATACTAAAATAGGATTGAGAATGCATTTTTTAAAAACTTCAGTAGCAACAGTTTAACAATTAATAGACAGCCATGAGGTAAACATTATTAATGCCTAATTGTAATCACAACTCTACTAATACATGGATCAGAAGTTGTGTAACTCTAAATGCCAATCTCTGTGAAACAGTAGCAGGAGATAATTTTTTCATTCACATCTTGCTTATGGGTGTTTCAAAGACTTCTAATAAGACAGTGGATTCCTTGGCCGCTTGGTCTTGCCTAACAAGACTGACATTCTATTGTCTTTTTTCATTCTTTTTAAAAAAATATATTTTATTAATTTTTTACAATAACAATCTTTAGGGCTTAGTGAACAATGTGTTGTCTGGGTTGCCTTTTTTCATTCTATATAGTATCGCTATTCTATAGAGTCACTGGGAATCAGGCAGCATATATTAATATATTACGGTTGGTTGTACAGTCGGCCATGTGTTTAGACTGATACCAATACAAGAAAATATTTGTAACTCAGGGTTGAATTGTGAGGTCCTTGGTGAGCTCTGAACTTGGTTATTTTATTGCAGATGTTTCAATACTCAATTAGGTAACACTATCAGTGTATAGCATTTTTATCCACCTACTGAGGACTTGGGATAGGCAGATATTTTGTTTTTATTTGTATTATTATTATTACATTGAAAACATGCTTTCTATAGTTCTGTGCTTTATCTTGGGGTTGTTTTGTCAGGAAATAAATGATGCTGACATTAAAGGAACAGCAATAAATTATTTGGAGGTACACCCAAATGGAAGGCGTTTACTTATCCACACTAAGGACAGTACTGTAAGAATTATGGATCTTCGAATGTAAGTATTTCAAAGTTTTCTGTTTTATACCATTTAAACACTATTACCGGACATTTTGAGGCATTTCTAAAAATTGGCATCTCATTTCTTCTAGGTATCTTAACATATCCTGGCCTTAACTCTCTTAAAGGCATATAGTATCCAATTAAATGAGCTTTTTTAAGCTGCCCTGCCCCACCCACCACCCACCTATGACATAGTGAGAAGCCTTAGTAGCTTCATTGAATTTGAGTGTGTTGCTGGCAAGTATGTGAACAGAAAGTATCATCCCTAGAAGCCAAAGGAGGAGGGTGAGAAAGTGCTAAGGATTGTAATGGGGCTTAACACGACTGAGGAAAGCCGACCTGCATAGGAGAAGGGACACCAAATTACAATCTGGAAGAGGGAATGGCAGATTTTTTTCCATATTTTCAAGAAAGATACTTAGAGATGGCTAAATGTTTGGACAAACTTGGGTGCCAAATAATAAGATGCCATGACTGTGTACAGATTTATAAAGTGAGATGAATTGTAGGCGGTTCTAAGTACAATATTAAAGATAGCTGCAGTGCTAATAATAAATGGTTGGAATTCAAAATTAGAAAAATAGGAACATGGAATCATAGGAGC
The DNA here is from genome assembly GCF_947247035.1 of Vipera ursinii. Lineage (NCBI taxonomy): Eukaryota > Metazoa > Chordata > Lepidosauria > Squamata > Viperidae > Vipera > Vipera ursinii. The sequence goes on along the minus strand of NC_139512.1, from coordinate 266,362,955 downwards.
ATTGGATTAGGTACTGTAAGTACAATAACATGAGAGACAAGTTTTCAAAAAGAATTCTTTATTTATTGCCAACAGCTGCTTCAAGGAATGTAAAGGTGGATTTTTCACATTTAAACTTGAAATAAGAAATACACATCTGCTGATTTTTTCCCCTCTAACTAAAACATTAATGCTGGTATCAAGATTTATGGCATATACAAGCACAAGGCACCAATGTCCACTCTCACTTTTGCAATTTCTAATTGCTCTGAAGGTCTTTGACAGCAAGATCCAAAAAATAAACAGATAATCAAGATCAAAAAAAGGGACGCGGTGGCTCAGTGGGTTAGGACGCTGAGCTTGTCGATCAGATGGTCAACAGTTTGGCGGGTCAAATCCCGAGTGCCACGTAACAGAGTGAGCGCCTGTTACTCGTCCCAGCTTCTGCCAACCTAGCAGTTCGAAAGCACGTAAAAATGCAAGTAGAAAAATAGGGACCACTATAGTGGGAAGGTAACAGCGTTCCGTGCGCCTTTGGCGTCTAGTCATGCCAGCCACATGACCACGGAGACGTCCTCGGACAAGTGCTGGCTCTTCGGCTTTGAAACAGAGATGAGCACCGGCCCCTAGAGTTAGAAACGACTAGCACGCATGTGCGGAGAAACCTTTACTTTTACCTTTACAAGATCAAACTTCAAGAAGAATAGAAAATGAAATATTTTGCAGATAAAGTAGTATTAAGAATTATGCAGTCGCAAAGCTCCATACGGCAGTTGATGAAAGTAACTGAAAATTCTAAGGAAGAAAAAATTATGAGGGGGGTGGGGAAGCCTGGCTATAAGTTAACAAGAAAGACCCAGGATTTGTGGCATATGGAGCCCATCCTTACAAAACATCTCCAGTTCACATCTGAAGGAATTTATAAAAGTTCTGTTAGAATTAATAGTGCTTTATGGTCTATATTAAATAGATTTTCTCACCCATTTAATATTTTACTAGACAATTCCAATGTTATTGGATCATTTTTCCAGGTCTATATGTAGGATTTAAAAGATCTGGTAAGCATATCTTTCCAGATCCAATTAGACACCTCTCTGTAGTCAACATTACTGGGATGATTTTGAAACGGGAGCGCTAAAACAGTGTGATACAGAGATTTTATTATTTTAAAATAACAGAAGAACAGACCTTGCAATTTCCCTATAAAAGTTAGGAGTGCAATAGAGAGAGTAGAATTGCTGGATATTCTGCTAATCAATTCTTGAAATCAATTTTTTTTTCTGCCTTTAATGTTCTCCTGATTCTGCAGGAATCCAGAAGGCTATGTAGTTTTCAGACACAATTATCTTAGTAACAATTCACGTTTGTTTTTTGCCCATGAGTCTGAATTTACTAGTCTGAGACTTAATTTATTCAGAATACCATGGATTGTCATGGTTTTTTATTTTATTTTTATTTTTTTAATTTTAATCCCATTTATATCCCACCCTTCTCCGAAGACTCAGGGCGGCTTACAATCTAAGCACAAATCAAATGTGCTTAGCAATAGCCTTCATTCTATGTATATGCCTGCTTATTAGGGCTTTCGCCCCCCCCCCCCAAGCGGCATTATTACAAAGTCAGCTTAATTGCCCCCAACAATCTGGGTCCTCATTTTACCTTCCTCGGAAGGATGGAAGGCTGAGTCAACCTTGAGCCTGGTGGGATGCGAGCCTGCAATAATTGCAGGCAGCTGGTGTTACTTAAGGAGGCATTAGCCCACTGCTCCACCAAGGTTCTGATCAATGAGACCAAATAAATAAATCAAAACTCCGAGGTAGGAAAATTCCTCAAAGAACATGTTTATTGGATACATAATATCGGCACGGTCAAAAGTGAAACCAGATCTAAAGTCGCTCCCCCCAAGAATCAAAGTAATACATTGTAATAATTCCTACCTCTCTCCTCAGGTTGTCCAATAGTACAACGTGGCAGACCTTTTGACCAAACAATCCTCCTCCCCTTCGGTATGGGAATGATCTTGGTTCCCACAAGATTTACTCATGTTTAGATTATCACAAATACCTTTCCCCTCCTTCTTGAGTAACCTAGAATGACAAAAATGGCTGCAGCCAGGTTCGCTGTAGAGTTGACAGTGGGGTTATCTAGGACACCCTGAACCGCTCCTGGTTTTGCTTTTTAAAATTTACTTCTTAAAACTGCCAAACACCCTGAAATAGCATGATCCGGAAGGCGAGCAGAACATTATAACAAAAGCTTGGAATTACTTAATTGTCCACATCCCCAGCATTTCAGGATCTTTTTAGAAGACTGGACAAACAGAATTGCATATCAAAGATGGTCCTGAGCTATAGATGATCATGATACATGTGGTTGGCTTCATCGAAGGGGGTTAAAGAGAGGCACTAGCTTTATGTTCCTCATGATGCCATCCTTCCATTTTCTATACAAATGAAGTTCAACTTGTGTTGCATATTGTAGGATATGCCAGATGCAGGATTCTTTCACTACATAAATGTGTTTATAGGATGTTATTGAGCTGACTACTTCATCTGTGTAGATCCTGTTCCTTTCCATCTGTAGGTTTTCTTGAAGCTAAGTTGGTCAGAGTCAACTTAAATCTAGAAGGTTCCTATTTCTTTGATATTCTCATCTAGACGGAGTCTTATGCAGGTAGTCCTTGACTTAACACCACATTTGGGACCAGAATTTCTGTTGCTAAATAAGGTGGTTGTTAAATGAATCACACCTGATTTTACAATCTTTATGACTTTTTTGCCATGATTGCTAAGTGAATCACTGCAGTCGTTAAGCAAATTATGTGGTCATTAAGTGAATCCATCTTCCTCCATTGACTTTACTTGATGGAGGCTGGCTGGGAAGGTTGCAGATGGTAATCACATGATCCTAGGATGCCACAACTGTCATACATTAGTGCCAGTTGCCAAGTGCCCAAATTTTGATCACATGATTGTGAGGATGCTGTGAACACTTACAAGTGCGAGGATCAATTGTAAGTCACTTTCTTCAGTCGTTGTGTAACTTGAAACAATCACTAAACGGATGGTTGTAAGTTGAAGGCTACGCGAAAGTAAGGGTAGGTCATTCCACAAATCAAGAAGTGGCATACAGAGTAAGTAAAAGCGTAGCTATATTCATGTTATCTCTCTCTTATTCTTTAGCTTAGCAACAAAGAAATATATTGGTGCTACCAACTATCGAGAAAAAATTCATAGCACCTTAACACCATGTGGAACATTCCTTTTTTCTGGAAGTGAAGATGGTGCAGCCTATGTTTGGAATTTAGAAACAGGTACCTTTGCTCTTTATTTTGAAAACTTAGTAATATGAAACGTTTGTTTATATAGGTAACATATGTTTTTAAATGACCTTCTAAATAACCGTGGTTGAAAATTAAAAGCTTCAAAACCATTTTTCTTGGGACTTTTGTATATGCTAAGCAATGCTTCCCCATTTCTTTCTATCTATATTTTAAATTTATATAGTTTTCTCTTTACATCAAAAGAATGGGATCACCAGAATTAAGGTTATGATTCAATGGGCAAATAAAAATGCCAAATCCAGTCTGAATATTTGCTGACTGTGCGACAAACCATAACAACAACAGCTTATTATCTAATAATTAAAGTATTATTCACAGCTATTTATAATTTATTTATTCACTGTGCATTACATCCCCAAAGTGATATTGATAAATTATACCTGCCCTGCAGGATACTTGTTTACAATTCTTAACTTGAAAGCATCCTTTAATTTTCAGATTCAGTTGGCTTGGGCTCCCCCAAACTTCTTGTACTAAAAAAAAATCTTAACGCACGTGAATAAAGCACTCGCTCACCTACTTTTTTTCTTTTCTTTTGCAGGTGATCAGGTAGCTGTGTATTCTGATCTTTCTTTCACTTCCCCGCTTCGTGACGTTGCTTTCCATCCACTTGAACATATGGTGGCATTTTGTGCCTTTGGTCAAAACCAGCCAATCCTTGTGTACATTTATGATTACAAAGGTGATTGAATACATTTGTGCATTTGTGTGTGTGTGTGTGTCTATCTAAGTCACACCTTAGTTATGAAAGTTTGAAGTGGCCTTTCTTGCTGCACGTACAAGTAGTCCTCGACTTAACAACCATTCATTTAGTGACTGTTCAAAGTTACAATAACACTGGAAAAAGTGCATTGTGACCAGTCCTTGCACTTACAACCATTGTACCATCCTCATGGTTATGTGATCAAAATTGGGGTGCCTGGCAATCGGCATGTATTTTTGACAGTCCCAGTGTCCCAGGGACTGCTGTTTGCAACCCTTCCCAGCCACCTTCCAACAAGCAAACTCAGGTTTGGAAGCTGGATTCATTTAATGATGGTGTGATTCACTTAACAACTGCAATAATTCACTTAACAACCATGGCACACAAAAAAAAGTGCTAAAATCAAGTGTGACTCGCTTAAGAACCACCTTACTTAGCGTCGGAAGTTTTGATTCCAGTTTGGATCGTAAGTGGGGGACTACCTGTCAGAGATGGTAATTGAACTCATAGCAAGAAAGATGAGATAAAAAGCTTTTGAGGTTCTTTGACGTCCTCCGTAGAAATACCTAATCTGTTCACACTGAAGTGATAGTGACTTTTATATTTTTCTGCTTTATAGCCTTACTGCTTACATCCTTAATTCGAATGATAGCTGGGATTCAGCAGTCTTTTATGACAAGAGTAATATTGTTCAAACATTTGTTTTGACTTTTTCCTCTGAAGTTGCCAAGCAGGGGATTGAGACAGTACAGGAACTGAGTGGATCACAACTATCCAAGTCCCCCAGAAGCCCACAGGCTCTCAGCATGTCTGCCAGTGTTCCTGCACAGAAGAATTTGATGATGTTGTCAGCTGACCAGTTTGCAGATGTTGCAAGAAAATCAATGAGGATGCAAAGAATCAAACAAAAGCTGGATTCTGTTATGGTAAAGTTCACTTAAAAATTCCACTACAATTTCAGTGATTATTTGAAGTCACAGCGGCGCTGAATGAATGGTGCTTACAATCTGTCCTTGAAGATGCAACTGTCACAGCACGCCTCTGGTCTTGTGATTGTGATCTGGGCATTTAGCAACCATCTCATAATTACAATGGTTGCAGTATCCCATGGTCACATGATGACCATTTGCCACTTTCTTGCTGGCTTCTCACAAGCAAATTCAATAGGGTAGCCAGTAGGGAAGGTTGCGTGTATCTCAGGTAAGTCTTTCCCAGCCAGCAATAGCCACCCCAAGCCCTCATGCCATTCTGCATTTCTCCCTCCCGATATGCATGGCAGCAGCCATTTGCTTACTTCATGATGATATTATGCTTCTGAATGTTATGAGTAGTTGATAAAGATAAGGATTGTCGGGATCATGCTACATATGTGTGGGCTTGTCATAAGAGAGCTTGTAGACTATTGTAGAACCACAGGATGTTTGTTCTCAAATTCTCAAACTCTTCTTAAGGTAATTGTCCCACTGGGTGGCACTAGGAATAAGGGCATTTTCTTAACTTAGTGACTTAGATTGATTTTAAGGAATACGGCATAATTCTAATGATCATAAACAAAAGTAACTGTAAAATGAACTAATATCGAAAATATTGCCCTTTAAATAGTTATTGCACTGTGGAAAACACCAACTCACTCTTCTACATTGGTCCTGAACTATATTTGAGTAATTTGTATCTGAATTTCTTCTGTAGACTTCCAAGTCCTACAATTTAATTACTAACTTAATGTAGTAAAATATTTAATAATATTTGGTTCGCTGTTTTATCAAAAGTAGCAGCCCTATGTCATGAGCCAGGCATCCGGCGGTTATATTTGGAAATTTGGGTGCATGTTTTAGACACACTTACAAAATGGCCATCTCAATTATGTCAGCCAATCACAAAAAGTTTATGTATCAAAAAATGCAAACAAAACCCTGCATCTAAAATACCCATCCTTTTATTTTCTGTGGGATTTAGAGATATTGTTGGAAATGCAGGTTTTATATAAGGCTGCTTATTTGCCTTGGATCTTGTTAGTTTTTACTTTATGTAATGTTGTATATACATCCTTCTACTGTCATCTCTCACTATCTTTAGTGCACATTTGTGTAGATTCTAGATGTATTATTTTTTGGTTTTTATTATTTTGCTACATAAAATTGTAAATATACTCAAAGCATCAAATTTTGTTGCAGATGTTGCATTATTATGTTTTTTTTTTCCTTTATAAATCATGTTATGCTTCTTGAAGTTTGAATCAGCCCTCTTTGCAACCTATATATAGAAGAAGACATACAATTATCCTTAATTAGTTCCCAGTAAATTAATTGCCTATTTGGAACTGTTTGGTATAATGTAAATACGCTATGGCTGGCTGAGGAATTCTGGGAGTTGAAGTCCACGAGTCATAAAAGAGCCACGGTTGCCTACCCCTGTTCTAAGGGTTCAAGTTTGAAAATGAATTCATTTTATTATTTTTTTATTTTTATTTTAATTCCATGTATATCCCGCCCTTCTCCGAAGACTCAGGGCGGCTTACAAGCTTAGCAGTAGCCTTCATTCTATGTATATGCCTGCTTATTAGGGCTTTCACACACACACACCCCCAAGCGGCATTATTACAAAGTCAGCTTATTGCCCCCAACAATCTGGGTCCTCATTTTACCTACCTCGGAAGGATGGAAGGCTGAGTCAACCTTGATCCTGGTGGGATGCGAACCTGCACTAATTGCAGGCAGCTGGTGTTACTTAAGGAGGCATTAGCCCACTGCTCCACCAAGGCTGTTATGTAGATGTGTCAGATGTTAGACCTTCAGACATGGCTCCCAGCATCCCCCAACCCATTTCAGCGATTAGGAATGTGATAAGTGGTAGTTCAGCAATTTCAGGGAGGCTGGGAATACGAGAGAGAGAAAAAGTATTTTTTTTCCATTTTAACAGTTAACTCCACTCTCAAGGCAGAAAGCATGTGGTAATGTGCAAAATTAATAAAGTCACAGTAAAGAAGTTAACAACAAAAAAAAACCCTTATTCACCACTTGGCTGATTGCATTAATGTGGTGGCTGTGGTGACTGCAGGTGTACTTGGCTCCTTCCACAGCCTTCAGGAAAAAAAAACCCTATTTGAGGTCAATTGTTGCAAGAAGACAATATTCTAGAGAACTTGCATTGTGCAAACGGAGGGAGGGCTGCGTGAAGCTATGGTAGGCATTTCCTGCCTTTACGCCAAGGGGGGAAATGGAGCTCTTGAGAAATCTCTCCAGGTGTGCCTTGACAAATTGTCCAAGCATGATGGTGACTATAGATGCACTGCTTCGTGCCCCATTTATACAGAAGAAAACAAGTTCTCATAGCAACCGCTGTTCCCAAATTCAGAAAGCAAGCTGGCAAATTTGGCTGGGTCTCTGATGGCTCTCCCAGGCAGAAATGGTGCATTAGTTTTTCTCCTTGGGAGATAAATGTAAAATGTTCTCAAAGTGCCATAGAAAATTTTTCAAATCATATTTCTCAGTGGAATGTTTTCTTGAACCATTTGGCTTGGCTCTTTTCTCATTATACTGTGGGGAATAAGCGATATAAGATAATAGCAAGCGATACGTCTGTACATAAGGTCAAAGTACAGGTTTGCCTGGATAATATTGCAAAGCTCTATTTTTCTACCTGAGGGAGGATTGCATGTAAAACCACTCCAGTGCTAAACAAAAGAGATTGCAAACTTACTTAGAGGTAATCATTGCCTGCTGCACACTGTGACAAAACTGTAATTTAAAGGATTAGCTTTATTTACAAAGGCACAAAACTCCAGAAAGGACAAATTACAGTGCTGACTTTCCCAGCCTAATTTGATTTGCAACCATGTATGAAAATTTTTATTCTTCTAATTGTAAAGGTCACAGCCCTGTATTATCAGGGGGAAAAATCAGCAAAATTGTTCTTAGCTTGTTGGAACCTGAATTTACCTGGATTCTCTTTTATTTTTGGGTGGTGCACGCTTTTTTTTTTTAACATGAAAATTAGGCTCACTGAAAAGGGGTATTTGCATAATTCCCATAGATTATAAAGCAAATGCAAAACAACTGTGTTTAAACTTGGCAGGAGTGTGTAGGCTTTTCTATCTCTTTAAACACATACACGTGCGCGCGCGCACACGTGCACACACACACACAATACCTTTTGTACTTGTATTTTTACTCCATTCGGGCCTTGTAATATACTATCTATGATAAAACTGTGGTTTTTATGTTAAGCAAGCAAAGTGTTGTGAAAAGAATTAGTTGATTGGTGTTAGTTATCTTAGCCAACCTTTTCTTGTTGTTGAAAAGGTGTTTAGCAATTTCTTCCCACAGCCTACATTTCAGAAGTTATTGCTTCACGGTAATCGTTCCATAGGTCCTATTATATGCTGGCATGTTAACTTAAAACATAGGAAAGTAGAGGTCTTCTCTACCTTTACAGACAGCATTGGAAGACTGATCTCTAATTACATCTCACCCTTGAACACTCTCTATATATTTACTTTATATACCTATCTGATATTGTACATTATTTAATAACAGCCTGACTCCTGAGGGTGCAAGGTTCGTGTAAGCCACTTCTACTGCTCATGAACAGGCCGGGGGGGGGGGTGTTGAGGGGTTTTGCTATTTTTCTTCTCACTTGTCTACAACTCTTGCATGTTCACAGAAATCACATTTTCAGGAATGTTCTTTAAATAAACTACAGATTAAGGATAATCAGACGTATTCATTCCATATGAAAACTACTCCTGTGTTCATAGAATACTTACATGAAAGGGAATGGTGCAGTCAAACACTAGGGTAGATTTAGAACTTATTGGGTGGGGGGGGGGGGAAGAAGCAGGCTGATTAATGCAGTTTGGATTTGCTCCTGTAGGGCTCCAGGAAAGGCTAAACAAATTAAATAATTCCCAACCGTTCATTAACTTGGAATTGTGTGCAGTGCAAAATCACTTCTAGCAAGCCTTTGAAATCCAGATATGGTTTTGACTTCCACTGCCGCAATTAGCACGCAGCTCTAAACCAAGCACCTTTTAAAATGAGTGTGGTCTGCTTAATGGTGTTTGATGGCAGGAGGTGGTAAGTGTAAGTGTTGGAGTAGAAGCTACAGTGTGCACCAATGAATCTAATGCATTTCATTTGGATGGTGAAGGGAAGGCTTTCAAAGAATATGATGTAGCGCCAGTGTGCAAAAGAATCCTATTAAATGAAGCAGAGGTTGGGCCAGCTTTTCATGCATCGATGAGACTGTTATTGCATATTTTAAGAAAGTGGTTTTAATATTTTTAACGCTATGGATAATCCTCATTTAGCAACTTGCCTTGCACTGCGGCCGCTTGCAGTGACAGTGGTGATGAAAAAAAGTAACTGCAACCATTTCCTTGCATTTATGACCTTTGCAGGCCTATAAAGTGAAGCAAAATCGCGATGTTTCAGCAACTGCTTTGCTCTGTTCCAGTTGCGGTCACTAAACAAGGACTACCTGTACCCGATAAAATAATTTTATGTTTCTTGTAACCATTCTTTTATCTAATAATAGCAGCACTGATTTCCTTTTTCTTTTCTCTTTTTTTTTGCTAGCACTCATATGATTTAATTGTTTACATAATCCTTAAAATAAACCACTTTCCCCTGCAGTGGGGGCAACGCATGTGGGCCGAGATTAGAATGTCGTTCTTTGCCTAAGGCTGCAAAGCAGCATGAGGTTTGGAATGGGGGTACAGCTGGTTTATAGCTTAGCATCGAAAAGTTAGCCTGCAAATAAAGAGTTCTCAACAATAGATTAGCTTTATCATACTAGTGCAGGGGAGATCAGTAGCAGTAGGCTTAAGTACAGACCGTCTCTCCATCTTTCAGTTCTGCCTTCAGAGCTCATTCTCTTGCACTTTTTACCTTGTATTTAACCTGCCCTTCTATTTCATTTATTTATTGCTCTATAGCTAGTTCTCAGCGGGAAAAGATTTATCAATATGCTGACATAAGAGAAAAATATGGTTGCTGAAGTCCTATATGGCTAAAACCTCTAGGGTGTTTTTTTTTAAGTGTCATGCCCTTGTTAGGAAAATTTTAAAAAAAATACCCAAGACTATTAAATCACTTAGTTGGAATAGTTGTCATAGGTCAGGAAAGAAGCAGATCAAGAGATTTTGGGATACTTTCAATTAATAGTTTTAATTCAGAGAAATCTGATGAAATAAGCCCAAAGGGAGAGAGGGGTTCCCGTTGAAACCTGCTTTGATATGTTGAGTAATAAATTATGAAAGCTGGCCAAATAAGCCTTGGAGATTTAACTGCTGGCGACAATTCACTTTAAGTTTTGGAGGTTATCTTTAGATCTGATTTTCTGTTTAGAGTGCATTCATATCCATTTTCATAGAGCCTAGGTAAAAGAACTGATCTGTCAAAAGCTAATCATTTAAAACAAATTCTAAATTTTAATTGCCCCATTAAAATATCTGAACTTTTTTCTAAATTCCATGTATTTGTTTATATTGCATAGTTTATATATTGGTTTAATATGTTAAGCTTTGTCCCTGTTAATGATTATGTAATTGAATGAAATGAAACTAAAATACTGAAAGTACGTTATGTGTATCTAAAGCCTTGTAAAAAAAAAACCCAACAGAAACAACAGGAGAAAACATGAAATAATTTATGACATTTTGTACACCATCTGCAACATAAGAATTTTTCTGATGAATAAGAAATATTCCAATTACAATATTACAGTTCCCTTCTATGCCCTAAAAATAATGCTTTTCCTAATTCCTAATGCGTAACAGAGTGAGCGCGCCTGTTACTCATCCCAGCTTCTGCCAACCTAGCAGTTCGAAAGCCCGCAAAAATGCAAGTAGAAAAATAGGGACCACTATGGTGGGAAGGTAACAGCGTTCCATGCGCCTTTGGCATCTAGTCATGCCGGCCACATGACCACAGAGACGTTCTCGGAAAAACGCTGGCTCTTCGGCTTTGAAACGGAGATGAGCACCGGTCCCTAGAGTCGGAAACGACTAGCACGCATGTGCGGGGGAACCTTTACCTTTACCTTAATTATTACCAACAATATTTACAACTTCAGTTTGTGTTAGTAAACAAATACCTTCACCCTTCTCTGTTTCTGATTAATTTTTCAACAGCCTTTTGAAAATAAATTGCTTTCTCAGACCTTAACTCATACTGTGGAGTCATAGATTTGAGTTCCTTCTCACTTTGTGTGCACTAAATGTATGGGAAAGAGGATTGAAAAAACGGATGCCAAATATTTTTTTGAAATTGGACTTGAAGTAGAATCACAAAGACTTACAAACTTCCCATATATAAATTGGATGGTGGTATCTGCATCTCCGTTTTAAGATGGAGCCTTTTATACATTTGTTCATTGTGAAAGCATTAGGCAGTATGCCCCCAAAGCTATTCTGAAAGAAGTTACTTAGAAATCAATCATTTTTAAATAAATATATTTTGACAAAGTAGGGGGGTTGTATTCTTTAAATCTAATGTTAGGGATTGGTAAATTCCATGAATTCTGCACAGTTTGTGAATTTTGAGTTATTATAGTAGCCTCTATATTCCTGCAACAGCTTCCTGCACAGAGATCATGGCTTTGAACTTATTAATTTTTTTCCTCTGATATCTTTTGAAGAACTTGGGCGTGACAACCAAAATTGTTAAGGCTGAGGGAGTAAAAAAGTAAAATTGTCAAGCTATGTCAGATAAACAGTACAATTTATGTAATAATCCAGAGGGTTTTTCAAACTTTGAGAAACAGAAAATGGCATTATACCTTGTAGGTTTGGAGACCACAGTGTTGATGCAATAATTAAAAAGAATGCCAAAAGGAAGTATTAATGCATCCTTTTAGAAAAAAAATGGAGGCAGTTATATTTCATAATTTATTGGTATTTCAACTATTTTTTAAGCTATCTTTCTTTTCAAACTGTTTTTAGTTCTTCAAAATTGAGTTGTTTTTATACTAATACAGCAATTATTTTTCCAATTGGCAAGGCTTTGCAGTTTAGCTCTTGTGTCTCAGGGAGAAAGTTATATTTCAATTTTTCTTTTGCAGGCCAGTTCCAGTCCAATGCTTCCCAGCCAATCCCTGCTATCGCCACACGCCAGATTAAGACTAACAAACAATCTAGGTGTATCAGTGATTCCACCTTATCCTCTTCCTACTAAACACGGTAATGTATTTTCTGTGGTTATTAATGTACTTTGGAGGAGTTCATATAAAATGGTCTTCCTTGCTCAGTGACAGATATTTTTGTGAATAATCAACATGCCTATATTTACTCAATGCATTTAGAGCTAACACTAACACAGAGATGAACGACAGACAACTGGAATCAAACTTGAGTAGCAGTTGTTCAAAACATAAGAAAAATTAAGCAAAGCAAATTTTGTCTAACCCATTTTACCATATAGCAAGCGTTTTGATCATCCATCCATCTACCATAGATTTTAACCCAGGCTCATACTCTGGAAGGAAAATATATTCTGACTGATGCTACCTATAATGTAGGAAATTTTGTCTTTTTAATTCCTGGTTAACAGAGAACTGTGTAGGTCACAACAGCCCCAAACTGGTAGTTTTTAAAAAGTACCATATTAATGAATTGCTAGAACGCAGGAGGGAGGATAATCTAAACTCCTCAAGACCTCTTCCAGCGATTATGTTATGGCACTAATGCCATAATGTTCAACAAGTAGGATCACTGCAGTGAGCTAAAAGGTATGTCATATTTCACTGGTTTTGTGGGGCCCTTCATCGAAATAGGTTTTGATCAGCGTTAATCTTCTCAGAATGCCGGTTTGTTACACATATAGGTTAATGACTACTCATTCAAGGACTGTTCGATATTATGGTAGCACTGCATGAGTAGTACTTATGGCTGGTCCTTGAAGTTCCAGCCATTCCAGCCACCCTATTGTGGTCATGTGATCACAATCTGGGTGCTTGGCAACCAGCTCACACTGTTGCGGTGTTCCAGTGTCAGGGCAGGACGGTCATTTGCACCCTTCCCTGCCAGCTTTCCACCAGCAAAGTGTAAGTCACTTTTTCAGCACCATCGTAATTTCGAGCAGTTGCTAAATGAATGGTGGTTAAACGAGGAAAACCTGTAACCTGCCCTATAGATCTACAGCACTACAGCTCCCATCTCCACCTTCGTTCCGTGGAGCTCACTTGGAAGGTGTCAACTTGGAGAAAGCTGCACTAAGTAAAAGCTTCCCTCTTTTGGCCCCATCTTTGCATTCTCCCTGTGTATGTATGTATGTATGTTACACACAGACCCACACATACCTTTCCCAGGCAGTTTTGGTGTGTTGTGGCATTGTTTATTTATTTTGAGTTTTTTATCCTGCCTTCATTACTTTATAAGTAACTCAAGACAGTAAACATACATAATACTTCCTTCTATTATCCTCAAAACAACAACCCTGTAGGGTGGGATGGGCTGAGAGAGAGTGACTAGTAACACAGCTGACTTTTATGCCTAAAGTGGAATTAGAACTCACAGTCTCTTGGTTTCTAGCCCACCAAGGAAAGAAAGGCAAATCAAATAAAATTGCTAAAATAAAACTTTAGAAACAAAACCTGTACCTAAACTCACCATAAAAGTCAGATCCAAACAACTACACCCAGGGTTGAAAATAAAATCAGGTCTCCACAGCTCTCTGGATCTTGACTGATTAATTATGTGCCATTGTAGATTTTACAAACGCAGTGTGTTAATAATTTCTAATTCTTCCTAGTATGTAAATTATGCCATCTGTTTTAGATATTGTTGAAAGAACTTCAGTTGGCAGTGGTGACAAACTAGGCATTTTATTGACCAGATTAATATCAGTTCTTTTTTAAAAAAACAAAACACATTATTTTAGACAACATGAAGCAAAAAATGTAAACAAATATCTCAGTACCATTGGAATTCTAGAATAACCAATGTAAAATATTAGGAAAAGGAACCATTGTTTCATCAAAGTTCCCATGAAAATATTCATAACATTTAGGTGACAATGGAACTTCTGTTTATCTCTTCTGGGTTCATTGCTATGATCCCTCTGCTATAAGAATATTGTTTTTAGAGAGACGTGGGAAAAGATTTTGTATATGTGTCACCATTAGCTGTGGCAAAATTCGCGATGGTGAAAAACGAGGACCAGTCGCCGACAAAACCCAGTGGCGAACTGACGAACAACCTATTCCCAGGATGGTGGGGAACGGCAGAAGGTGCACAAACAGAGGGCCGTATCGTCACCGGGAGTGTCATCTCCGCTCTGTGCAAGCGGTGAGACGCTCCGACCCTCTGTACTTCCCCGGAGGACCCGGGAGCGAAGGTGTACAGCCTCCTATACTAAGGCTGGTCTACCTGAATGCCAGGTCCGTAGCTAACAAGGCTCACCTCGTTCGTGACCTAGTGGAGAGCGAGCACGCGGACCTGGCTTGCATCACGGAAACCTGGCTGGGCCCAGAGGGTGGTGTCCCCCTGGTTGACCTCTGCCCGCCAGGTTTCCAGGTGCTGCACCAGCCTCGGACCCATGGGAGCCTCAGCCTTTCTTATGGTCCAGCTTTCACTGCCATACATTGCAACTGGGAAGACCATAGCCTTGACTATACACACTTTTGTTGACAGGGTGATGTCTCTGCTTTTTAGTGTGCTGTCTAGATTTGCCATGGCTTTCCTCCCAAGGAGCAAGCGTCTTTTAATTTCTTGGCTACAGTCCCCATCTGCAGTGATCTTGGAGCCCAGGAAAATAAAATCTGTGTGCTCCATTCTTTAAGAATATGCATTACATTATATGTATATGTACTGTATACTGTACATATATACACATACATATGCATACACAGTACATATATCATGTAATACCTATTATAGAAGAATGGAACACAAGGAATTGATGACAATGATAAGGTTTTGCTTATATAGAAGTTTTATGTATATATACACACACACATATGTATACATTATGTATAGTGAAAGTATGTATACATACATGCATACATGTATGTTTATATACATATATTCGATGACTTTGGGCTAGCATTTTGTGTCAGCCCCATACATCTCACATCGTTGTGGGGGTAAAACTAAAACTAAGGCAACTCCTACATAACCAATATTTTGCTATCAGAGAAAAAAAACCAGAATATAAATGTTCCTTTCTGAGAGAGATGGGTGGGAAGGAAGGAAGGAAGAAAGGAAGGAGAAGCAGAAAAAGACTTGATGGTAAACTATTACAAGATTTTGTACTTATAAGACATGGTCTGAGGCACAGGGAAGCAACATGTAACTAATATCTAGTTTAACTAGTGCCTTCTTGGGAAATTAGCTTCAAATTTCTTTAAACCTTATTGGTACTGTGATGGAAGAAAAGGATTGTAAATAAATAGTTGCCTAGAGATATTTGCTTGAGATGGTAGCAGTCATTAAACGAACCATCATGTGACCAGACCTGATTTACAGATATTTTTACCATGGGCGTTAAGCAAATCATGTAATCGTTAAGTGAACCATGCAGTCATTAAGCGAATTCAACTTCCCTAATTATCAGAGGCCAGCTGGGAAGGTCACAATTTGCTGACATGTAATCGTAAGACATTGTGACTGTTGTAAATACGATCTGATTGCCAAGTGCTCAAATTGCAATCATGTGACCTCAGCAGTAGTATGATGGTCATAACTTTGAAGATGATCGTATGTTACTTTTTCTGAGGCCATCTTAACTTTGGACGATCATTAAACAAATGGTCATAAGTTGAGAGCTACCTATATTTAATAGATGGAGCTTGGAGAAGGCCCATCCCATTGGATCTAATGGGATAAGCAGAAATTATTGAAGATAAGAAACTCTAAAAAATAACCTGGTTCCATGTCATTATATATTTCAGATCCTTTCACTCCTTGTTCTGGCAAACCATTAGCCACATTCTTAGAGAATAATAAACCAGAGCATTTAAGAATCCTGGCTTATTAGAAATGAGGTGTATTCTGATTCACATAACTCATACATATGTGCTTTTTATTTATAGGATTCTAAAATCTCCTTTTCACCATTAAAAGCAGATTCCAAAATTAGATTTCTACGAGTGCAAATTAAGATGATTATTGTATTCAGGATATTTTCAAATCCAGTTATCATGATCTTAGCAGTCTTGTCAAAATATGGAGCAACGTAAAAATTAGAGCCTGGACATTGGGATAATTCCTCCTATTTAGGAGCATCTCAAGGGATAACTTAAGCCCCTTAACTTCTTTCCAAATGCCGTAAAATCTTACTGTGCCCAATTCACTGATATAATATTGCTGACTATAACCCAGACAGGTGATTCTTTGGAGGCATTTCTTTTTAAAGTATAATCTAGATTGCATGGAAGTCAAACCGCTCTCCTGCTATTTTAAAGCCAGACATTTTAACAAAAGGCAATATCAAGGTTTTTGTACATAAGCAGTGTGACAGCTGATCAGTCACTTGGCTAAAAGATGTTCAGAGATGTATCAGAATAGGGCAGGGGTCGGGAACCTTGGCTCTTTTATGACTTATGGACTTCAACGCTCAGAATTCCTGAGTCAGCAGGAAGTCCACAAATCATAAAAGAGCCAAGGTTCCCGACCCCTGGGATAGGGTAAAGTAATTTACCCTTCAGGTCACCCTAGGACAGGGGTGGGAAACCATGGCCCTTTTATGACAGCTGTCAGAAATTCTGGGCGTTGAAATCCACAAGGCCCATGGTTCCCCACCCCTATCCTAGGGGCAGCTGTATGGTGTTTCTGACCATAGCATGGAAATGATTTTCCACTATGGTCTTCCAGACTGTTTTTCAACTTCCCAATATACTCGAGAAGGGACGCGGTGGCTCAGTGGGTTAGGATGCTGAGCTTGTCGATAAGGTCGGCAGTTTGGCGGGTCAAATCCCGAGTGCTGCGTAGCAGAGTGAGCGCCTGTTACTCGTCCCAGCTTCTGCCAACCTAGCAGTTCGAAAGCACGTAAAAATGCAAGTAGAAAAATAGGGACCACTACGGTGGGAAGGTAACAGCGTTCCGTGCACCTTTGGCGTCTAGTCATGCCGGCCACATGACCACGGAGACGTCCTCAGACAAGCGCTGGCTCTTCAGCTTTGAAACGGAGATGAGCACCGGCCCCTAGAGTCGGAAACGACTAGCACACATGTGCGGGCAAACCTTTACCTTTAATATACTCCAGAGTCCTCGGTATTTCCTGTTGGTCTTCCATTCAAGTCCAAACCAGGTTGAACCCTTCTTATCTTTTTTCCGAGATCAGCCAAGGTGCTGCTTTATGCTATTTCTAGACCTGCCTTCAGTAAATTAATCACATTGTTTTCTCTGTCTGGGGGGAAAAAACTGGAAATGCTTTCTTGTTCTTAGGGCTGCTAAGGGAATTTCAGGTAAACATTCATTCAGAGCTTGCTGCCTAAGGGGAGCTAAGCTTGTACCCAAGAAAATTACTGAATCTAGCTTTGTTAAAAGGGCACAAAAATAATGCTTGAGAAAGGAAGACCCGATGAATGGTGTGATTGCAAAAAAAAACAGCAAGAAAGCTGCAAAATTGTCTACTCGTTCTTGCTTTTAAAAACAAGTTCCAGAACACACAATTCTTGATGGGACTCTTTGTTCAAGATACTGTTTGTATCAATTTTTCATAGAAAGAACTGCAACTATGACATCACACTAGCTTTGTATTCTTTGCCTTTAAAAGATTGGGCTTCAAAATCTTCCCTTTGATTGATAATCTTTTAAAAGTGACAATACAAATGTCAGAATAGTATAACTTTTTAAAAAAATGTTGGCCTGCTTATTGTGTTTATAATGAAATCAAGACTGCACAGATTCCTCCATTATGTGTTCTTTGTTATAAATTACTTCTAGGCATGTTAATTAAAAATATTTAGCTGAAAAGTATAGAAATGCTAAACGCATTAGCTGCAAAACTTTGAAGATTCCAAAGCTTTATCATGAGAAAACTCCTATTTATGTGAAATTGGTATATGTTAGGATAATTACCGCTGTGCCTTTGGGATAAAGGAAGTACTCTCAGCCAAATTATACAAGGGTGTGGATTAAATCAAGCATTACTTTCTACTTGGCATTGATCTCTGTAGATTGCAAAACCAAGGTATGACGTAGCATTGTGCAAATAACTTGCCAAAATTTGTTCCTAACTTTTTTTTTAATTATACAGAAAAGAGGAGGGGGAGGAACTTTAATTCAGAATCTTTGTTCATTAGAAGTGAACATTACAATTTGAAAGACACAGGATAGAATAGATTAATGTTTTCCCCAGAACATTAACAGTTATTTGGTAAGCAAAGTATCAGTCCTCTGTATAGTATACAGTACTTACATGGAATTGTGTTCTATTGAAGTGAGTAAAGTTATTTCTGATTACATATAGGGATCAGGATTGGGGAATAAACAGCTAAGTGATCACAATATAGTTTCTGGAACCTTGAAATGAAACAATGTTTAGATCCACTTTAGTACAAATTCTGACCAAGTAAATGAATGTTGCACTTTGATGCAATAGTTTCCTGATTATGGAAAGTGACAGGAAAGGGTTCAAATTTTAGTAAGATAGTAGTTTCCCAATTCTGGTTAGGACCAACTTTTCCCCATTCATGGGAGAGCAAATCGTCCTCCTCAGTTGCATGGGTTAATTAATCCAAATTTGATTGGGATGCTTGGGGCACAAGAATGTAAGCATGCTGTTACCTCACCTTGGCCTATTCTCTGATGTGAGGCCATCTAAATATTATAGATATACTTTCAGCTGTAAAGTTTATGAAATTATAAGTGCTGAACAGGTATATAGATTCATGCATTTCAAATTTTGTTGTTGTTGTTAACTGGGTTAAGCAGTGCTTGGAGGCCTGTGGGGGTCTGGTTGGGGGAACAACAGCTGAACTCATCCACTTGTTTTATCATCTTTAGTTCTGGATGGGGTTGGGTTACCCCAGACAGACTCGGTGCGCCCTCAGTGGGTTTTTCCAGACTCAAAGAGCAGGTGGCAGTCATGGCTAGGAGGGACTTTGCTCAAGTTCACGTTGTATGCCAGTTACACCTGATTTGGATCAAGAGGCCTGTACACAGTCACTAAGGCCGTGTTCATTTCTTGGTTGTATTATTGCAGTGCACTCTATATGGAGCTACATTTGAAGAGTATTTGGAAGTTGGTACAGAATGCAGGGCTGCGGACTCTTCTGAAGGCCCTAACATGGCATAGATACCATGGGTGTTGTATGAGCTGTATTATTTATCAGCTTGCTTCTGGGTCCAATTTAAAGCCCTTTATGGCATGGATCCAGGATGTCTGAGGAGCTGTCTCACCCAAATGGAATTATCCCATTCCACTTGTTCCAGCAGAAGGGGTTTTTGCAGAGCCTATTAAAGATATTCACCTGACTTAGGGGGGGGGATCTTTTTGTTAGAGGTGGTTGATGGGGTAAGAAAACCTCACCACTGTGCCACTCCTCTTCTTGGTTCTAATTTTTATATAATATAAAATATAAATAATATAAAAATTTTATATAATATAAAAATTATATAATTTTTATTATATTTTTAATTCTAATTATTTTTATATTTATCTTGTTGTTATCATTTGTAAGCCATCCGAATTGGGGAGAAGGGCAATATATAAATTTAATTAAGTAAATAATTATCTATAAATCCCATTGATTAAATAAAATAATGATCTGGATAAGCTGAACCTTGACAGAATGGAAACGTGAATAGGAAATTCTCTATTTTGAGAGTTTTATTACTCAATATATTATGTTGAATGTGTGTCTCAAAATGCAGGTCATGCAACTTACAGTGTATTAGACTTTCTGGGCATTTTACTCAAGAGACATAGCTTCTCTGTTAGCAGTCAGAGCAACGCATAATCAAATGAGTTACCAAGGCTTTTAAATGAAGAAAGGGGAGGGGCTCCAATCTTTGAAAATAAAATGACATTGAAGTGAAATAGAGGTAGTATTAGGTAGTATTAGTAAAAGTTTATCAGGGACAGTGTTGGAAATGTAGTGAACTCTGGGCTAATGTTACAACTGAACCACACTACAAATACATCAAGTGGCCAGGCAAAGAGAGAGAGAGAGAGAGGTCCTACTATATCTCAACCATCACCTCTATCCTATGGAATCTAAAACTCCCGTTAAGTCTGAATGAATAGGCCAGCTGTCATTTTTTCCCCTTCCTTTCTATGGCATCTGATTCTTGCATACTGTCTGGAAAGTCCCTGCAGTTTTTTGGCAAGGTTTTTCAGAAGTGTTTTGTCATTGTCTCCTTCCTACCACTGCGAGAGAAAGTGACTAGACCAGGGTCACCCAGCTGGCTTCATACCCAAGGCTGGACTCACAGTTTCCCAGTTTCTAGTCTGATTCCTTAAGCCAGTGGTGGCAAACCTTTTTGAGACCGAGTGCCCAAACTGCAACCCGAAACCCACTTATGCATCGCTGGGTGCCAGGGGCGTGGCCACCGAGTGGGCGATGCTCCAATGACCCAGTCTGGGTGTTGGAGGCCTGCAAAATCGGCTGTGGTGGGGGAGCAAAATCACTCTGCAACCCTAGATCTGGGCAGCAAAAGTGTTTTGCAGGCCTCCGATGCCCGGATTGGGCCTCTGGAGCATCGTAAAATCACCCCACAGCCATGGATGCGAACTCCAGAAGCTTTGAAAACGCTTCTGCTGCCCAGATCAGCTGTGGGGGGAAGCGAAATCGCTCTGCAGCCCTAGATCAGGGCAGCAGAAGCATTTCGCAGGCCTCTGATGCCCGGATCAGGCCGCTGGAGCATCGTAAAATGATCAGCCGGGGGGGCGCAAAATCGCTCCGGAGGCTTACCTGGACTCGTGCTGCAGCTGCCTCCACCATCCAGCCCGGATCCGCCCAGCTCTTGCAGCTGCTCCCTGACTCTCAGTGCAGAGAGAAAGAGAGCAAGAGCGCAGGAGCACGTGGAGAGGGGCGGGGCAGCCTGGCCCCGCCTCCCTCTTGGGTGATGGCGCATGTGCCCACAGGGATGGCTCCGCGTGCCGCAGGTTCGCCACCCCTGCCTTAAGCGTTATGCCAAACAGGCTCTGTAAAGAAAATCTGAATCAAGTTACAGATTTGTAACAAGATAGTGGGTATTTCTGGATTCAGATTTAGTAAATCTATCCTTTACAAAATACATATTTTTTTTAAAAAAACAAACGTATGGGTGTACCCAGATAGTGAAAAAATCATGAAATAGCTATTCAGTATGTACATGTATTCTTACAATAATAATGTGATGAGCTTTTGATCTCCACAGAGAAGTAATTCTGCTAGATCATATAAGCTGCTTGCAGAAATTCCAGTCGATAAAGTAATTGTCCTCCAGGTGACATTTAAGGTGCTGGTACTTACCTTTAAAGCCTTACATGGCCTAGGCCGGGGATATTTGCAGGACTGCCTGCTGCCGGGAACGACTTCCCATCGCCCAGTGCGCTCACACAAAGAGGGCCTCCTCAGGGTGCCGTCGGCTAGACAATGTCGGCTGGCGACCCCCAGGGGGAGGGCCTTCTCTGTGGGAGCGCCTGCCCTGTGGAACCAACTTCCCCTTGAGCTTCGGACGGCCCCGGATCTTTCCATTCTCTTTTTTTCTTTAGAAAAATAATATGTTATGCAGAAACACAGATTATCCCTAGTGATGTGCCTTTCACTGCTGTCTAATGAGTTGGAAATATAGGATTTATTTCATTTTTTAATTGGAATTTTCTCCCATTTTTTGTCAGTAAGGCATGGGAATAGAAATTAATAGGAAGAACATCAGATAAACATCTTCTAGAAGGTGGAAACAATAGTAACTACACTAAAGTAGGAAAGAGAGTCAGGGAACTTAAACCCAGTGCATTGCAACAGCATTGCAAAATGTCCATGGGCTTAATGATTTATTCCTGGTTTAAGACAAAATATATTTTCTGTTTTGTGTACACCCATATTCTAGCAATCCCTTGGACAGCTTTACTATCCAGGGTTCCCCTAAGAAGAAGCTTGGTTTCTACAGCATTAGAGCTTTTACAAAGTGCATCAAGCATTCAATATACATCAGAATCCTAAAGTTTTAAGGTGTAGAACATCTTAATTGGCCATTCATTTGTCAAAGAAAGAATAATGTAGTTAGACTATAGTCTGGTCTAACTAGGTCCTTCTTTCTTTGATAAATGAATGACCAATTCATTTATCCAATGATCAGAAGGTAGTTCCCCAATATCCAGACAATCTGTCCTTAACCTAAGGCAAAAAAATAAAAATTTGAATTTGAATTTGAATTCATTAAATTTATATGCCGCCCTTCTCCCTAAGGACTCAGGGCGGCTCACAACAATAAAAAGTTAAAAAACATAAAATACAAAATTTAAAAAAGAATTAAACAATAAATGTAATAAATACATAATAATTAACCCAATAAAACCAAATTTAAAACTATAGTCAGTCCAGGCCCGATTGTTGGAACATCCATGTCTTCAGGTCACGGCAGAAGGACTGAAGGTCGGGCCATCCGCAGCTCCGGAGGCAACTCATTCCAGAGGGTTGGCGCGCCCACAGAGAAGGCTCTCCCCCTGCGGGTCGCCAGCCAGCATTGCTTAGCCGACACAACGCTGAGGAGGCTGACTCTGGGAGTGAACTGGGCGATGGGAGGTTGACAATGGCAGCAGGTGGTCTCGCAAGTACCCCGGGCCTAAGCCATGTAGAGCTTTAAAGGTAATCCAGGCGAGAAGTGACAAGGGCGTGGGTGACCGTGCATAGGGCATCTTGGTCCAAAAAGGGGCGCAACTGGTGCACCAGGCGAACCTGTTCGAAGGTCCCCTTGGTCACAGCAGTTAGATGATCCTCCAAGTTAAGCGGTGAATCCAGGAGGACATCCACGTTGCGGGCCCTTTCTGAGGGGGGCAATACCTCCCCCCCATTAAAAGAGATGGAACATGTTGGACAATACAAGATGCTGGTATCCACAGCCACTCGGTCTTGGAGGGGTTCAGCCTGAGCCTGTTCCTTCCCATCCAGACCCGCACCGCCTCCAGGCACCAGGACATCACGTCAAGGGCATCACTGGGTTGGCTCGGGGTGGAGATGAACAACTGGGTATCATCTGCATATTGGTGTTACCTCACCCCAAAGCCACAGATGATCTCACCCAGCGGCTTCATATAGATGTTAAACAGGAGGGGGGAGAGAACCGACCCTTGAGGCACCCCACAAGTGAGGGGCCTTGGGGTAGATCCCTGCCCCAAGGCCTGTGAGGGGCCTTGGGGTAGATCCCTGCCAATACAAACTGTGAGCAGCCCGAGAGGTAGGAGGAGAACCACCGTAGAACAGTGCCTCCCACTCCTAACCCCTCGAGCCGTCGCAGCAGGATACCATAGTCGATGGTATCAAAAGCCGCTGAGAGGTCAAGTAGGACCAGGACAGAGGAACAACCCCTGTCCCAGGCCCGCCAGAGATCATCTACCAGTGCGACCAATGCCGTTTCCGTGCTGTAACCAGGCCTGAAACCAGACTGGTGCGGGTCCAGATAGTCCACTTCATCCAGGAATTGCGGGAGCTGACGCGCCACAACGCTCTCAACAACCTTTGCTACAAAGCGAAGGTTGGAGACAGGACGATAGTTATTCAAGGAGGCCGGGTCCAAGGCAGGCTTCTTGAGAAGGGGCCTCACCACTGCCTCTTTTAAGGCAGAGGGGAAGATACCCTCCATCAATGAAGCGTTGACAACTGCCTGGAGCCAGCCCCCTGTCACCTCTCCGGCGGCTGAAACCTGCCAGGAGGGACATGGGTCCAATAGAGAAGTTGTAGCGCTCAGTCTACGCATAATCCTGTCCACATCATCCAAAGACACAGGGTCAAACTCACCCCAAATGGTATAACCAAGACCTGTCCACTCCGCCGGATTCCACCCAGTCGGAGTCCAAACCAGTCCGGATCTGAGCGATTTTGTCCTGCAGATACTGTAAAAATTCCTCAGCTCTACCCTGCAAGGGGTCATCCCTCGGTCGCTGATTAAGCAGTGAGCGGGTCACTCTAAACAGGGCGGCTGGGCGGTTATCTGCAGACGCAATGAGAGCAGAAATGTAAACACGCTTTGCCGCTTCCATCGCCACTAGGTAAGATTTAAGATAAGTTCTTAGCTGTGTTCGGTCAGATTCGGATCTGCTGGACCTCCAACAGCTCTCTAGGCGTCTTTTCTGGCGCTTTATCTCTTGGAGTCCCAGGGGGCCACCCGGGATCTGCGTCAGGTCAGAGGCCGCAAAGGCACAACTCGATCCAAGGCCCCAGCAGCCGCCCTCTCCCAGGCTTCTACTAGGGCCTCGGCAGAGTCATGGGCAAGGGAAGCAGGAAATGTCCCAAGCTCCGTCTGGAACCTCTCAGGGTCCATCAGGCGCCTGGTGGCGTACTGAAAGTCTAGCTGGAGAAGAAAATGATCGGACCATGACAGGGGTTGGATGGTTAAATCCCCCCTACCCAGATCATTAATCCACTGTCCAGAAATAAAAACCAGGTCGAGTGTGTGCCCTCCATTGTGGGTCGGGTCTTGAATTACTTGAGTCAGGTCCATGGCTGTCATGGAAGCCATGAACTCCCGAGCCAACTCAGACGCCTCACTCACGGAAGGCAGATTGAAATCCCCCAGAACTATAAGCCTGGGGAACTCAATCGCCAACCCGGGCAAGATGTTGAGGAGCTTGGGCAGGGCCGATGACATGCAGCTGGGAGACAGGTACGTAATCAATAGACCCAACTGAACTCCAGGACCCCACTTCAAAAGGAGAGCCTCACACCTGCCTATCTGAGGGACAGTGGCCACTTGCGGACAAAGACTCTCCCTAATAATAACTGCCACCCCCCCACCCCTGCCCTGGGCCTGCGGCTGGTGAAGCACCCGGAAGCCCGGTGGGCATAGTTCTGAGAGGGGGACATCCCCCCTTGGCCCAACCAGGTCTCTGTGATGCAGGCCAGGTCCGCGTTCTCGTCAATAAGATCATGTATGAGGGGAGCCTTGTTCACCACGGGCCTGTCGTTGAAATAAACCAACCTGAGCCCAGGCTCCTGCAATCCTATGTCCCCGGGGGAGCAAGAAGAGCCACGAGGGCGGGAACAGGCAACCGCTTGAAGACAGCAGTGGCCCGTTCCCCAATTGCGATAAAGCCCTCTGCTCCCACACTCTCTGCCCCTCCCAATCACCGTCAAAATAGGAAGACCCTCCTCACTTGGAGCTGAATCCACCACCAAACCCCTACTCCCCCCCGCGACCGTCCGATGGTCTGGACTGCTGTCCGGGTCGAACTCCCCCAAGTTCGTTCTGGATCCCTTGGGCCTCCCCCCTCCCGGATCCCCTTAAAATTTTATATACAAATCTTGATAAAAATCCCCACAGACTCCTCTTTGAAGCATGCCATCTCTCAGGTTCCCACAACCCGTCATCAAGAAAGATCTTATGTAAGACAGATGCATGCTCCTGCGAGAGGGGGAAATCTCGCAGCGAGTAAAGTTCTCCAAAAGTATTCGCTGCCTTACAGAGGGAAACGATAGCATCGGACAATGGAGTGTGCCAGCAGATGGAAATGCAGAGTTCAGTCAGCCTGTGGCAGGTCCCAAAGCCACAATCGTGGTAACAGTAGAGTAATCAGCAACAGCAAAAGCCATAAGGTGGTGATGACAAAGTGGTGATGACAAATGATGACAAGTCCAAAAAAGGGGAGGCAGCCCGATAACAATGGCAATGGACCCAAAACAACAGGATTCAGGCACAGCGACAAGGGCAGCTGCAACCTCCGCAGCGGCAAGGAAGCAACAGCAGCAGCAGACCCCATAGCCACGACCACAACGCCAACAGGTCCACCGCACTCACAGAGCCGAACTCACCAAGTGGCAGGGGGGGGAGAAACGACATCAAAGCCCCCTTCCCCCCTGCCACAACCCTGGTCTCAACAAAACAATCACGAGCAGAGTCCAAATTCCGGCACAAAATCACTCGGCCCAGCTCCACTTGGCTCGAACAAGCAGGGAAACAGTCGAGTCGGCCCCGCCCAGCCACCAGCGTCCTCTCACCGGTGAGCTAGACAATCAACCTCTCTGGCTTCTCCTCCTCTATCCTCTGTCATTCTGGGCTGTATCCTGACGGGAGGGCGCCAACGCTCCACCGGCAACTCCACTGACCGAACAGGGGCCAAACTATGGCAAAAAGCCCCATGGCGACCCAGCAGAGCCGAAAACTGCTCCGCACTAAGAGCTCAGAAACCAGTGAGCAGCCGTCTTAGACATGAGGATGCACACCAGCCAGTTAAATTAGTTTGGTGATAGTTTTTAGGTTGTTCAGTTTCATGGTCTTGATAACAGTGGCTGTTACGAAGACCATGAAATTCCAAGCTGATGAATGTTGTAATTTCTCAATTTCTACCATACCAGAATTCTCCAACACCCTAATAGAGATCATCTCAGCCTGACTGGTTGCAGAGAAGGTTGAGCAGCAGGAGCAAGAAAAGCACATCCACATATTTATAATTTTTTTTTTATCAATTAAGGATACTCACAGGTATTCCCAGCTCAAAGAGATTTTGGGGTGAGTAGGTAATATCCTGATGGATTAGGTTCCCCCCTCCCTCATCTTAACAATTCCATAGATACTGGCTGATATTGCAGAGAAAAACCAGGTGTTATGAGCAATGCCATGTGCTAAAATGATACTCTCATACAAGTCCTCTTCGATTTGCGATTGGTTGTTTAGTGACTGTTCAAACTTGGGAAAAAACCCTCCCCCAAGTTCTGATGGCCATCTGCCTCCCAGTCACGTGATCACATTTTGGACACTTGGTAACTGGCCTTCATTTAAGGTCCTTTGCAATGCCCCACAGACACATGACTACAATTTATGATATTTGCTTACATTTGTACATCTAGATTCCCTGCAAAAAAATGCCATTGCGGTCACTGAGCTCACTTTACGATCATGGTGATTTGCTTAACAACCACTGCAAAAAAAAGTTGTAAAATCAGCTCAGTCACATGATGACCTGTTTAATGACCAGCTGAGTTACACTTGTAAATTGAATTAGTTACTTATCTGTAAATTGTAAATTGAAATTATAAGTCTCTGGCAGAGACTTTTTTTGTTGTTCCTCTGTTCCTTTTAGCCTCACAATAATGAAACCATGTTGAAGTCTGAGACATGGTCACCCACTGAGTCCCTGTGGCTAAATGTGATCTTGAATCTCAGTCTCCTGTATACTGATTGATGCCTTAACCATTTTAAAGTGTTTTATATTCTTTTCAGTGTGGAAGGAAATATGCTGTGACTTTAAGTCATGTACCCTTCTTATGGTGGAGGATTATTTTTTCTTAATCTTTTTTTTTCTCCAAAATTAAAATTGTGAAACTTTTTTTTCAAAATTAAAGCTTAATCCCATTCCCCAAGAATGTTTTCTTCTGTTTCCATTAAACCACCACCACCACCGCATTTCCCGATTTAGAATTATTTCCTCCTATTTTCTTTCCTCTCTCTCTCTCTCTCTATCTGAATTGACATGATTAAGTGGAATATGGGAAAACAGAAAATATCACAATCGCCTTGCCGTCATTTCAACAAGAAATCAAATTAACTTTGCTTGAAAACTTTAAAATGACCTGAATTGTAAATAGATTCCCATAACATAAAAGTATGACATTATCTATGGGCTATCAATCCCAGTCTTACTTGGTGCTAGGTCAGGGGTAGGCAACCTTGGCTCTTTTATGACTCGTGGACTTCAAGTCCCAGAATTCCTGAGCCAGCCGGCTTAGGAATTCTGGGACTTGAAGTCCACGAGTCATAAAAGAGCCAAGGTTGCCTTCCCCCTGTGCTAGGTATATCTTCATAAACCTGTCTTATGACCAAAGGATTTCCTAGGGCTAAGATTCTCTTCCAAACCCTTTTTCCTACCCTCATCTCCCAAACCACTCTCAATTCTCCCCCCACCAATGTTCATACAGGGTGGAGGTACCCTAGCCTTGTATCTTGAAGAGCATGTGAGCACAAATTCTATATGAGAATGAATAAATAAATTCTACCGAACGTTGTGATATTTCTACCACTGAGGGAAGGGAATGAAATGTCAGTCCCAGACCATTTCTCTTGTATTATGTGATTCTACCAGGATTTTAAAACAAATGGGGGGGGGGAAGCAATGGCCTTTCCATAAGATAACTAAGCAATCATTAAATGGGTGTGTTAGTTGGTAAATGTATTTGATTCTAATCTCTAATTAAAATTCTGGCTTTAGTTGCTTTTGTATTTGATGTAACAGGTCTTACTTCATTATAGCTCGGAGCTCTGCATTCTGTTCCTCTCTGTCTCCCCTCCCTTTCTTTATCCATTTTAGCAACCAAAATATCCAACTTCCATGACTGAAATTGAAAAATCAGTTCATGTTATTTGTCTATTACACATATTGGAAAATTGGGAAGTATTTGAAATAAGTGTTTTTTCATTAGCTGTCCCTGTGCTGTGGCATTATCTCCCCTTGCCATTTACGATGTACATCAACTCTGCTTGCCTTTAGAAAAATCATTAAGACCTGTCTTTCTCCCCTCCCCCCTTCCAGGTGTTTGGGTTCAGTTGAGTAGAGTCTCCCTTTGATTGTTTAATTGTCATGTTTGGTTACATTTTATGTATTAGATAGATTTTTTTTAATTCTGTGGGGCTATTTTTTGTTGTTATTGTTTGTTTTTGCTGTATGCCATCCGGAGTCACATTGCTTAAGTTGTGCAGTCTTGTGAATCCAATAAATAAATCCATGAAATGTATTGATCTTAACTAAAATAGCACATGCTTAGCACCTAAACCACAGCCTCTTCTTATTGGTGTTGCATTATATATATTGGATCCCTTTTTTTTGCTGTTAATCCCTATTCTTGAGCAATGTTTGTGTTAGATTGTTCTAACACTGTGCAGTGACCCATTCAGGATCCAGATTTTCTTTTATGGCACTAAAGTGCTTCTAATCATTGCTCGCTGTCCTTGCTATTATCTAAACCTGTGGTAAGGGCCTGGATCTTGACCTGGTCCAGTTTTTCATTAAAAAAAAACCTTGACTCCCCAAATTGCAGATGCATCTCACTGTTATACTCAGATGAATCAGTCTTTGATGAGATTGCTCACATTCATGCTTGAAAATGATTTGAAGACCCTCACAGTGTGCACCATTCCAAAAATGTATCCTTGAAAAGCGTGAGACCAGGGAAAGGCATTGGAATTGGACATAGTTTGCTCAGGATTCCAGTGGAACATCTATTCTAATAGGGATTAGAAAGGCTTTCCTCTAGAATTTGAACGTCTGTTGTTTGGAAGGAAGGCAGCAACAGAAGTTTGCAAGCAAGATTTTACAAGGATATTGCTCCAAACCAGTTGTTTTTGTCATCATTAACAACTGAAAAAAAAATAACAGGCTTTTGCAAATATATGTTCATGTTTTGTAACATCCATAGTCAAGACAATATGCAGGAATGGTTCAATATGCAGAACAGCAGTGTCCTGTGAGTAATTTGCGAAAGACTTTATATATTGCAGCCATATCCCATGCATTGATCAAATTGTTTTCAAGAAGTCCCTTGAGTTAGAGTATTGTACTGTACAGCCAATTTAAATGAGTATGTCTGTAGGCCTGTCTGTCTGCCTGCCTGCCTATCTGCCTAGCTATTCCAGGAAGGACTAATGCTGAATATTGCAGCTCAGTTATATATTTCACAGGAATTATGTCTATTGAAATTAAATTATTATATATATAATTTGTTATGTTTATTTTTTTAAAAAAATCATTATGTTATGCAAAATCTGGCCTAGTTAGCTACCCAGCATTGTGTAGCTATAGGTTGCACAATGGTCAAAAAAACCCCTGTACCTTTGTGTAGTACACAAATGTCTGAAATGAGACTTTACATCACATTATATTTAAATTCTCTTCGGGATGGCCCTTTAGCCAAGCGGTTGCTCAGTTGTCACAACTCCACATGATCATTTACGCCTTGATTATTAGCCTCAGAAATGAACAGCATTATTAGTACAAAGACCTGCTCCTGCAATATTGACAGTGCCAATTCCATTTCTCCTCTCAGCTTATACTCTGCAGGCAATAGATGTGTGAAGGGGGGGAAAAGGGGGGGGGGAACTGTGGACTCTAGCCCGCCTTAGGCACAAACTCAGGTGGTAACCTTAGGCTAGTCTTTCAGCTCTAGGAAAAAGGCAAGGGCAAACCACTTCCGAAAACATTGCCAAAACGTCAGGGACTTGTCCAGGCAGTTACCTGGTTTTTATGAACCCTGACTTAAGGGCACCCAAAGGGGGGGGGGACACCAAAGCCAGTTTTGGCTGTTAAAAAATTGTTCTCCATTTTAGCTAAATCATGGAGCAAAGTTCTAAAAGGCTGAAGATGGTAGCTACTGAAGCTCTGATTTCCTTTATACTTGCCATAAAGTAAAACAGAAATACATGGTGCTTCTGTCTTAAGGCATTACCTCTCTTTCTTGCTTTTTTTGTCTTTATGGACAGAAGAGAGAACTGTGATACACGGACAGTCTATCTCTATCCTTACAAAGAACAATCTATTGCAATAGATGTGGGTTTTCTTCACCTTCCTTGAATTTCCCCATTCTGTGTTGCTTTTAAATACCAAATTCCAAGTCTTTATAATAGGATTATTCTGGGGAAAAGAGATATGGTGTTTGTATGTGCACATGCACCCAAACTATATACATTGCACACGTTACAGTAGATCCCTGATATAGTTTGGGATTGACAGTGTTTCCAGAAGTGACACTTGTCAAAGACCTCTCCCTTCTAAACTACAGGTGGATTGACTTGCCAACTCTCCTTGAATTTCTCACTAGAACTTCGCTAGTTAGAGCCGCATTCAAGAGATAAACACTTAGAAAAATTAAAGCTCAGAAAGCCTCTAAGCGCATTCTTATCCTGTGAACTGTTTTTCAGTCCCTGAAATGAACTATGCTTGTTGTCTTTTCATAAGTGTCTACACCTGGAAACCCCAAACTGTCCAATTTAAGTGGGAAAAATGATTTAGAGGTTGCTACTGTTCAAGAAATGGAATTACAAACACTTACTGATCTATTGCACATTGCCCAGAAATCACCCACTAGATCCCAATCTGCTATCTGCCCACCCCAGCTTCAGGCTATTCTCTTCAAAATACCTTGGATTGTGCAGTTTTTCCCAGCTGACTACTGAACAGATGTACTGTACTGGCTTGCACAGATCTTGTTGATTTCAGTTTATCTGAAATAATCTTGACATCTGTTGCTTGGCAGATTTTTTTTAATATAAAAGAAAACTTCTATATCTTGTGGATGGAAATTCAATACTTTTTCCCATTTGCAACCCATGCTTGTTTCCTCCATGTCCAGATACTACAGTGGCTTTTGCTTTTCAAACTTTCGCTTTTTCGAGATCTCATCATCAATATGGGCTCATTTGCATAGTAAAATACTTGTACATTAATTCACAGGTTTAGCATTTTAGTGGCCTAGTAGCTTAATATTTAGTTATCCTGTATTTTAATATCTTTCGTACTGCAGAGTTTAGCCATTTAATAATTTAGCTTTTGAGTCTTTTAGTATTAAAGATTTTCTTCATTTAGTAACGGTTTTCTATTTTAATTTGATCTCGTTTTAATTTGCATAACCCACTTAGAGATTTTCCTTTTTCCTTAGGAGCTTAGTAATTTCTTAGAAAACTATAAAAATTGAAAGTAAATATATATCCACATCTCCATCTCACACATCAGTAATATCACCATAACGATTTCTTATTTACCTGTAAGTACTGTACATTATATAACTAAAGAGAAACTATACATCCTCATTTAGTCCTTCTTCAACTTTGAATCATTTCCTAAAGATTCTCAGACATATACCATTCCTGTCACACTTAGCAACCAATTTTCAGTTCCATATTTAAACAAAACATTCAAAGCCTATTCACTTTATTGCATGCTTTCTCTAATTTTTTCTTAGTGACTTGCTAAAGAGCAGAAAGAATGTCTGCACATCTCTGCCTGACATAAAACCACTCTGCATTTCCCAAATATTGTTCAGGAATATTTTTATACCCTTAATGATCACAACTCAGCCAAATATCTTCCCAGGGACATGTTTCCATGGTTGTTGTTTTGCATTTACGGTACTTACTACGTTTACTTACTACATACATCCTTTGTGTAGGGTAACTATAACATAGGCATAATCTTCACAAACATGTTAAATAAGTTGCATAGCCACTCTGTCAGCTAATTACAATAATATTGCAACTTTTTTCCTAATTGCACCATCTACATCTGCAGCCTTGCTATTTTTCTGGTGTTGCAACATGTATGTTTTCCTCTTCATCAATAGTTTCAATACTTTTGTTCTTAAGTAAGTCTCTAAATCAGACATGTCAAACACAAGGCCCAGAGGCCAGATCCGGCCCGCGAAGTGGTTTCATGCGGCCCACGAAGCCATCCTGGAAACAGTGAGGGAACGGCCCCCACTGCCTTGGCCCTGGCCCAGAGACCCTCCTTCTGCCAGAGACCCTCAGATCTGTCCCACTCCTGCCCAGGGCCCCATAGGCACCCTTGATGCCAACGATGTAGAGCTGGCCATGCCCACCCAGTAGGCCATACGCACTTTAGCCACGCCCACCCTGGCCATACCCACCCAGCCCCCTGAGGGCAACCGCAATGCTGATGCGGCCCTCAATGAAATTGAGTTTGACACCCCTGCTCTAAATACTCCTTCCAACATTTCCTTATCCAAGTTTTATCCCAAATTATATTATGTTTCTTCCATTCCATTCACTGTCTTTGTTTAGCCCTCTTCACACACATTCAGAACCATGTTTATTCCTTACAATTTCATTCTGCCATTTTTTCCTTTTTTAATTTTAGCCATTTATTTGTTCTCTTTCACTATTCTTTACATTTTTTCTTTTTTCTCAGGCTATACATTATACATTTCATGATGTTTTATATGCATTTTTCTAATCCACTAATCATCCTTTTTCATACATCAGATGAGTACAACTCTACATGCTTCTGTGGTTGTGGCATCAGCAGGAACTTATTACTTTTATTTGAATTAAAAAAGCAGTCACACTCTGCTCTCTCTCTCTCTCTCTCTCTCTCTCTCTCTCTGTGTGTGTGTGTGTGTGTGTGTTTGTGTGTTATGTGTCTGTGTGAGAGACAGACAGACAGACAGAGAGACTTTGGGTAGGAATTGTAATAAATGCCACAGTGCTGTTTTAATCAAAGTTATTCCCTTAGCCATCCTTATGGACAACGCTGTTGGTACAACTTTGTAGCATTCTTTTCATTCTGTTCCAAGCAGCTTTCCATCATCTTTTCTTATGACCACTTAACATTCTCTAATTCTTTTAAAGAATGCTGTCTTTAATTGTGATTTTTCATAATAAACAATCTAATCAATCATGTTTTCAGAGTTATATCCGTGTGTGTGTGTGTGTGTGTGTGTGTGTGTGTGTGTGTGTTGTTAAAAAACAGATGTCCTTGTTTCAAGGAGATACTCTCCAACTAGACAGGAAGTTGTGTCATGGCAAGTGGACTTTTTTTCTTTGTTGGAAATGTTTCGCTGCTTATCCAAGTAGCTTCTTCAGTCTGAGCAGATTGACTAGGGAAACCCCATATATGTCCTCCAAGGTGGTTTCATTTCTCACCTAATCTGAATAGGGTTGTTAGGTGAGTAAGCAGAGAATCATTAAAGGATCCTTTGCTCTAAATCCTTAATTGGGTTAAGTGTGACCTTCCTAATGAACCTGTGAAGTGGTGTTGAGTTTCCTGCAAGAGCAGCATAAAAAGGTTACCCATTCCTATTAGATGCTGAATATATCTTTCTAATATTATTTATTCTTTCTGCAATTTTAAATTCAAGAAGCCATATCAAGAAGCCAATTATCTAGTCTTTCCAAATTCTTTCCCCATATTTATATATTTTCATTGAGAAATAGTCTACTTAATATTGGCATGAAATAAGCAGATACAATGATGTAAAATTCTTGACAAGAACCATGTTGTAAGCCCAGAAACACAGCCCATACCATGCTTTACTATATCACAGTGCGGTATAAATAATTGTTACCAAATCATACACACTTATTTGAAGACTATATCGAGCAACATGCATGATAGAAAACCTAATATCTAAAACATATATTGCCTTACTAATGTTGAGGCTACTCCCATGATGAATTGGTAACTCTGTGGGCAGGTTAATTCTTTGAGGTGATGCCATGTAATTACATATATATCTTCCAGTACATATATCTTAAAATATTTGTGAGGAAATTTCTTACAAGTGTGACTAATACCATTGGCTTAGGTAGGCAAAATGCTGATGGAGATTTTGCAAGCTTTCCCATGGATTTCTGCCAGTGCACCTGAATAATTTCAACCTAAAAACTCCTACCAGTTGAGAAACCAGGTAACTAATGAGCTGATATCACCCACAGCGTTTCATTGAATGATGTCCATACAGATGTTAGCAAATATTGAATTACTGAATCTGGAGCTACCTGAATGTAGATTTGAATGAATGGGAAACTGCTTTAAAATAAATTCATCTGAGGTTTTGCCTTGCTTTGTTTGCAGGGTTTTTTTTAAAAAAAACACCCAGTAGTTTCTATTTTTTAAACCAGGATTTTATGTTTTGTTTCATCATACCCATTTAATAACACACCATTGTAATATCCACTCAGTTACATCTGAGCTGCCTACTGGCTAAAAATGCAAATTGTGCTTGATGAAAAGACCATCGTGAACAAGGGCATGATATCCTGAAAGGAGAGAGTGGATGTGATAGTCTAAATTTAAAGTATTAAAGGGGCATTAGCAGTGGAATGGTAGAATATTCCCATCCGATCTGTTAATTTCTGATCATTGGGTGAAGATAAGCAACCACAGAGCAGTTTGAGACCTTTATGGCTAAATCACTATCTCCTATTATGTTTATACATAGACACCATTACATGGTAAGCAAGCTGCTACCCTATGGTTTATTTTGAACTACCGCTCCCAGAGTCTCTTCCCAAATTAGCTGGGTCTGGTAAAATTAAAATCCAAAACATAGACAGCAGCTGGCCTGACCCTGCACCGCAGCCTGACCCTGCTGCCAGCATCAATTTCCCATCGTCCTGCACGCTCCCACAGGGAGGGCCTCCTCAGGATACCGCCGGTCAAGGATTGTCGGCTGGCGGTCCCCAGGGGAGGGCATTCTCTGTGGGCGTGCCTGCCCTATGGAACCAATTGCCAACGGAACTCCGGATTGCCCCTGACCTTTGTTTGTTTCGCCGGGACCTAAAAACCTGGCTCTTTGAGCTATCAGGCCTAGACTGAGGGGTTTTAATGATTTTAAATTGGGATTTTAATTCTTGGGGCCATATTTAATGTAATTTTATTTTAACTTAATTTTGTACTGTATTGTTTTTAAATTTTACCCTGTAAACCGCCCCGAGTCCTTCGGGAATAGGGCGGTATACAAACTGAATGAATAAATAATAAATAAATATATAGAATGAGGCCCCAAAGTGGCACTTTCCATTGGTGGAAGTACAGGTTAAAACTCCGGGCCTTCATGTTCAGGCAAAACACTGTTTATTACATTTTCTCTTTGATCTGCTGGATACTGATTAGTACTGAAGTGTTTAGTTATTTGATGGTTTTAATTGTTAGCCTTATTGTACCTTTCCCAAGCAAATGCTGTCTGAAAGTGCTGAACTTTTTAAGTCCCGTGACTTTACATTAACTTATTTCACTCGCTATTAGGTTTTATTTTAGAGCTAACCACTAGGGGCCAGTTTAAAGAAATGTTTCTTTAGAGTTTTTAACTAAAGCAAAATGTCAAGAGACGTGATGATCCAAGTTCTGCTATTCTGCGATTGTGACCTTTCCTGGACCAAGAAGCCCTTGAGACTGTGGCTCTCTTGTTAAACTATACTACAGTACTTTAAACATCCTTGAAAAATAACCCAGAAGTAGCAGCTAGCATAAAAGGTGGTTCTTCTCTGTGAACAGATAAGCAACCTTTGCTGTGGGATCTGAACGAATTGCCAGCAAAATTCCAGGCCAAGTTCAAGTTGCTGGTTTTTATCCATAAAACTTACACCGTACTGCTTGCATCTCCACTACCTTTTAAACTATCTACTTGCACAAGGGAATCTTTGTGAGTCCTCGCTTCCTGAGAGGGAGCTGGATGCCTAGAGAATGACACTTTCCCAAAGACCCCTCCCTGCTGATATATGGGAAGGCTGCCAAAATAGTATTCTTCTGAGTGGGCTTTGGGGAAGAAAGTCGAGTAGTGAATTTCAATATTATATTGAATGTCTATGTCTGTGGAGGTTCTCAACCATCCAGGTAACGTTTATCTCAAAGGTGCTTTTTCCAAAAGGCAACTGGACTTTCTTGGGGTGTTTTTTTTTTCCTTTGAAAATGTTTCTCTTGTCATCCAAGAAGCTTCTTCAGAGAACTGAAGACGTTTCTAGGATGAGCAGTCAAACCTTTTCAAATGAAAAAAAGCCCAAAAAAATCCAGTTGCCTTTTGGGAAAAGCACACAATTGGCTTGTTAGAATCATGTGAGGCACATTCATGATTGCAAACAAGCAATGTGGAGGACACCAGATTGGGGGATGTTGCTCCTGACCATATGTGTAATTTTTAATTTTTTGATCCCATTATTATCTCCACTACTGAGATTAATCTGCCTATTCTCCTCAGGGCACTGAATCTGGTTCTCTGACAGTCCTATGTCAACACAAATCACTACACAGTAGTTTCTCTCCGGGCCTCACAAAGTGACCCTTGGAAATTATTTTGGGACAAAAGATTCTCCATTTTAAAAAGATGTTCTTTTAAATGGGCCTCCATGCTTAGAGATGTATACTTGCCAGTTGCAAAAAAAACAACAGAAAAAAAGCCTGCCTTATTGAAAAGGTTTGCTAGCTGAATAGCCACTAGAACAATAAATGCAAAAGGCTATAAAATGAGCAATGTACACTACGTGGCTGGAATTTAAAGAGGAAGACAAATGGAGGCAGGATGTCGTATGATCAAAGGGAATATATTGAACTGCGTATACCTGTTCTTTAAGATAAAATGAGTGCTTTAGTGCAACCTTGAAATGGGGATGTAGAATAAATTCCTACTAGAGTATTTATTTATTTATTTATTTATTATTTATTTATTTTATTGGGACTTATATGCCGCCCTATCTCCCGAAGGACTCAGGGCAGCTAACAACAGTAACTAGAGTAACTAGACCAAACAAGAAACGATGACTGATGAATTCAGCAACCAGGAAAAGTAGTGATATTTTTAAGTAATAATACTACGCGGGGATTTTCTTGTGCCATTTCCCCAAATCATTTGAAGGGAAATACCGGATTAGCTAACCTTGTGTCAGGTCCATTAGATAAACTCTCCAACTGTTCTTGACTGAAGTAGGTAGAGCTGGGAGTAAAAGCAGATGGTCTTTATTTGGCTTATTCTCAAGTTTTTTAAAAAAATATATAAAAGCATTGATTTTACGGGATAACAAGCAAAAGTTTCACAGTTTTATCTTTTCACAGGCAACTTCATCCCAATAGGAAATGCTTTCAGCCAAACACCATCAGCCGGACTACACTCGGTAAGAAGTAGTATTTTACCTCCTTTCTGCAGAAAAAAATATATATTAAACTTTACAAAAATAATCTTCAAAGATTACCACTGAACAAAAGCTTTCTTGCACTTGCCTTCAATTACAAAGACTTCCCTCGAGAAAAGCTGTCTGCTTTCCATAATAACAAAACCAAAGAATGAACGATACAATATTCTCTCTCCCTGTAATTCATTTTAATTAGGTAAACCGTGATGGCAAATTCTCCATCTAAAACAAAATACAGACTTGTGGAGCATATGTTAGAGAGAAAAACTTTAAGAGCTCAAACTGACATGTTAACTGCAAGTTTGAGATGAGAAGAAAAATTAATTTTTGCCAATTTATAAACTTAAGCAGGATTGCTTTTGTTGTTGTTAGTGTTTGGGGAAACCACAAGAAGACTGACAAAAAGAGAGAGAAACATTCATTTTTTTATTTGCAACAGGTTATTGCAGGGGTCTTCAAACTTGACCCTTTTGTGGACTTCAACTCCCAGAATTCCTCAGCCAGCCTGCCTGCCTGAGGAATTCTGGGAGTTGAAGTCCACAAGTCTTAAAAGGACCAAGTTTGAAGACCCCTGGGTTATTGGGTCATGTTCAGATTTTTAGGTTTCCTTTGTTGGATTTTCTCAGCTGAAAAGCAAGGAAAATTTGGAGGTTCTTTGAAAATGCTGGAAAACTTCATTATCTTCTATTACATACTATTGGCTAGGCCAGGGGTAGGCAACCTTGGCTGTTTGATGACTCATGGACTTCAACTCCCAGAATTCCTGAGCCAGCATAGCTGGCTCAGGAATTCTGGGAGTTGAAGTCCATGAGTCATCAAACAGCCGAGGTTGCCTACCCCTGGGCTAGGCTCATCCAAGCTTTCAAAAAATGCTTCAATTTCTTATGGATTCAGCACTTGTAGCAATCTTAAATAACCATAGGAAGAGGTTTGACTGGAAGAAGTCTGACAGCTGTCTCCCTGATCCATCAGTTTTTCTTATATTGCCATTTCCTGTTTTGCAGTCTCTTGTCCCTCAAGACTTGATTGGAGATTTTTAAAATTAGCAGGTTTAAACTACAACTAGCTAGTCTTTCAGCTATAGATAGGTGGGTGTAAAAAAAAGACAAGATGATTGTCTCAAACATGGTACGTAAGCGTGCTAGTAATTTAAAATTACTACCTTGCTTTGGGCATTAAAAATAAAATGGGGAATGGAAAAGAAAAACTTTAAAAAAAATATTTTTTTGTGGTTTAAACCTGGCTTCTCTAGAAGAGAGCTTAATAAAAGAGGTGCAGGTGGCAAATGGTAAATGAAAACACAACAACCAACAAAGCAGGAAGGAAATAAAAACATGAATTTGTATATAAACATCCCTATTCCAATTTTTGGCATTTTGGGGGGAAGGGGGTATGAAAACAGGAAAGATGGCAGTTGCAGCAGTTTGATCAAAGCCCTAGTTGGGTATAAAATAATTTAAATTGATTTACAACTTAGAGCACTTTATAATGCATGTTTGATTGTCTTTTCAAGTGGGGCAGCCTTATAATTAAGTCTCCCCTGGATGTTGGCTGCTGTAATATTCCTTTGCAAACTAGAAATACCATAGATACTATGTGGTAGTTAATTTTCTTGTATATCTCTGCTTATCCTGGACTTTACCCTTCACATAATTCTTTGTATAAATAAATGGTTGTAGCTGAAAATCAGTATGTACACATGCAATGTTTAATTGGCTTTCTGGAATCCTGGATTAAAGCATGGTTTAGATTTATAAACTGTGGTTCTTTGGGGTGAAATTGCTCTGCATTGAGCTACAGTGGTCCACAAAATTGTACAGCAACAGTTCTCACTGGATACATCAGTGCAGGAACCCATTACGCTATTTATTACTTTTTCTTTTTAATTGAAGTGGTCTGATTTTTCTTCTAATAGTATGCAAATTAACATCTTTTAAAGTCAAAAGGATGTTTTCTGATTAAAGAAAAACGGATTGAAATAATTGTACAGCCTGACTAATTTTAACTGTTGAATTATTTAATCTGCTTTTCAATTCATCTTTTTTAAAAATGAAATTCCTATAGGCTTTGTTACAGCAGCTGTGTTTGCATTTCATGTACGTATGTTTGTACATTACAGATTTCAATAAAGTACAGTCTGGCACAGCTTTTCCTCTAGGCAGATTATAGATTCCCATGCTCATTAAATCTTTGAAAGACTGTAATCAAATAAGGATCACAATTATCTAAAAACTCAGGAAAGCAGCAGCAGTACCCCTTATAATAATTTAATGATTCATGTTATATAATAAGACCAGAGTTTTGTATAGATATATATACACATACATGCACATATACACACACACAGAAAACATACCTAATACTTCTTCCTCTTCCAACCCTGTGATATGGGTTAAGCTGAGAGAGAATGACTGATTCAAAGTCAGCCAGTCAACTTTTATACCTAAGGCAGGACTAGAACTCACCTCTTGCTTTCTAGCCTGATGCCTTAACCCAGGGGTCTTCAAATGTGGCCCTTTTATGACTTGTGGACTTCAACTTCCAGAATTCCTCAGCCAGCGTGCCTGGCTGAGGAATTCTGGGAATTGAAGTCCACAAGTCATAAAAGGACGAAGTTTGAAAACCCCTGCCTTAACCACTAGACCAAACTGGTTTTCATTTTTTTCAAACTTTTAGAATAGGGATAGCGTCAGAAGCAAGGGAAAATCGATGTTGGATGCATTTCTCCATCTTTACAAGCACGAGTATTCTGAGCAGAATACTGTTTAGGAAACGCCACATTCCACAGTATTTTGTATCAAATCTCTTTTTCTCATAACCTGGATCTTTTTCCCACTGCGCAGTCCAGCATGAAATATAACCTTAAATCAATTCAGCTGACTCTCATGTCAAGTTATTTCATTAACTCCAGAGGTGATAATGAGTATATTCATATGACAAGCTAAGCCATGTTGAGAACTAATCATGGTAACCCTCTTATCCATCACTTTGGAATCAGATGGCATGGCAAACTCTGGCTTGCTGGTTTATCCACAGGGTAGCTTTTACTCCAAACCAGGGGTTTTCAAACTTGGCCCTTTTATGACTTGTGGACTTCAACTCCCAGAATTCTGGGAGTTGAAGTCCACAAGTCATAAAAGGGCCAAGTTTGAAGACCCCTGCTCCAAACACTTTGGTTGCTGTGCAACAGAGAAGCTGCAGACATAGCTACTTTAAGCCCCTTTTTTTGGTCGGGATTATATCCTAAGGGGTAATGCCTTAGCTAAATTTAAGCACTTTTAGATATATTAACTGATGCCATTTTATACTCTTGAAGCAAAGAGAATTTTAGTGGTCAGTAATAACTAGTCCCAATAAATGGGCAGCTCTGAGTTCCCATGGTCCAAGCTAAGATCACCAGGTGAGTTATTTACATATAGTTCACATCAGACTGCACAAGGTATGTTGTGCAAACACATTCAATAATAAACATAGGTGGA
Source organism: Vipera ursinii (assembly GCF_947247035.1). Classification (NCBI taxonomy): domain Eukaryota; kingdom Metazoa; phylum Chordata; class Lepidosauria; order Squamata; family Viperidae; genus Vipera; species Vipera ursinii. The sequence goes on along the minus strand of NC_139512.1, from coordinate 266,321,742 downwards.
ATTGCACATTACTATCTCAGATTGAGTTCAGCCCTTCCTTGCCCCAATAATGCTGTGTTTAGTAAATGCCCTCAAGAAAGGAGAAGGAACAATTTAACATCAGCAATTACAGCTAGCTCCATCTGGACCTTCACACACACTTTTTGCCATCTCCAAACCAGAAAAAAAACCAAACTTATTTTAGAATAAGTTCAAAATGTACAATATTGCCATTTTTGTGTTTTTAAACTCTTAGGATAATAAAGGAAAAGAAAGAGAGGATGGGAGTAGCTGATTTTGTAGCATTTGATTTTTTTTATACTGAAGTAAATTGAATGCCTTACTTTGAATTTTCTCCCTAAAAATTGCCACATAATTGCCTTCTCATCACATTGTACATGTACTGATACGCAGAGTTTTATGGGCTTGCCCATTAGTGGTGAAACTTTTCTCATTAGAGTTAGGGGAAAAAGCAGTTATGAGAATGGGTTTCCATATTTTTTGCCCCTTCTGAAATTAAGAGAATTTCTTACTCAAAAACCGAGAAAGATTGAACTTGGCAAGATCCAGGTAGTTCTCAACTTACAACCACAATTGGGACCAGAATTTCTGTTGTACGTTGGTGCAGTCATAAATCAAGTTATCACATGACCAGACCCAATTTTATGACCATTGTCACTGTGGTTTTTAAACAAATTGCTACAGTTGTTAAACTGATCTGGCTTCCCTAACTGACTTGTGCCTTCTCAGAAATTGGCTGGAAAGTCACAAATTGCAATCACATGCCTGCAAGACTGCAACCAAGACTATAAATGCAAGGCATTTGCTAAGCACCCAAATTGTGATTACATGACTGTGGGGGAGGTGTGATAGTCATATCTTTGAGGATGGGTTGTGCATTGTCTTTGTTTGAGGCTGTCATATTTTTATATCAGTGTTAAACTGATCATAAGCCAAAGACTAAGCGTATGTGCAGATTAATTATATTCAACTCCATCCATGCCTATAAAGTATTTTTCCTGTCAGAGTGTTTATCACAGAATGCATCAGAATGATATAAAACTCTGTATACAGTACTGTAATATGAGAAGCAAACAACACTTACAACAGTTTGGGGTAAAGCAGCAAAATACCAGCATGTGTATAAGAAAAATTACCAATAAGGAATTTGCAAAAGAAACCTATTTTGCTTTAATGGAGTTTATTTCATAGGTTTGTACAACGTACCATAATTTGTTTTAACAATTGGCTGATGTAAAAGATTGGGAAATAAAAATATCAATTACCTATCATGATATCCATTACAATGGAAGCGTTTGTGCAGCATTGTAGTAACATACAGGTTAGCATCTCAATGAACACTATGTAATGCTGAAATATCTTTTTGTTGTTTTTTGTTTACATTTAAGTGTAGACCCAAGATTTCCCCCCAAAATAAATCTTCCAGATGTGTTGGACTTCAGCTCTGGTAATTCCCAACTGAAGGAAATGTTGATTTGAATCTGGATATCTTCTACTAAACCGCTTTTTGTTCAGAATAATTTCCTATTTCCTACACTCTCCCAAAATGTTGCAAAGTACTTAGAGGCTATTTTTGCAGTGCGTGACAATTTCATACAAATTTCTCCCCCAAGCCATAAGAAAGATGTTTATTTATTTATTTCTGCAAGCTCTTGATTTTAAGGGCTTCCCTTGCATAAAACCACAAAATGTGAAAATGGCATGCACCAGCCTGCTGCATCCATTCAGATTGGATTATAGTTTTCACCCAATTCTAACAAAAGTAACTTTAAAAATATATAGATGTTATAACTATTAGTTCATTTCCTATCCTAGGGAGAACAGATCCCTTGCCATTGGTGACGGTGGATGGGGCTTATGAGCATTGAAGTCCAGAGGGCTTCAGGTTGCCTATCCCTGTACATTGGACAAATGTATGAAAGGTTAAATGTGTGAAGCAAAGCTTCACATGAGATCCAAGATAAAGGGAATTCTGATCAAAATAGCTCAAGATAAAATGGCCCATATTCACAATGGCATTCAAATCTACATGTCTTTTATATCCTCCAATGCAAGATTATGTCTGTGATTTGAGGCAGATTTTAATCCATTATAATGGTGTCCACGCTTCTTTCTGAGTACATTGTTGGGCAGAAAAGCACATATTCCTTTAAGAGGAAGCCCTTTGGAGCCACATTTTAATAACCCTTTAACACAACATCTGGGTGCATTCAAAATATCCCAGGGCATGCTGAAGCTTTAAATCTGTTATTTCCTAAAGCTTACCTCAGCTCATTGTTATTTGATGGAGCTTTTTAAAGAGCTCATAGCTATCATCTTTTTAAAAGAATTATAATGAGAATAGCAGTAATAATCATCACATTGACTCATCCCAGAATAACAAGAGTCACTCCTTCCCTTTGGGTAAAATTCACTGCCTCTGCAATGTTGCTTTTCTACAAATATTTGTATTATGGAAAGTGCAAAGAAGAGGCACTAACTTTTCTTGTCATGGCGGCTTGGAGATGATAATGTGGTAAATCGGATGGTTCTGTGGTCTAGGGCTGTTGTAGATGTATTAGTGACAAATCTGTGTGTTTATACCCAAAACCAGTTTTTGTTTGGAAATGAAGAAGGAGTAGTTGTGGAGCAGACATTGTGTAACTTTTTCCTATTGTTTCCAATACAAGAACCTAGCTGAGGGTGTTTATTTGCCATGTTTATAGGCCATCCACTCTAGGAGGCATACAGGCTAAAACGCTTTTCAAACAACAATCAAAACAATAAAAAAGGATAATAAATAGCTGAACAGGGAAACAAGAAACACTAAATCAACAAAACAAGCACATAGTGTTCTAGCCTAATGTCTGGAGGATGAACTGGTTCTTTGAGACTCATCTGAAAGAGGGCAGGATCAGGGCTATTCTGGTTTCTGGGTGGGTGTGATACCACCAGGCAGACATCATGTCAGAGGGAGCACATCTCCTGGTTCCATCTGAAGCATGCCGATTCTGTCAAATCTTACAGCAAAAAGATGGTTCCTTAAATAACAGGGTCTTGTGCCATGAAAGGCTTTATAGATTGTGATCATTAATTGATTTGGTGTAAATTAGTGACAAGGCGGGGAAACTGTAAGTAGGATGCTGTCAATACTCTTGACCCCATTTACATGCGTAGGTTGAATACAGATATTGTCTAAACTAAAATATAATGTTTTAGTAATTTGTCAATATTAAATACTTTTTTTTATAGAACACTAATTTTACAACATCATATGCCAGAGGAGATGCTAATTCAATCTCTGTCCAGGAAACAGTAAGTGCTTTTTCACTTTATCGCATTGTGCAATATATTGATTTTTCAGTTGTTAAATTTATACACTGTAATTCATTATCCTAAATTGTTCTTAGACATATATTGGCCCAGATCAATCCAAACCAAGATGATATATTTCCCTACATATTTTAGGCCATTGTATCATTGATTATTTTGCCAACACAAAGAAGCAAATGTCACTTTTTAAAAACTTTAGCAAACACATCCTGTAGCTTGTAGTGAACATTTATGGAAGTGTACTAATGTTGGTTGTTATGTCACCAAATAGTTTCTAACATTTTAAAAGAAGTTTTATCAGATTATACTAAGTTGTATAACTGTGCTATAAAAATAGTGATCCACATTTTCAAATTGATTGTATTGACTGATACCCAAAATATCCATTCTTAAATTAAAGCAAACTTGGTCTTGAAGGGAGCAAAAATCTTTCACATTTATCCATTAGAAATAATGGGAAATGTTGTGTTACTCAGCATTTCATAAAAGGAGTTCATAGTATTTTTTTTCAAAAGGCTGATGCTCTTATTTTATATAAATAATTGAGAATAAGTGTCAAATCATTATGGAAATGTCTTGTAAGCCCTGATGGGTGGAGACTGAATTTTTGTTGGAACACCTATTTATTTTTGTTGCAAGCACTTTGTTAGATTTTCTGAGCACTTAATCTTTAAATGAATCCAAGTGTTCAGGGATGTGGTAACTGCATATCTCTGCATAAGGGATAACTTTGATGATTTATGTACAAGCTGACCCACTGGTGATCTTACAGTGAGTTTTATAGAGTGGGGGGTTTGCTTTTAGTTGCTTCTCAGACAGATGTGACTTGCTGGGAGTGGCTTAATAAAGAAAAAACATACACATTAGTTTAAGATCGTGGCTACCTTTTTAAAAAAAACAAAACTTTAATTAGTGCGTATTTAAATTGAGCTAAGATACCTAAAGGCACTAAGAGATGCAAACATTCATATTTGCAATTGCTTTAAGTCATTATAATCAATTTCTAAAGTAACAAGTATGCTCTGTAAGTAAACTATATATGATATTACATTAAAAATCATCATGTAATACTTATTTTGTTAAAATCTAATTTTTCTGAATTATTTACACTTACAGTAGAAGAGAATATATGATGCTCAGAGTTGAACTGTGGAGTCCTTGGTGCTCTCTCAGTTTGGTGGTTTGCTTGCAGATGTTTAATTACCCATCTAGGTAACTTCTTCATCAGTGATAATATCTAGTAATGGAGCATCAAGATGCAAGCAAACAAATAAGCTCGTAGAGCACCAAAGATTTATTCATTAAAAGTTAATTAGGATCAATTGTTCGTTGATCTTTTTACCAATAATTCATAGCATCTTACATACTGAATGTATTTAAAAAGTAGTTCACGTTCTGGTCATTTAGCCTAAATGTAGAATGAACACTGAGTCCCTGGTCTCTCTTATTAGAAGGTTGAGGATTAATCAGAATTTTGGCGAATTCCCTGCTCATGAATTTGATAGAAAAATAAGCCATCTAGAGTCACCTTTGGTGAAATGGGTAGCAAATATAAATAATTATAGTATGGTATGGTATGGTATGGTATGGTATGGTATGGTATGGTATAGTATAGTATAGTATAGTATAGTATAGTATAGTATAGTATAGTATAGTATAGTATAGTATAGTATAGTATAGTATAGTATAGTAATTGCAAAAGAAGAATTAGTCTTCCTGGTTTAAGGTAATTGCCTGAATTACTGGGGCCTGTCCTTTGAAAGTATTAGTAAACATCACATGGTCAGCCACCCAATCATTAATTTCATTTTATCATGCAAGCTAGCTATAACTGAAGAATATTGTGAGAATACTTCATACACCACTCTGAATCCTAATATGGTTTGCTTAGTTTTGGTTTATTGTGTATACTTTGCCTTATTTATTTATTTATTTATTTATTTATTTATTTATTTGATTTATAAGTGCAACTCTAGGTGGCTTATTGGGCAGCATACAGCATAAGCATGCAATTTTTATTTTATTTTATTTTTTTTAAAAAAACCATATAACGACAGACATTTTATATATTCAGAATATAAATTTATAAACCATTGTTTTCCTTAGGGCAAATCCAGCCATTTGTAGTCATGCAGTAAACTTTTATTAAATAAATGATAGCTTGGCTGAATGAGAATCCAATGCTTTGTCTAGTGTGCTTTCATTTTGGTAGAAGAGACAAATAATGTTTTCCCCACTCACTGTGTGGCTACTTTTCTTCGGCTATAAGCCAGTGGGCAACAATCAACAATCAATACTGGGCATGAATGAGGAGAAAAGACCCCAAATGCAATTCAGGAAACTTTACCTGCTCTTCCAAATTTTTTTAGAAGACAAGTAAGCCATACATAATGTTTCCATCCTAAGCATATCTTCTGTGAAGGAACTCTGTTCACTTGAATGTGATAAAGCAGTATTTCACCGTAATTATTTTAATAATTTATCTATTTTTTAAAAAAGGAAGGGAGTGATAAAATTATTGCCAGGGGAAAATGACAGGTAGGTTGTGCAGTGGATATGCATAAGAGGGGGATAGTAGTCTACAGTGCAGAATAGATCCCCTAAAATAGTAGAGTATTGGAAGGCCAATAGTGTAGAATAAAAAGATCCCTTGTACAGAAAATGATCTGCTATAAAGGCACATTCAAAATGAATCGATGCAGAAATTCATTACAGCCTAGCAGTTCATGAATTTCATGGGATTTTCTTGCCAGTATGTTCTTTCATTGTGTACTTCCATAACAGCCAGCTCACAAATAAAGCTGGTTCTGAAAGGGCTGTTAACAATTCTAAGAAACAAAAAAAAATCTATCAAACTTTATTTGCTTATAAAACTAACAGCTGCTGCAGTTTCAGAGAGTTTTTTTTTTCCTTTTCATGAAAGCTAATCTTACTGCCTTTAATGTTGTTAACTCTTTCTAGAATCCCACAACCCCTTTATCTGGCTTCTCCTGCTGCGTTCCCACCAGTCCTAAAACCTGAGACAGACTGAGTTTTTCCCCAAGTCTCACTTGGGTTGCAGCAACTTCTCTATTGGAGGAAATGAATGTTGCCCTTTTGTTTCTGTGGTAGAGTTGTGATAAAGCTGTGGTGGTGTTATCTCTCTTTTAGGTAGTGGCTCTTTATGACTACACAGCACATCGATCAGATGAGCTAACCATCCACTGCAATGACATTATCCAAGTGTTGTACAAAGATAATGATAACTGGTGGTTTGGCAGTCTGGCGAATGGACAGCAAGGCTATTTTCCAGCCAGTTATGTGGTTGGAGAAAGTATGTATAATGATTTTACCTAGTATGTGATACCTGGGGGGCTTAAGTATCTGAAATCTGCTATTCTATGACTTAATGCATTGCAATACACATTACATATCAAAACTAAAGTAGAACTAAATGTATCAATGATCTGAAAATAAAATATATTGACCAAGAAAAAAGAATACACCACAGTGAACTAGATACCACCAACTTGATTTATTTGTTCTAACTGAGGGTTCGTTCTGTGTTCCTTCTAATTGAAACTGCTCATGGAAAGCATGTACCCCCATGGGTATTGATTTCGTCTAAAACCTGGAGACAGCATATATAATCTGCTTGTTTAAAAAAGAATCAAAGATCTCAAGCACCTTCAGTGGAGAGCTTCGTCTTTTTCCCCCTTCCATAACAGAAAATAATTGGACTCTGTGGCCCTGTATAATACTCTGAAAACTGTACTTAACTTTGAGGTGTATTTGCTATCTAAAACAAAAGCAACCATATTTTGTTCTTCTCATTTTCTGTTAATTAAATCAGTAGTTTAATTGTATAAATATTTTATATGATAAATTTAATTTAAGCAATTTAATAGGTATTTTCATTGATTGCATAATTTATTGTCTTTCTTCATCAAGGGGAAGGAGCACAAAGATATGCAGAAAACAGGACAGCAACTGTCTCCAACCACAAAAACTAGCTTCTTAATCTCTACAATATTAGAACATTTTACTTTTAACCAAATGCGAGCAAGCAAGTTGATCACAAGGGCAGACAGCAGTCTGTCTCTCTACAATCTTCATGTCTTCCCTTGCAGAGGCCTTGTATCTTTGAGAATCGTGCCCACTGATGTTAGAATTAATTTCCACAGCAGAGGGCACCCTATGCAAAAGTCCACCTATGAAACATCCATTTATAAATTTGTAGTAAGTGACAGTCATAAACATCAGTTTTTTTCAATTATTTCCCACCACAAGGATGTTATATATAACTGAAAACATATAATAAGTCCACAGCTAGGAGCCAAGGCAATTCATTTTCATCATATTTTGCAGTTTCCCTTTCAAATATTTCAGTATTGATCCTGAGTTGTGTATAGAGACAGTGAGCATTTTGTGTATCATCTATACACATACACAAACATCCAGCCATCCAACATACCTCTTGGGGTATCAAATAAATCAATAGTGGAGGGCTAATTTGAAAATGCTATCGATCAAATAAATAACCATTTGCATTAAATGAGTTATGGTTCCTTTTCAGCACAATATGAACAACAGCAATCTAAAGTATTAGCAGAAGAATCTACTCTTCAATCCAATGAATTCGTAAAAGTAACATCACCAGCTGTGCCTGAGGTAACTATTTGGGCGAAAGGTATGAGCCATACCTCACAAGATGGGATTGTATTTTCCATTTCTTGTGGTAACAGGTTAATTACCAAGTGCATGCAGTGTGTGTTAATTTTAATGTATGGACTTGCTTGGATTCAGCCATTCTCCAGAAATACAAGCCCAGAAGTTATTATGTTCACAAAATACATTCCATATATGTTGGAAAACCTTCCACATGATAGAAAAAGAAGAGTTGACATTTAACTGACTTTAATTATCACTACAAATTATATGGCTTGGTTATTTAATAAACATGCCATAAAAGATAATATGAAGATTCTATGTTTGGCCACAATTCAGACTACCATGCAGTTACCGTCTTCTTCATTGTGGATTATAAGGCAGTTACTACGTGCAGCTAAAAGACCAAGAGACTCTTAACATTTTTTTAAAAAAGTAACCAAATTTTCAATAGTCCTTACAACAGGGAAAAACATAATCCTGTTTTTTTAAAAAATAAATCTCTGGATTTTAATTTAAGGGCTACTTCTATAAAATCCAAATAGCAATTCATTTTCTTTGACTGAAATACTAAAATGCACGCACTCTCAGGAATAACTTTTAAAAATGGCTATATTGCTTCAGCCATTGTGATTTAACATTGCAGTAATTTTAGTTTAGCAAACCGAGCATCACTATTTCTCTTGAAATTGCCAATTAGTTGGTAAGGCTGAATCAAAATAGTTCTACGCATTAAATGAAATTTAACCAATATAATTTCTGAAGAAGGAAATAAAAGCTGCCCCCACAGATGGGATGGGGCATTTTCTAACCTGCATCCCTTCTTCTGACTTAGCTTAAAAGGGAATCATCTGTTTGTTTGACTTGGGCTTTGTCTTCCTAAATGACTAGATGGCTATATACACACACACTACTATACTATATACACGCACACTACAGCAGTTCTTTTTTTTTCCCCATTCAGTTGTGTCCTATTCTTTGAGACTGCTTTGACAAATCCCTGCAGTTTTCTTGAGAAGATTTTTTAGGCGTGGTTTGCCATTGCCTCCTTACATGGGCTGAGAAAAAGTGACTGACCCAAGGTCACCCAGCAGGATTTGTGACTAGGCCAAGACTAGAATTCACAGTCTCCAGTCTCTAGCATGGTGTCTTAACCACTACATCAAACTTGCTCTGTAGTAGTTGTTGTAGTAATTAAATTTATTGTTCTAAGCCCTAGATTATGATGTAATGCAGCAGTAGTGGTAACAGTATATTTATTATGTACTTGTAAGTACACAAACAACAACAGTTAAAAAAATTAAACAGATCCTTTATGCTAGATAAAACTAAGTTTACTGGAACAACCTCAGTAACTGAGATTTTTTCCATTTTAGTTACTGAGGTTGTTCCAGTAAACTTAGTTTTATCTAGCATAAAGGATCTGTTTAAATTTTTAACTGTTTTTTTTTGTGTGTGTACATATATACACATATACATATATATACACATACATATACATACACACACATATGAATTAAAAGATTTTCCATTAATAGTCTCACATGAGCTCCTTCAAACCAATACTAAAGAATTCATGTAGTTGGTATATTATTTGAATTCCATACTTTCAATAAAGTGTACAGTAATTTATTGTAGTCAGACTGAATTGTTGATCTGGCTAACTATGAATATAGAAGTGAAGTATTATGGTCGCAATCCATAATGCCCTCTAATATGTTAGTTTAGGGACATTTTGAAACCTGGAGGAGTTTATGAAACCTGGAGGAGTTTATGAAGCAGTTAGAATATCACATGAGAAACTGCTATTTAAGAAAAACACCCAAATAGAAAAGTCCCTTGGGTACACCTAAAGGAGCATACTCTGGATTGTAAAAAAAGTAAAAGACAAGTGTTTTGGAAAATAACATTTTTATATAGTGTGGGCAGCATTTTGTCATTTCTTTCTAGAATCCTTTTTATGTTGCATATGATAAAGACTTTTGTTCTAACCAGGAGATGGAGAGAATGATCTTATCTTAGAAATGCAAGCTAAATGTCAAAAATATTCATGGAAACTGTGTCTTACTATGATTCTTTTCTTGTCATTATATGAACTAAGATCTCTCAAGCCCAACATTAGATTCTTTGAACTATAGTTGTTTATTTTCTGCCAAATAAACTAATAGAACGAAGTCATTTAAAACTGATTTTTTCTTCTTTAGGTGTTTAGAGAGAGCTGTTGTTAAGACCATTTATTTTCTGCCTTTCTAATAAATATAAAAAAAGACTAATACGGTATATCCAGAAAGCTCTCTAAAGAAGAATTTTTAAAAGTTTGAGTGTCATTAATATGTTTTCCTAAACTACTCTTACCCCAGGCTGATTTTTCACTAGAGATAATAACCAAGAATTGCAATTAGCATCTTTTGTCACATCTAAAAACATATTTAGGTGCCTAAAAAGACATGATAATTTAAATAGCCAATAACTTTTAAATCATACATCTCTTCCCTCGGAAATATTGTTGTTTTCTTATATTTGGTTTCCAATGGTATTGGTAATCTCTATTTAAGTCTCATTCAGACTTACATTAATACTTTTGAGTGTGATTTTTTTTCTAAGCACACCTGAACATTTCAAAGGGTTTTAAAGCAGAGGACTGTTTCCTTGTTTTAAACCACATATTGTGAGAATTTCTTGGGTGACAGACCTTACACATAAAGTGAGGTATATTCTCTCCTCATTCAGGAAGCCCGTGGGTTTGTCACCACACACGTGTTGGCTCTATTTTCTCCCACCCTCCCTCCCTTGCTTTACTGATTAAAGTTTTCCTCTTGCAGATGCTAGCAGATACTAGCAAGTTGGGAGACCAAAGATTTATTTCAGTGAATGACACAGACTACCTGGCTGAACAGTAAGGCACCAATAGTACAACATAGATTGTTAAATAGCTTGGAAGAAGCTGAAAATCGTGGTGTTTCTCATTGCAGTCACCCAGAAATAATGAACTAAATTGGTATAAATTATCTTGAAAAGACTTCGGAGAAATTACTGAGGAACTATAAAACTGCAATAAATGTGTTGCTTTACAGTAGTTGTTTATATTCCAAAGATATTACAATAAGGTACATTGTCTTATGGCACCATGATTGCTAAAAAGCCATGCTTCTGTTTTTCCTTTCTTTTGTTGGCTCCTAATGGATCTAGCTATTTTGTTAGATACATTAGGTGGAAAATAGACTATGGCATGTAATTGCATGACCAGGCTGATATTTTATATAGGATCAATATTATGAGTTGAAGCAAAAAAAAAGTAAAACAGTCAGTAATCCAGGCAGGATAACATATCCATTTGCTTTACAGAAAAGTATGGGGGAAAGTATGTAGAGTAAATGGCACTTGCACTCTTCTCATTTTGCCTGGGTTATAAATGCTTTTCTAGAGATATTCACTGATGCCCTGTTTTCCAAGCTTTTTTTCTTTTTAATCCATCATGTAATAATGCTGAAAAAACAGCGGCCTGCATATCATAATAGTACACAACCAAGGTTAAATTCTATTATCCATCTGTTATCTATTGTGGGGAATTTGGCAAGCAATCCAGAGCTATGTATGAAAATGCCAAACTGTTGGTATCAGATGTTCTTTCAGAGAGCAGAAATTGAGAATGGGCCTCGGTTTTCTATAAAATTCATGGTCAGCTTTAGACACGTGTTTTTCTGCCTTTGTCTTGGGTGTGTTCCACCATCAGAAGATCAGTCTTTAGTAGTAATGGGTATGAATGGAACAGGTCAGTAATTAGATAAAGAACCTAGTTTAACTGGGACTTTAAATCTCCAACTGCACCTGTTATCCTATATTTCTTGCAGAATTACCTGTGGACAAACACAGAAGGGCACGGATACAGAGGAACAAGAATATAAGACAAATGATCGCATCCCATGCAGTGATGTTGAGGATGAGCCTAAGAAAAACAGGAAGAAAAGAAAGAAAGGGATGGTGAAAAGCACTAGTAGAAAGGGAACATCAGATGATGGCTTCCTGTTGAATTATCCAGCAGTATAGTGTCCATCATGTTTGTGGCTGTGAGTTTCATGGCTTAAAAGTACATGGGAAATAATGGAATTATTGCTTGTTTTGAAATGATGATCCCATTTATTTGAAAACTTGAAATTTTGTTCAATATATAGATTTATTCTAAACCAATGATTTGGGGAGGCCAAGGAACTAAGAAGAAAAATATGTTCTGAAAATTCCAGTAAAACGTAACCGGAGGTAAAATTTTAACAATGACTAGGTTTAAACCAATTTGCTGTCTAAAGTAATGAAATTTCCGGAATTTTATTGACGCTCTTCAGGTCACTGAAACAAAGCAGTCCAGTTTGCTAAAAGTTGAAGAACACCATGATGGGTAAAGACATGAGTTTAAAATTCCTTATAGTCTACGAATAAAAATCAACCAGCTTAATTGCGATAGAAACACTATTTTCTAGAAGTCTTGTTTTGATACACTGTTCATAAAAGAATGCAATATTAAATGCTTGTATCTGATTGTGATGGAGTTTAATCTTAAAATAATCAGCTCAATGCGTGATTTTATTATTCCTGCTATACACTTAAATAAGATTAGCCACTGCAACCGCCTCTCGTACTGAAGTGGTTTTGAAGAAAACGAATTACAAGAAAACTATATTGTAAAAGGGAGTATGTATCTCTACCAAGAGTTGGTAACTTTTTGTTGGTTAACTTTAAAAAATAAATAAAATTGATATATATATATATTGATATATATTTTTTTAATGTGAACAAATTTGCAAAATTCATGTTATAAATTTGTAAAGGCATTTTTTTTCCTGCTTTTAAAGCCCTATTGACTGTTTTTTCTACTCTTTAGAAAAATAATTTGACATCTGTATATGAGTGAGATATGTTTTTAGGCAGCGCATGTTTATGTTCAGGTGTAACTGTTTTCAAATTAAAAAGCATTAAGTTGTGAATGGTGCATTAGTGATGATTTCCGGTAACTTTATTTATTATTCTCTTGTGTATTTATGTTGACTACTGATGCTCACATTATTTATACCATGTTAGGAAATTCTGCCCTCTTCCTTTCTGAAGCAATAAATAATATAAAATTAGAAACTCCTTTTTTAGTAGTCATGGCATTTGATTCCATTAAAAAAAAAGAAGTGAGAATAACCAAGTTGACCACTGATGTGTAAAATAGCACCCAGATGCGCAGGATTAAATTGCAAATATTATAGAATCATCCCTCATGTTGGAACAGACATAAAACGTAAAAATATTGAATACCTATTTACCTGAAACGAAGACAACCCTGAATTTAAAACAATCCCCATTCCACAAAACAAGTGCAGACAGGAATATATATATTATTTATTAGTTTTATATACCACCCATCTCAGGGTTGAAGTATGTATGCATGTATACTATGTATGTATATACTGTATGTATGCACGTTCATTTGCAATAATGGCACATGCACCATTTATAGGTTAAGAATGAAGAGTTGCATGACACACACACACACACAAACAGCAATCTCATGCAATTCCTCATCCTTAATAAATGTGTAACTTAATTGCAAATGAATGGCATACCTGTATATTGTGACTCTACCTGCCAGAACCCATACTAAAAAACTCATCAGGACTAAACAATGTATATTGAATATTACATGAATGTGTATTAATTGAATTAAAAATAGCTAAATAAAGTGCCTATAAATGAAGTTTCCCAATAAAAAAATAACCCATCTGCATATACTGTATCAGCTATTATCACACACAATTGTTGTATACAGAAACACACTGCATACAAATGCGTATCTTCTCTCCCTTTCTCCCTCCCACCACGAAGAAAATGTATGAACTCTGGAGAAGAGGTAAGTGGTCAAGGAAGGAAGGAAAAAAGCAAGAAGCCCTGTGATACAAAGGGTCAAATTTACCAGGCAGATAGCCCTTCCAAGTAACAGTTAATACACTGTCTTACCTTTAATACCAGTACTCATTCTAATTTATTTGTTTCACAGCAAATGTTAAATGACACTGCTTATTAATAGCTCCCTATGAGATAAAATATATGTGTTTTAAAAAGCATGTTTTTAACTGTGTAAGAAGATAATAGGTCAGTCTAGATATAACCTCAGCATGCTGATATGTTTCATCAGGCTAGGATGTAGATCGGGGGGGGGGGTCTTCAAACTTGGCCCTTTTATGACTTGTGGACTTCAACTCCCAGAATTCCTCAGCCAGCGTGCCTGGCTGAGGAATTCTGGGAGTTGAAGTCCACAAGTCATAAAAGGGCCAAGTTTGAAGACCCCTGATGTAGATGATGAATAGCCAAAACATCTTTGTCTAGAACAGCAAAACTACTTAATCATTAGAGATATTGGTCCATAATTTTCATGTCAGGATAGAAATAAGATAGAACTGTGTCTACGATCAACAACTTATCTTTTTGGGAGATCTCTTCATAAAGATTTTGAAGAGCATAGGGGATAAGATAATAATACATAGTTACAGTAGACCTTATGAGTTTAAAATTACAAAGTGGAGTAGTAGCATCTCCTGACCCTAGTTTCGTGGAACAACTATAATAATGATAGGTCAAAGATGCCATAAAATATAGCCGCCTAATCCTGTTGACATCTTTTTCTTTATATTATCACCACTTCTGAGTGGTTGAGAAGAATTCTCATGATTGTATTCCATTGTCCATCTTCATGTGGAGGTCACTTATTAAGATAATTAGAGCTGTTTCGATCCCAGAACTAGACTGAAACAAAAAATTCAGTTGATCTACATCTACAGTACATTTTTAACCTGTAAATAATGAGAATTAACATTTCTTCACAAAAAAAAATTTAGAAGAATAAAATTGCCATTACTTGCTTCCTCAGTTCACTGGAAGAATGCTATATTTCTGATTCTTCTGCTTATTTAATATCCTTCATTTGCCTTTTAAAACTTTTCCTTCCTTAAAGCATAACTTAAACATGCACCATGCTAAATATTGGCCATTGCTGAGAAGTAGCCAACTTTTTGATGTTCGTTTGGGTGGCATCGTTAACTATTAATCTGATATTATGGACATGGAAGATAAAAATAACACTTCACATAAACACCACAAAGAAGTGGTAGCTGTAATCAAAGGCACAGCTCCTCCTATTCAGCTTGCAAACTAGGGCTCCAATTATGTACAGTGTTTTGAAGCTGAATGGAGCTGCTTTGCCACACTTTCCAAATTGAGGGAGGACAGGCAAGAACAATATCCTTTAAGGCACTGTTCCAAATAACAATTAAGGAGTGAAATCAGATAAAAGCGCCTACATGAAGATTTATGAAGCTGAAAACATACTTTTTAAAATGGCATTGTAGCTATTGTAACTATAACAATAGTGGGGGTTTTATTTGCATTCATCTTCCCACCCAACTCATGGAGTTGGAATCCTTTACAGCTTTTCATTTGAATTAATACCTGTCTGTCTCTGTTACTCTATGCAAAGATATTTGTGGAACAAGACAGCATGCAAATCATTCTCAATGCCCAAAGTGGTCATTATTATTATTATAACAGGCCTCTTTTCGCTGAATATGAGTAAAGGTTAGCGTTCACAAAAACTCCCTGCCTTATTTTTATGCTTTTTTTTCTTAAATACTAGACTAGCAAAAGAAAGAAGCCCATCCTTTCAGGTGATGCAACATTTTCAGTATGAAACTTCAATATTGTATCTATGGTACTTGAATAATATGAAGTAATGTACGTTTCTGTAAAAGGTTCTAATATAATGGAGTACATTTTCCAGAAAAACAGTTTCACCACAACATCAGTGAGGGAGAGTTTATGTTCTTTGAAAAGGATTCTAATTAACTGCTTTCTTTCCTTTATAAAAATCTGCATGACGAGTGACTGTCGTATGATCTAGAAATAGTCCTTTATTTTGTAAGATTTCAGGTGTAAGATTTGCCAAATTCAACTTTATCCTTACTGCTTGTGCACTGTCCTATCACCCCTTTAATATAAGGTTTATCAAAATGTTTAAATAGGAACTCTATTCCTCTAAATACTTGTCTGTTCTCTCATACCAGAAATAATCCTAGCTACCACTTATGTATTTAACCTATGTAGTAAAATAAAATTGTGAATTATTGTACATTAATTTACTCATAGTTATTAAAAATCTGTTCCAGAGCATGGTGAGAGTGATCATCCATCATGTGGTTAGGAACTCACCGACCTGAGAATTAACTTAATGAATACAGAAAAAAGTACTTTGGAGTGCACATTTGTGACAGTACTACCAAATGATAATATTTTAGGTTGAAAGAATAATGGCTAAACATAGCATTTCCCAGAAGGTAGAACTTAAGTTCAGTTTCAATGGGGTGAATTGAAATTCAATGTTTGTTCAGTGCGTTACAATATTCTAAATGACAAGCTCCATTAGATCTTACTGGAGTGGAAAGAGTTAAATAGAATTATTGCTTAAAAACCGTGTATTAAGACAAGAGGATTAAGTAAAGCAGCTCGGATATGGGATTTCCTATTTAACTGCTAATGTTAATTTATGTCCCACTTTTCCAAAACCAACATCACTGTGATATATATAATCTACCCATTTTCCATAAGAAATCATGAGTCTATTATGTATAGATGTGTTTGCACACTGAATAGCATGCAAGGGAATAGCAGATACATTTGCCCTTGCAGTCTCTCACAACTATCATCTTGCATCTGAGTTTTGCCTTCGAGCCTTTTAAGGAACAGACATCACCAATCAGAAGCAGAGTAGCTGTAGCATCATTTAATTCAAAAGGCAAAAGGAGATGAAACTACATCAAATAAGGATTAATGGGAACAGAGAGGAAGATGATAATTGAGGTCTCTTGTTGACTAGGTAATGAAGTCTGCTGGAGGGACCCAATTGTCTGTGGAAGAATTGAATGTCAGGATCATTTAGGGTTAACAACAGTCCAACACAAGCAAAAGCAGACAACTATGAAAAATAGCTGGCATGGTAGCCATATTGTATAGATCAGGGCTACAAACTTGATAATGAGGCCTCACATTCACTACATCTTTCTGCTCTAATTACTAAGGTGAATGAAGAATACTTAATCTGGATAGAAGAGTATAAAGCAAGAAACGCCCCCTTCACAGCCCTTTATTTTGTGAACTCAAATACAGTATCCTTTAAAGGAAACTTTTCTAGCATGTATAAAATTGTTTTACTGCAACTTGCATTAAGAAGGACCATTTATTAAAGTTCTGTTTAAAAAAATGCTGTTTGTTGTAGGAAAGGAACTGTTCAGAATGTTTTTTGAGTAGGCCAAAAAAATCTCAAATTCTACTCTGTGACTACTGATAAATCATACAGTATGTGTGTTTTTTTAAAAAAAACACCTTTAAAAATCAATATTTTTGACAGAAAAATTTGGAGGTTAGAATACAATATTGACAAATATTGTGTTTGTGTTTCAAATGGTGGTGGCTATACAGTATGTTTTTTTAAAAAAAAACCTTTAAAATCAATATTATTGACAGAAAAAATAAATTTGGAGGTTAGAGTACAATACTGACAAATATTATGTTTGTGTTTCAAATGGTGGTCTGGCTGCAAATAATTGTGCCACAAGCTTTGTGTACATATGACATTTCATGTAGAAATGCAAAGATTTTTATACCACACTACAACACTGTTTATGTAAGATTGACCTCCTTTGCTCATCTCTGCTGCTGGTGGCCTGAAATATATTACTATTATTTCAGAGATAAAGGTTCAAAAAATAGTAGCCACTGCTGAAAAGCAAGTAAATAATTAGTTCAGCTCTCACAGTAGTTTTAAGAAAATTTAGGAATGTGCTTTGTTAATGTTGCTTAACCTTTGGCATGCATTATAGATGTACAATATAAATGTATACAATTAGAAATATATTTAGTTTATTCAGATAGAAGTGGGGAATAGTAGCTCTTTACTGGAAGCTAATGTAGAAGAGTACTATAACAGGAAAATGGAAGAGCGCAGGAAAATCTTTTTCTTGAATGGGTAGGTAGGCCATTGCAAAGAGAAAACTAACTTCTTTTATTCTTTAAGGTATATTGAATTTCTTGTTACTCATCTTGTGTTGCTTCTCTTACATTCAAGTTTGGGGGTAGTTTTTCTGGAACTGCATGAATTTACCGCTGTGTTCCTTGTTAATTTATAAGAACATTATAAATTGCATTTATTGAATGAAAAATTGTCATTTTTAGCTCACTCGCATCACTCACAGTTCCCATTTAAGAATCCCAAAATTTCGATTCATAAATGTTTACATGTATTTCTTGCTATTTTTAATCTTCCACAGCAGCTGAATGAGGTTCACAACACCTGAGAGCAGAACCTATTGGCTTAGACTTAGTCTTCACCCCAGTGTGTCCAATATTAGAATACCGGAAAATATTTTAGTTGCACTTGTATACAGTCTGACTACAGGAAAAAGAAGGAACATAGAAGTCTTGTAAATACTGCCTTGAGGCCTACTAGGTGTATCCCATCTGTTCTCCAGGAATTCAAGTGGCTTACATTTTAACCCTGCCACAACAGCCTTCCCCTGTGAAGTGGGCCAAGAGAGAGAATGACTGGCCCAAAGCCCCTGAACTAGTTTAATACTTCAGTGACAATACCACGCAGATGTAAAAATGAATTAAAATAAATAGTGGTAGCTGACAACCTCATCAGTACAAACCTCAGTTATATTTTGAGATGTCTCCCTTGCTGATGCTGTCAAAAGCTGATAGGAAATTCATTTCATGAAAAAAGGAAGAAAAATTCAATCTATCACCAAATATCTCTTGGAGATTCAAGATTCAAGTCTATGAAAAATGTAAGTTATATTCCGATTTCCTTGTTCTAAATGCATGTCAAGTTTATTTAAAACAAATTAGTTGGATAGCAGCCAATATACATAGGAAGAGCACATTGTCGACTCTAGTACAAAAGAGAAGACTGTCTTCCTGTAGTGGCTTTTCCTGACAAAAAGCTACTGCATTATACAACTTTTCTGACCTGCTTTCTGTCAGAAGTTAAGAACAACTCCCATTATCCCCAGTCATCATGCCCAGTTATTATGTCGGTTAAAAATGGCTATTTGACACCTCCAGAAGCCTATAATCAGTTGTGTATCTGGCTGCTCTAAAGTAATGAGGAACGGAGGGAAATTCAAATTTCCATTCAGGTCTCACTGAATTCTTACTGTACAAGACAAGTTCAGCCTCATTATTTGGGGGGGGGGCGGGCATAAGATCCTGGCAGGGTTTATTCTGTCTGATCCCCACTTCTTTCCAATGTTTTTATCCAACCCTCCAAGCAGAAATGGATGGCTGTATTCTGTAAGCCTATAAGAATTTTAAAAAAGGAACACACCTTCAGCCATCTTTTTGCAGAGCAACACAGGTGGCCATGTAAGCCAAGCTAAAGATATTTTATTATTTAGAAGGCAGCTGTGTTATGATCTATGTAACACTCAGTGGATTTCTGCTTTGTACCCGAGCAAAAACATCTCTTTTTTTCCCCAGGCAAACAGAATTTATATTTTGTGATTACACTCCTGACTTAGAAGTGTCTGTGGCCCTAAAAACCCCTCACTGTTTTATAAAAAGGGATCACCATTCTTGGGGTGCCTGTTTCAGTAAAGATACTTCATTTATTTGCTTGTTTGTTTGTCTCTGTTTATTAAATTTATATGCTGCTGTCCATCTCATTTTGCAGAGCAACTCTGTGTGGCTTACAATTAAAATCATAAATATAAAAATATTAACATTAGATACAGAAATAAAAACCAAAGACAAGATTGGTACAATGCTACATTTAAAAGATCCTTACAATATATCCAGCTAAAATACTGCTTTTAGTTCAATAAACTGGGTGACTGGCCAATTCTTTTCAATTGCCTTAATATCAGCCTTTCTTTTTAACCCTGCGGATGCTTCTTTTAA
This sequence comes from Vipera ursinii, assembly GCF_947247035.1. Classification (NCBI taxonomy): domain Eukaryota; kingdom Metazoa; phylum Chordata; class Lepidosauria; order Squamata; family Viperidae; genus Vipera; species Vipera ursinii. The sequence goes on along the minus strand of NC_139512.1, from coordinate 266,301,801 downwards.
CAGAACATCACTTCTTCGTCAGTCAAAACATATATACATGTATGAAAAAAGCTCAATTTTTAGTTATACTTCTATAGGCTGAGAATACAGAAAACTAGCTTCAGCAGCTGTAAATTTTCTGAGGATTTATCTAACCACAAATACATTGAAATGGGGAAATGGGGCTATATTAAACTGTGCAAGATGCTGCTGGAACCTAGCCATTTCTGCAATATCCTGTAATTAATTTATTATGACAGGTCTGGCAAACTGAAACACCCAATTCACTTGCGACAGATTTGCTACAGTAGAGATGTTTTAAACTCTGCTGTTCCCTAAAAGGCAGGTATTAAGAGAGATTGAGACAAGAAGGATCAAAACTACTAGACAAGACTGGGCTACTGTCAGAAGTGGAATCCAAAAGATCCTGAATTCACAGGATTGCTCACTCCATTTTGCCCCATTTGCATTCACAGGTACAGAAACTGCCCTGTTCCTCCAAAGTGCTGGAAAAAGAAAACGTGGGAAGACAACTACAAAACTTTTACTTTCCTGATCACCTCCCTTAAGCTCTAAGCACTCTTAGGAAATCATATTTTCCCTCATGTCCATTAGGGTGCTTGGAAGTTCAGATAATTAGAAACTTTTTTTAACAGAACATGATACAGTGAAAAGACAAAATGAGCTGGGGGTGGGAGGAATGCTGCATTGATAAACATACCATTTATACACTATTTTCATCATAGTGTCCATTTGCATTCAATGCCATAATTACAGGGCACAATATTTGTTTTCAGGCACTTATTGCATCAAGAGACCATCATCAGTTCCTGCCAACTATATATCATCTAGAGAATTTTAATAGCAACTTGTTTCTAAGCCACAGAGCTAGGGGCTTTAATTTTAATTTGGAGATTACTCCTCTTGTGATAAGGTACTGTAAACATCTTGCCGTTCATTTGTGCCTGCAATGATTATGAATGACATCAGCCTCTAAACAATGAATTCTATAGCTGAGTTATAACAGCACACAAAAGCCTTTAATAGGCTTTTAAAAGACCAAGAAGGGAAGCAGAGAGTTAATCCTCATTATGGTTTAAAAATATGACATAATGAAAAAATAAGTCTTGAATTGTATATATAATATATAATTAAGACCCAATAGTCAGAAGTGTACCCTGAGCATCACAAAAATCCCACCCACCTGTCCATTGTTAGCAAGCACATGCTGAGTAAATCTCTCCTGCTCATTGGCAGGATTTAGCTGGTGGGCACTCGGTCCACATATAATTCTCTCACCCTTCTGCACAATCTTTCCTCCATATAAAAATGTGAAAGATACCCAGACACTGACATCTGTAGCCTAAAAGCCTCGAGGTTCCGTAGCCAGAGAAGGATTTGATGGCTACACTTGTAATCATACAGAGCCTCACTGATTCTAAGGATTTTCCTAGTCAAAACCCAAACAGTTGAACTGTAAACCTTATATTTCAAACCTTCTTCTTCCAAATTATTGAAGACTTTCTCGACATGTTTGTGGAGGGAAAGAATAATCATTTGACTCCTCACCCAATGTTGCCATATCAGCTCAGAGGCAATGGCACTACTCAGTATGATACTGTTTTCAAACCAAAATGATTAGTCTTTATTACTTTCAATCCTCTCTTTTCATTTGCTGAAAAGTGGCCTAGCTGAAATTTCCCAATAATTTGATCAGGGGAAGTTGGGGGGGGCAAGTTCTCCCTGGACTTGTGGACAGCTTGAGGAAGTGGGGGAAAATATTTGGCATACTTCTTCCATGCTCAAACATAGTTGTTAGCATTGACAGGGTATTTTTGATTGCATAATAAGTACCAAACAAGCTTCAGATTTTATTGATATTTGTCGACCCATTTCAATTAGGTATTTAGCCAGGGGATGATATTGCAACTTTTTTTGCATACTTCCATGGATCACTTAAACCAGAAACTGATGAAGTCAATAATCTCTATTACTTTTCTTAGGCAACTTCAATACCATTTATTACCCTTATAGACTAATCTAGTGAGATTGGACTTTGGCAGCTGTATTTCATAAGGGTTCTGGTCCTACTTGTCAGTCTGCATCCAGAAAATGGAGCTGGGAAAGAACTATTTGACCACTAAGCTACTGATCTGTAGTACCTTATAGTATTGCATTTTCTCCCTGTGTTGCTCTTCACCTGAAATTGCTCAGTTAAGTCTTCCAGATCCTTCAACATGCTCCCAGCTCTATCACTTCTCACCATCCAACTCCAAGAATGCAGTTGGCAACTTTACATAGGTAAGTCTTATAATGGTCTGGTTGAAGAATAATAAATTAAACCCACTCAAGATGGAGAGTTTTGGTAAAAAAAACAAACTGAATTCAGGAATTGAGATTTAGCCCCCTTTGGAGAGCACTACATTCCTCCAGAAGGAGCAGATTTGGTACCTGGGAATGGCCGTTGATCCTCATTGGTCATTAGATTCACAATAGCAGCTCTGGTGAAGGGAACTACAGTATACAGTATATCCTTAAAGTACTGTGGCTCTGCCATATCCCCCATTGCTCTGTATGCTAGACTCACCACAGTTCCTTGTCTCCCCACCCTGCATATGCTGTGGCACTGTTCTCTACTTTTCAAGACTGGATGAAGGTGATTGGGCATTGGCTTGAAAGTGCTTGTGAGGAACTGGAGGATGTCGATGGTGGGAGAGAGAAATATTTTTTTATCTTCATGCAACAGGTGGCCAATACTAAGAAGATCTCAACTGTCTATCCCTGACTGCATTTTCAGTCTACATGTGCAAAGAACAAGAACTATGGTTTGCACTGATGAGGATTTTATTGGTTTGTTTGTGGCTTCTCCTCAAACTATGAATAATGTAGATCCTCAGCTAGATCCTTATATGGAGGAACCATTCACAAATGACATGTGGAAGACTCTGTTCTTCCTGTGGCCCCCTCTTGTTTCAAGTTGGGACAACTGGAAGCAGGCCCCATTTGATAGCTGCATCCTGCAGTTCAGAGGTTTGAAAGCAGCTTTAAATATTGGCCTCTACTTGCTCCTGTTCTGATTCATCTTTAGAAACTTTGCAGCTCAGATGAATGGTTTCTTCAGTTGTTTTTGAAGCCTGTTGCTCACCGCAGTGATTGTCTTCTCATAATATGTTGTATAGTTTTGGGTCCTCTTTGCTTTAAGGCTGGGATGGAGTGTGGCCAGAACAGCTGAAAGCCTTGGAGTCTTTGTTCTTTTGGAAAGAGGAAGGGTAATTTCCCCCCCCCAGGCATTATTGTACTCCTAAATGAAGATGTAATTATGATCAAGAGATAAGATATACATGTTGGAGGTACTGGCATGAAGAAAAAGAAACAGCCCCACCTTCACAACTTCCATGAAATGAGCTAGTTTGAATATTGTATCAGCTGGAGATAAACGAGGAAAAATACTTCCCAATGTAAACTAAGGCCCGCTCTTTGCATTAATCATTAAAATAGCAATAAAAAAACCTCTTGCTTTATTTGTTTTGTTTTTCTCTTATGTTTCCCGCTCTAGCAGAGGATAAGAGGCAATCACATTCTCTTGGATACATCCATTAAGCATACTACAAAGTTAAAACTACAATCCCACGCAAAGGTTCTCGGAATTGAATTTCCATGACTGTAGGGAAACTACTTCTGAATAACTATGCATAGAAGTATACTATTTTACTGGTAGTCCTTAACCTACAACCATTCATTTAATGACTTCTTGAAGCTACAATAGTGCTGAAAAAAGTGACTTACAGTAGGACAGGTCCTTGCATTGCAGTATCCCTGTAGTCATGTGATCAAAATTAGGGTGCTTGACAATCCGCATGTATTACATCCGTTGCAGCATCCTGGGGTAATGAGATCACCAGTGGATTTCCAAAAGTTAATGGCCATGCGATTTGCTTAATGACTGTGATAAAAAAAAGATCGTTACATTGGGCATAATTCATTTAGTGATCACATCGCTTAGCGATGGAGGTTTCGATCCCAATTAAGGTCATGAGTCGAGGACTAGCTGGATAAATGAATGTTACAATTCTTGGCTTTCCTAGGATGTCCCTGCTCTTTGTGCTCTATACTGATATCAAAACATGGGACATCATTTTAAAAACAATCACTTAAGTTTGCTTATATATACAGTGTAAGGGACGCGGTGGCTCAATGGGTTAGGACGCTGAGCTTGTCGATCAGATGGTTGGCAGTTTGGCGGGTCGAATCCCGAGTGCCGCGTAACAGAGTGAGCGCCTGTTACTCGTCCCAGCTTCTGCCAACCTAGCAGTTCGAAAGCACGTACAAATGCAAGTAGAAAAATAGGGACCACTACGGTGGGAAGGTAACAGCGTTCCGTGCGCCTTTGGCATCTAGTCATGCAGGCCACATGACCACGGAGACATCCTCGGACAAGCGCTGGCTCTTCGGCTTTGAAACGGAGATGAGCACCGGCCCCTAGAGTCGGAAACGACTAGCACGCATGTGCGGGGGAACCTTTACCTTTTTACAGTGTATGCTTGTCAATTGCATTTTGAAAAGCCAAGTAAATTGCTAGCTGGGTTTTCCCCTCCCCATGCTTGCTGATAGTTTTCAGGTAGGAATTACCGTGGCTGTTGCCACATTCATTCTTATGCTTCAAGATGATTGATAAATTCTGCCTTATCGATGTTTTATATTAGTTTACCACCGTTATTTCATAATGCTAAAAAAAAACCAACCCCAAACCATCCAGACTTCAAGATTTTGTCTCTTGTCATGTCTGCTTGATTTAATTCTTCAGTTTTTCCTTTTGAAAAAATGAGGCCAGGCCCAGGCACTTACTTGGGTAATGAAGACGTGCCCAGTTCACCTTTGCAGCAATCTCATTTAGTTCTCACACCATCAAATGGTGCCTCTCAAAGAAGGTTTCTTAATTCCAGCGTATTTAAACTATTATTTTTGTTATTTGTGATCTCAACACTACTAGGGCACCCCCTAGGATTACCAAATATCTGGCAAAAAGAGGACCCATCCTTATTTCTGTCTTCATATCCTCTGTCTTAAAATCAGATATTGTCCAGCTTTTCCAGTGTCTTGTTTTTGTTTATTATTTTGGATGGTTTTCAAAACAGTAGTCATTCAGAGTTTTGTGTACGGTGACCTTGTAAACTCTCTGCTTTCTTTCTCTTGTCTCTGAACGCACCCAACAGCCTAGATTCACATTATTTATTTTTACTAATCAGCTTCAATGTACCCACTTCAAATCTATGATCCCTCTAGTCTCATAGATCACACGTCCCATCATGTGTTTCTGTGGTGAAAGTTGAAAAAATTATCATTGTTAATTCTATATTATTACTATTGTTACTACTATTATTACTACTACTATTATTACTATTAATATTATTATTATTCCTAAAATTAAAGATTTGTTTAAAAAAATATTTCCGTTGAAAAACCAGTCTTTCTGAAACTGGAAAAAGTAATTTCATATACATGTAGACCTAAGTACTTTTCCCAGTTTTTCACTGTAGAACCTCATTTTGCTGCTATTTGCCCTCCTTTTCAGTTGGGATGTGTCTTCCTTTGCTTGTTCAGATATCAGGAATACCCTGTCAAAATGCTTAAAAATATTTTATTGCCTGCTTGCATTTCATACATGCATTCTTATTGAAAAGCTGACTGACTTGAATTTTTCCCCCTCCACCTGCAATAGGATTAGACTTTCTAAGGGACTGGCTACAAACAGTGAGGGTCGAGTCTGTTTTATCCACCCCCCTGAGCTTTGCACCAGCTCACCACAGGGCTGCGTGTTTAGCCCCTAGCTGTACTCATTGTACACATACGATTGTGTATCGTCCAACCCATCTACTGCAATAATTAAGTTTGCAGATGATACCACTGTAGTGGGTCTTATTACAGGTGGAGATGAAACAGCGTACAGGGGGGAGGTACAAAAACTATCCATATGGTGTTTAGAGAACAATTTGCACCTGAACATCGGCAAGACAAAAGAGATGGTGCTAGACTTCCGGAGGAAAAGAGAGGAATCTGCCCCACTTTACATCAGGGGAGGGCTGTGTGGAGAGAGTTTCCTCCTTTAAATTCCTGGGAGTCTACACAACACACCGGCCTCACAAGATCTGTGAAGATCTTACCTGGAAAGTCAATACAACCCAGGTGGCCAGAAAGGCCCAACAGAGACTCCACTTCCTCAGGGTCTTGCGGAAGAACAGGGTAGAACAATGGCTAATGACCTCCTTTTACCGGTCTACTATAGAGAGCGTCCTCTCGCACTGTAATGTGGTTTGGTATGCTGGACTGACAGCCGCGGATAGGGTGATGAGCACAGCACAAAACATTGTGAGCTGTCCCCTGACACCACTGGATGACATCACCAGGGCTCGCTGCCTTGGAAGAGTGAGGAAGATTCTCAGGGATGACTCACACCCTGGACGGTATCTCTTTACTCTCCTACCATCGGGTAGGAGATACAGGAGTATAGCCAGCCGTACCAACAGGCTGAAGAACAGCTTCCATCTATGGGCTGTCAGGCTCTTGAACGGGAAATAATTTTATGTATGATTGATTTGTGAGGCCGGTGTGTTGTGTAATTAGTTCACATGATGTAACAAGATGGTGGGTTTGTTGTCACTGTGAGTTGTGGTGGGAAGGCACGAAGGGAGGCTCAGCCAATCTCAATGTATACATGGTTGTACTTTGACAATAAAGGTTCATTCATTCAAATGATTGTTTTGCCCATATCATACAGATTTTAGTTTTCACAAGCAATCCTTTTTTTCTCTAAGAGTTTTCTTAACATACTTGGTAAACTTTGGGATTGACAGGTACCTTTTCGACCTGTAACATATATTCGAGCAGTATTTTTTATTACAGTACCATATTCTTGAGTAGTTCATGAGCATTCAAGGGAGATAGGATTGCTTTCATTTTTTCATATAGTTTCCTCTTCACTGGTTTTGTTTTGTTTCATTTTTAAACTCTCTACCAGAAGTCAAATACGAATTTGTCGGACTTTTAAAATTTTCCATATATCAGCTAAACATGATTGTAACTGATGATCAGTCAAATAAACAACATTCACCTCTTGCATAAAACCACAGGCCTCACTTGTTATTGAATTTCTATGTACCTTTCTTCTGGTTCTGTGACCTTAATGTTATTGTACAACGTATCTTAGGCTGTCTAAAAACATTGTCTTTAAGACAAGCACAAAAAGGACAGACTGTACTGGCACATTTCAGGATGGCAAACAAGGTACTCCAATACTGTAAAATATTATAGATTTTAAATTACTAAGGGACAGTCTTGACTCAATACAACATACTTCTGTGAAACTAGTTGCAATAAGTATCACACAGAGACTCAGCTAGTCTGCCTTAAGAAACACATGTCCTGCACCTGTTATTGTAAAGGAAAGTTACGTAAGGATTCTGCTGATTGGCATTGGACACTATTATGCTTAATGGAAACACCAAGAAGAGGGCTTTTGTTCAAAACTTCAGCAATGAAATTCTCCTTCAAAGATCTGCATAGCCCTAGTTTTCCCAAATTTTGGAGAATTCTGTTTCTTTTGATATTTTTCTGGTTTGTTATCATTGTGCACTATTTGGTGTGCAAAATATACTTTTCTCTGAATTCATGCTGGAGTTGGCTATCACTCTTTATATAGCTACCCATTTCACACCTCTGTCTCTGGACAGTGCCCCCAATTCAAACAAAGGTAAACAATCCACATAATTAAAACAAAACCATTAAAATACAATAAAAGTTAAGTTACATAATAAAAAGACAGGTGAGTCTGGTCAAGGCTAATGCCTTATTTTTACCTTATCCTGTTTGACCATTCAAATGTTGTTTGATCTTCATATACAAGACAAAATTATTGATGGACCAGACCAATACTTCAGTTTAATAAGAAAGATGGTTAGTTATAATAATCCTCTTTAATGAAACATTAACATTTCCAGTAAATATTCCTAATAAACACTACCAACATTATTAAATGGCACTCTATAGGACACACACATATATATAGTATAAGTATTGGTTGGAAACATGCGGAAGATGCCTTCATCCTGCAGTGGATAGACCAGGGATGGGGAACCTTGGCTTTTATGACTTGTGGACTTCAACTCCCAGAATTCCTGAGCCAGACTGGCTCAGGAATTCTGGGAGGTGAAGTCCACAACTCATAAAAGAGCCAAGCTTCCTTACTCCTGGGATGGACAATAGCTAAAATGATGATGATGATGATGATGATGTTCAGATATCTGCAGCCGAGATAGATTTTGGATGGATGGATGTACGTGTATGCGCTTCAATGCAAATAAAGGCTTTATGCTACCAAGGGCCCTTGCTCATCAGAAAACTTACAATGTACAGTTGCGCCCAGTGTCGTCCTGTGTTAATCTCCACTTTATTGGTAGATATTCTGAGGAGTTGGTGTTACTTCAACAAAGCGGCAGAGTGTGAGAGACCTTATTGATTGGTCCTACAATGAATAAACCTTGTGTGAACATAAAGAATGGGTATTAAGGCTAAGGACATTTCATTTTCGGCAGTGTGTAAGGTACAAAAATGTGCTTCAAACATGTATTTTTCTCCTTGAACTATACCTTAAGTTTTTATTGAGCCAAGATCTAATACTCTGGCAAAGTGTTCAGTATAGGATCAAGGGGATCCTCTCAAGCAGTTCCTTATTTGTTAGCTTTCTCATATATAAAACTTGCTGACTGAATAATGAGCCGGAATGCAGAACACAGGAAGAAGAAGAAGAATTATGTGCAGCCCCAGTTTGTCATTTGTTAGGACCTACCTAAGTTGCATTGACAGCACTCATTGTTCTGTCACAATTGAAGGGTGTCCAAGTTTTTTGCATCATTAGATTATCACCATGGTGCTAAAGCTTCAGTTCCTGCACAAACTAGAGAGTTTCAAGGCATCCTGAAGTATTTGTCTTTCATCTAATCTCAGTGAATGAAAATGCAATCCACTTCCAACCCTAAATAATAGCTCAACTACACCTGCATTTGCAAAATGGCCGAGTTATAATCACAAGGCTAGATGGTTTGTAAGGAAGGAACAAGCGTGTCTTGATAGTGAAGATACGGAAGAATTACAGTAAAGATGAATGTGAACCAAGCCATTCAAGGGCAAGGATGTTTTGGATAATAACAGCAAAAGTGTTATTTACTCATTTATTTATACATTTTTCCTAAGATTTATAACTGGCTTTTAATCACTTCATGATGTATACACAAATCTGCCGGTGGGCTGGATCCAGCAAAATCCTGCCTTGGACAGAAGGGTTCATCAATGAGAGGTCTTTATTGCAGCTGAGGTTTTCCACTGGCAGAACTGAAAAGTCAGTGATATTTGATGATTCCTCCATGACTTGGAACTTTTAAGGACTTTCTGGAAGAGTGAGCTGTCAAGGCTGCAAGGTGGGCAGAACTGCAGGACATTGCCTTCACCTTTTGTCTACTGGAAATATTCCCAGCAGAAATCAGCTCAGGGCCCTTTGTATTGATAAAAACAATCCTCTGGATCCAGTCCAACACTGTTTTTTTTTAACTTTCTATTGTAGAGATCATTGTGTGTTTAATTATGGATTATATTAGATAGTACAAATATTTACATCCTGCTTCTATTTCCATGAAACATTAAGACTTTATTGCTAGGTTTCACCTCAACCCACATGTAAGCAGCCACTGTGTCAATTAGTATACAATCTCCACTCAACATTCTGGAGGCCATGAAGCATGTAGACACCCATGAACAAATAGGCCTTGTAAAGTCAGGTATGAAATCTCCTAAATATCATTGTTGTTGTTAGCTGCGAAGTCGTGTCCGACCCATCGCGACCCATCGCGACCCTATGGACAACGTTCCTCCAGGCCTTCCTGTCCTCTACCATCTTCTGGAATCCATTTAAGCTCACGCCTACTGCTTCAGTGACTCCATAAAGCCACCTCATTCTCTGTCGTCCATCCACATTATTAATCTTTATGTCCAACTCAGCCTTGAAGCATAAGCATTCTAAGGAGACTTGACCAGTATATGACCTGAACTTTCCCATCTTTCAGGGGTAGAATTGTTATATTGCATAATGCTAGAGATTGATGCTTTCTACATATTTCTTGGAAATAAGACATGTTGTAATTAACAAGGTCTATTTTTAATTACAGGGCTTCTGTTACAAATTTGATACATGCTTTTTGTAAGGAAATATTTATCTGTACAGACAGAAAGCCAGACTTAGTTGGTGAATCCAAACCATTTACTTGAACTCTGCAAAAATAATTGGGAAATACTGCTTAGCAATTTATAATTAAAGGGTTATACATTTAGACAAATTGGAATGAATTTCCTCTATCAGTTGCAGTTTTCATATACTTAATCCTTTTTTTTTCTTTCTTCACATGACCCCTGAGATGCTAACTTTTAGCTATTTTGCCACATCTGTAACTAAAATAGAGGCAGTTTGGTATAGTGATTAAGGCACCAGGCTAAAAACAAAGAGACCATGAGTTCTAGTTTTGCCTTGGGCACAAATTCAACTGGGCAACCTTGGGCTAGTCACTCTCCCCGTCATAAGAAGCAGGCAAGGGCAAACAACTTCAGAAATCTTGTCAAGAAAATTGCAGGGACTAATCTAGTCACAAAGGGCAACACAGATTTGAAAGTGCGCACACACAGAAACAAAAAAGTAAAAAAAGCCAAAGGCCTTAAAATAAGAGAGAACATTTAACCTCTCCTAAAACTTAAGTGTTATTGTGTATGATAGAGTCATGTAGTCTTTCTGTATCATTGTAACTCTTTTAGTCTTTCAAGGATTTGTTTGTTTTTTGCAGTCCTGCATCTCTTCTTGGCTGCTTCTTGATGCAACATAATGTGAGGGTTTCATTTTCTCATAATAAAAACAGGTAATTGTAATTATGGGAATATGATGGCATCTTGTGCAAAATATAGCCAGCAGGCTGGAAAAACGGGTGCAGCTTTGCTATAATCTCTCTAAATCTGAGGGAGAGGAAGAAAGGTTATGGCAGGAATTCTTTCAACTCTCTCTACATTTTATGTAGAACCTGAATGGTTCCTCAAATAAATAGAAGGAAGCTGCAAATAATGCAATCTAAAAAATCCTGTTTGCAAGAGTTAGAGGACTTGACCTCTAGCTCTCTTTCTGAACTCAATACATAAGAGCCAAATGGTCACATTAAAATGCTAGTTGCCAATCCTTGAGCCAGTCAAAAAATATGCTACCATAAATTGTGCTGACCTGATTGCTTGGCCCTATTCTGCCACGATAACAAGAGTGGAGGTTTCTGCTGTCATTATTTCAAAACAGGTCAAATTACAGAAAGTTGATTCCTCCAGCTTTGGTTCTCTTCTAACCTAGTATTGCCAGCCAATGGGGAAAACCACCATAAGGTAGGGTGGTGTTGGATTAATGCTTTTGGGTGCTTGGAGCAGCATGTTAATCACTCTTCAAGTTGCCCAATTAAAACAGGCTGCTTCTAAATTGTTAAAGACTGCTAAACCAACCAATGCCCCCAAATAGCACATGTTCCTGTGTACATTCATAAAAGAGAAGCACAATAGTGAAGTGGGAGACACTGATAAGTTGACAACACCGTCTTCAACTTGTACGGCTAGAGAATGGCAACACTAAAGATTAAGTCCTGTTCTGTCCACGTGGCTGGCAACATCCAGAAGTAGCCAGCATTCCCTGAAGCTGAAATGGAATAGGCAAAATAATTCTGCCATGGTTAGGGCAATATGAAGATAAGCTTTACATATGCGCAAGCTGTATACATCATTTGCCATCTTATAAAAACCCAGTGAACAGCATATCATACGCAGTTATATTGCATAGATTTAATGTGTTGTTGCTTCTAAAGGGCTACTGCAACAGAACCAACTGATCTTTCTTAGAAACACCAATTTCCTCTTTAAACAGATAGTTGTACTGAAGGAGGCAGGAGGATCAATGCATTTTGTTTGCGTTGCTCCGGTATCCCGGGAAGGAGAGGCAAAAAGTTTTGTGCAACCCAGCAATGAATCTTCTCTCGTTGGCAGACAACTACAGTAAATGTGCTTCCTGCTGTTTTCATTAATTCCTCCGAAATTGTTTCAGTAGAAAGAGGATGGCCCGAAGGAGGAAAACAACTCTTCAAAGTCGGGGTTCTCCTGCTCTCACCGCAACCATTTTGCCTTCCCCATTTCTGCCCAATAAAATCACCCTTAAAGTTGAGCAACTGGCTTATGGAGCCGAGGTTGTCCGGGGCCCCGAAGGGTTGGAGAATTGGGCAGGGAAGCCAAAGCAGCGCTGTTGGCGCCCTTTTCGCTTCGGCATTTCGGAGAACGCGAACCCGTTTCAACCCTCTCCCCTCGGGGAAGAAAGGGTTACTGAGTCTCCGTCAAACCCTGACAAGTCACCAGAGACTCCCTCCAGTCAGAGAAAAACAAGCTTGCACCTGGCAACTGCGGCCAGACACGTTCTGGCCAGCTCGTTCGCTCCCTCGCTTTGTTCTAGCAGCTGCCTCGCTGCTTTGGCTGCAGGTGGAAAAAAGGATGGACTTTGCTATCTATAAAAATGTTTAATAGCGAGGACCAACTTCCGCCTCCCCTCCCCAGGGATCAAAGGTGCTGTGTCGCTATGGCACGCAGGCAAGGCGGCACAGCAAGGCGAGGTGAGGCGAGGCAAGGTTCGCGCCTTCCTTCGAAACCCGGGCGGTCGTGAGCGCCGGCTGACTGACTGACTGGCTCGCTCGCTCTTGCACCCACAAACTCTTAAAGAAAAAGGGCGGGAATATCTGCACCTCTGGGAGGGCGCAGGGGAACGCTGAGGAATCTCAGTCCTAAACGGGGCGACGGGCCAGAGAAGTGACGCAACTCGAGGACTTATAAAGCAGATAATTAATATCTCCCAGGGGAGGCAAGGTTCGCGCCTTCCTTCGAAGCCCGGGCGGTCATGAGCGCCGGCTGACTGACTGGCTCGCTCGCTCTTGCACCCACAAACTCATTAAAAAGAAAAAGGGCGGGAATATCTGCACCTCTGGGAGGGCGCAGGGGAACGCTGAGGAATCTCTCAGTCCTAAACGGGGCGACGGGCCAGAGAAGCGACGCAACTCGAGGACTTATAAAGCAGATAATTAATATCTCCCGGGGGCGCGGCGTTAAGTCGCCGACTCGAGCAGCCATTGTCTTTGCTCGCTTTATGCTAATCTGGGCCGATGGATCACTCCGCAGGCTCCCGAGCGCCGAGCGGGCAGAGCGGCCCTCACAAAGAGCGCGCGGCTACGTGCCCCGCCTTTTGTTTGTGAATGGAAAAAAAAGAAAAAAGGCCCAGCTGCCAACCAAGTCACGCTCATTGACGCAGTGGGGAATGGGCAGGCTTTTATCAATAAGGCCACCCTGGAAGAAAGGGAGCCAGGGCTCCCGCCAGGAAAGAGGAACGTCACTTCGCGTTTCAGTCTGAACTGGAGACGACGCGGCGTTCTGGGCTACCTAAGCCAGCATTTTCCAACCTTAGGAACTTGAAGATGCGTGGACTTCAACTCCCAGAATTCCCCAGCCAGCTATGCTGGCTGGGGAATTCTGGGAGTTGAAGTCCACGCATCTTCAAGTTCCTAAGGTTGGAAAACGCTGACCTAAGCAATGGGAGCGTTGTGGAGGGGGGGCGTGCTAAAAGCTCTCTTTTGGGATGCAGGTTTACACCTGACGTGTGACGTGATGCACGGTCACCTCCTCAGTTCTTGATTGCCTTTTGAGTTGAATGAGATGTTCCCTTTTGATGAGGAGAATGCAACGTGATCAAGCAGCTTCCTCCCCCCGTCCCGCCCCTGTTTTTTTTTTTTTACTTCACCGGAAAAAAAAATACGAATCAACTCACTTGTGATCTTCCCCACAGACTAGGCTCGGGGTTGGGGTGTTGTTTCCTTGTAACTTAATCCACTTGTTTGTTTTGTCTATATATCATAAGAGTTTGGTGAATTTGCCAAATTAACTAGAAAAGTGTAGTTGCTCTTTTTTTCCCATTACAAGTAGTCCTCGTTCGTTTAGTGACTGTTCCAAGTTACAACGGCACTGAGAAAAAGTGACTTGTGACTGTTTTTCAAACTTACCACTGTTGCAGCATCCCCATGGTCATGTGGTCAAAATTCGGAAGCTTAGCAACTGACTCATATTTGTGACGGTTGCTGTGTCCTGCCTGTGGTTAGGTGATCAGCTTTGGGACCTGACAAGCAAAGAAAAATGGGGAAGCCAGATTCACTTAACAACCAAATTACTAACTTAACAACTGCAGTGAGTCACTTAATAACTGTAGCAATAAATGTTGTAAAAATGGGACAAAATTCACTTCACAAATGTCTCCTTTAGCAACAGAAATGTTGGGCTCAGTTGTGATCGTAAGTCAAAGGCTACCTGTATTTTACTCTTGAGCTTGACTGAAATTTAGATGGCATTTTCTAAAAGGCGGAGCTTCCTCAGGACACACTTTTGTCTATCCACAAGTTCTGGGCCATTTGACATCTATGTGTAGTTGCTGCAGCTGCACCACATAAAATATTAGATGTGACCAGCATTTTATTTGATTCTGTTTGTTCACTTTTAATAAAAGAAAAAATAGGGGATTACTCTCCAATCACGGGCTGAATTCATTTATGGAGATTTCTGGGAGCTAAATTCAATTCAGATTGTTTAACTAGTTTGTGGACTGCTTTCTATTGATCTCTAGATATGTTTCAACTTGAACTTCAGGAATTACAGCTTGTATAATAGAATTTTTATGCTCACTGAGAATTCTGAGAGTTTGGGTCCAAACATACTGTATATAAGGGGTACCAGGTTTGGAGAAGGATATGGTCTAGTCCAGGGGTCAGCAAGCTGAAACAGTGAAAGAGCCACTCAGAACCGGTTCCCTCACAAAAGGAAAAACTGGGAGCCGCAAAAAATGTGTGCACATGCGTGTACACGTGCACATGCGCAGAACAGGGTTTGACTGAAGAGTGGAGCCAAGGCAAGATATGCACCTACCCTGCATATCTGAATTGATTGGTTGAACTTTTTTAGTCCCACTTTTTTTTTTGGACTACACATAGCAGAAGACTGGGAGCCGCAGGAGACAGCTGAAAGAGCCACATGCAGCTCTGGAGCCACGGGTTGCAGACCTGTGGTCTAGTCATTGCCAGTGCAATTTTAAAATGATACTAAAAAATCAGTAGAGACCAGCAACATCAGTGGAAGCTGTGGCAAAATTTTGAATGCAGCATATTTTTGTACATGTTTTGTATACATGTTGCCACATCACAGTCATGAACAAAAGGGGTAGAAATACCTAATGAAAGCAGTACATTCCTGTAATCCATGATAAAACACCCCTTTAGCCTCACTAATTTAGGTTAGAATAATATTAATTTGAAAATTCAGTTACATCAGCTTGCTTTAAAGCCTTATACCATGGCTTCTTTCCTGGCTGTTTATCAATCGTCTGGATAAGTAATAAACACTACTGCTTTCCCACTTTTGTGTCTTGGCCTTTCAAGAGATGACATCTTTATCCTCCTAATAGTTTCTATAGCTTCCTTCTACATTACCTACCTAGTGCACGGGTGTCAAACACTGCATCACGTGACGTGTCATGACATATCGCAACTTTTTTTGCATTGCCAGAGCTGGGGTGGGCACGACCTCTTCATGATGCCAACGGCCCGTGAGCTGGCAGTATTCACTACTCCTAGTGAATATGGGCTATGTTGAAGAAGTGCAACCTCTTCTATTTTTGGACTTACTCTAGACAGTATGTTTTCTGCATTCCTATCCCCTAAGATCCAGTATTGGACTTAAAATGAAACTGGAAGCCCTTCTATGATCCTGTTTCCAATGTTGGGAAATTTAGGAATTTAAATGTTTATTGGAACAGATGTCAATGCTTGGGGGTTAGACAAGAAAGAGCTATATATCCCTAGGACAGGATATTAATATGTCTATAATGCACTTTTGAGTTATGGGGGATCCACTTTTTTTTACTTTTGAGGGGATTTTTTTATGTTTCTTTATGGATTCAAATATTTTCTCAAAAGTTTAGAATATAGTTCTCATATCAGAAGGCCATTAAGTTGAAAAAGTCTGGGATAAGCCAAACATACTGCAAAATTACAGAATTATTTGAGACTGAAGGAAGAATAAAAGCCAGGATCCAATTTGTCCACTAGATTGGATATACAACAACAGTCAACAATCTACTCCACAAAAGTAAAAAGTTATACTAGTGTCTCAAGTAGGTATAGTTAGGCTTAGATTTTACTTGCACAGGTTAAAAAAAAACAAATTTCCAAGACTGAAAAACTTCTAGCCTATCGAAAATACTTTTTACAAGTAATTAATTCCCTCTAAATGTTTAATAAATAAAACACTATTTGAATAAATGCCAGTTGATTGCAGATTCCTGCTCATTCACTAAAGAGAGAAGTAGACTTCATGCTAGACAGCTAATTTAGCAGTTTACAAAAATGAAGAGATATTGGGCTAGAATCTTAGTTACGATATAAGTAAACATGGTATTCCTTAAATACATTTTCTCAAATTTTTATTTATTATTGATTCAATCCTGAAATTTCAAAATAAAAGTCACTGAGCTTCCTCCTGATATCCACAGATTTATCTATATGTATTGCGTGTATAATTTGCTATTATTATTTTTTAATTTGGTGGTCTTTCATTTTTGGACAGTGCAATCCTATAGGGATAGAAGAAACCCATTCTGAGTGTTGCTGAATTTGAGAACTATGTTGCTATGTCAGTGTAAGATCTTTTTTTTCTCAAGCAAGGATTTTTTTTCTTGTTGGTTGGAAATGGATGGATTATGCAGACTTTTCCTCCAATACCTCCCCATGAGAAAAAAATTAAATTGATCAGCTCTCTGATGAACTACTTCTGTCCAAATATCTGTTTTTGCCATTATTAACCAAACAGAAATGGCAAGAATATGGGCAATGAAGATATTTGTATCTATTATAGGACCAGTGGTCCTTCACCTGTAGATTCCTCTCTCTATAAGGCAGCAACAAGACCCCACTCAATCCTAAATTCTTCAAGTTATTCTCTTAGATTAGAGACTCAATGCAGCCTTATTCTAAGGTGATTGGATGTGGATTGATTGACTTCCAGTTCCATTTGCTTAAAAAGTCATCTGATTTAAATCTGGGCTGAGGTGCAGGTAATATAATACACATATTCAATAAACTATTGATTCAGTGTATAGGAAAAGATCTTTGGTTCCCTTTTATCTTCCACCTTCAATAGTACAAAGAACAGTCTTTGATAGACGTGTAGCCAAAGCCCTGAAATCAGATTAATTTGAGCACTGATCCTTAAACACCTTTCATGACTAAGCAGAAATTCTGCCGATATTTTTTTAAAAAATTATCAGAACTGTTTGGATGAAAGCTTGATTGTGTCTGCCAAATTAAATTCCACAGAAGGTAGTTGACTACTGTACATTGCCCCTGCCTTCAAAAGCATAATAAGTCTTTGGGTACATTTGCCTCAATTAGCATGCTCAATGTTACAGTAGACAGGCATTTCCTTTTCTCAGCTATTACCTGCCAAGTAATAGATCAATTGCCACTTTCAAAGTGGATAAGCTTTGATAAAAAAGATGAAGATGCATATGACTTAACGTAGTTATTAAAGGTGGCAATTATGTTACCAGCAGATTTGATGTGTGGAATATTTGTGTAGAATTATGGCATGCTACCTGTATTTTTGCAGAGCCAAAAGTAAATATACCCCAAGGTGAATGATTACAGCTCATTCTTATTCATTGCAACATTTTAATAAGCATTTTAGCCTGATGTGTGTGTTCCTTTTCTCACATGCTGTGGTCTTAAATTTGATGGCAATTAGATAAGAGTAATCAAAGGAAGAAATAGTATGTTGACAGAGCTTTTTCAGCCCAGGTGTTCCTAAAGAGCAAAGCTTCCATTTGCTGCCAAAGTAGTCAGAAGTTTTGCATTTGGATTCTTATGAATGGTTGTGAAGATGTTTGCTCTGTGACAGCACAATTCCCCTCTGTGTCAGATCAGCAGAGACAGCTGTGTCTTTCAACAATGGGAGGCATTGTTAGGACAACTTTAAAGAAGGTTCTTTAAGTTAATGTGATCATGCAAATATTGCTTGAATTACCTTCTATCTTTCACAAATGAACACATTTCATTGTAGGCATCTAGTTCTGCTGTTCAACCCTGAACTCTTCGTTAAGCAAACCAATTCTAACCTATAAATACACTCTCTTGGGGCCAGTTTACTCTAAAGCTTCTGATTTAGAGAGACCACCAGCAATATACTGGACTGTGAGACTCAATTTTATTCAGGAACTGGAAAGGAGTCATTTGGTTCTCTTGCTACAGAGATATAGTAGTAGAGGTTTTTGTTACCATTTGCAGATGTAAGAAAGGCTGGTTACATAATCTGATGATAGGTTTCCTAGTTCCTTCTCTCTGCCCAATCCAGATTGTCCTAGCTGAGATTTATGGAAAACACAGATTTTGTTTGGTCATTTATAGAACAGTTCAGGCTCAACTCAGAGGGGGTTTAGACTTAATGATGGTTGTATAGAAAATGTAGTTCCAGGTGAGGAAGGGCAAGGAAAATTTTGATGGAAGGTTTCTGTTGCAAATTTTTAAAGTGATAACACATTTAAATTTCTGGTATACATTGTGAAAACATTAGGAGCTCATTTAGTAATCTTTGTCATCAAGAATTCTGACCCAGTTTTGAAAGTGCATCACCAGAGGTAAACTTCCTAGTATTTTAAGATTAATAAAGAAGAGAATAGTTTCAGAGGGCCCAGAATACTTTGTTAACAGTATATAGTTTATGGAAGACTCATACAATAAAAAATAACTTTTAAAACTTATTTATGTTACATCAGTTATTTTATTTAGACACCACCAGCTCCAAACTGGCTCTGTGCAGACTGCAATGCAATAAATACATTAATAAAATCACAATATATATTTCAAAAGAAATGATACAAACAAGAATTGCAACCATGCCAGTTTTGACATCAACTGAACTCATTCTGTGTTTCAGCAGCATCACTAGTTGGTATTACTCAAGTGATTTACTTACGTGCAGGTCTGGCCTAGGTTACCTGAACATTTGCAGCTTAGCTTTAGATCCAGGAAGGATTATTAGCTGTGTTCACTGCCTTGAGTTATTTATAAAAATAATAAAGCTGGGATAAAATAATCTAAATAAATAGTCTCTTGAGGAGGCACTTATTCTGCAGATGTAGAATAAACAGTGGATTATATTAGGCACCCTCTTGCCAGAACTGAATTTATCCATCCATTACTACATTTCTGGAAGATACATTAAGAGTCCTGCTCTGCCTGAAGTTGGGGTGACATGGACAGGACAGCATGACTTCTTGTGGATAGTTGCCTCTAGAATGGAACCTTTACACCCACAAAAGTTCCTTCCCTCATGGGTTTTAAAAGATCTTTAAAAAATTTTTTATTTCAGCAAACTTACCCTAAACTATATTTAAGTACATCCTGGGGGAAAATAAACTTATTGTTGCTTTATTGTATTTTGTCATCATCATCTTCATCATCATCATCATCATCTTAGTCATTGTCTATCCACTGCAGGATGAAGGTCTCTAACATGTTTCCAACCTATACAGTCTTGAGCTTTCTGTTGCCAATTGGGCCTGCCATACTTGCTGATGTCTTTGATCCATTTTGTTTTAGGTCTGGATGCTTTTTAACAAGTGGGATCCATTCTATGACTGCCTTGCTCCACCTGCTATGTGACCAGCCCATTTCCATTTCAGTTCTGTTACTTTCTTTACATTTTTCTGAAAATGCAGCCATATGATTTCCCAGCCCCGGATATATTACATGATTGAGCTAGTAGTATTTTAACAGCTTATATTGGGTGTCAGTTCTGCAGGGCAACTACAACATTCTGAGATTAAATGCTACTGATGTAATGCTGGGAACACAGTCACATTTTTGAGAGCAGTGTAGAAGCATGTCTAATTAAGATTCATGTTCAGCAATGTAGATGGAAACTGGTGACATCACACACCATGTGTGCAGCTTTTCTCTGTGGGCATAAATCCTCAAAACCTTACAGTGATGCTATCATGGTGACTCACTCTGTTTTAAAAGCAACAACATGTACCTCCTTTATATATCTTTCTATATATGTTTATATATACTTGTACAATTGTGCTTTTCTGTAATAAAACAGATGCATTCAAAGATGTGGTGTGTATCTGTTGTCTTGCCTTGTATTCTTGGTGTCCCAATCTGGGACTGTTTCTCTTGTTTGAACCAAGGCTGCATTTTGGGGATAAACTTTTCTCTGGTAGATCTTAGGATATATCCTCTCAATTAAGCACTGGCTTTTAGGAGAAGCGTGACACATGGACATGCTTCTCAACCAACACCAGACTGCAGTCTTTAATTTATTTATTTTTATTTCTCAAGGCCTCCAGGGGTACCTGGGACTCAGAAGCATTCCTAGAAATAAAGTCTACTTGGGGAAGGGGACTGGTATTTCCAATATGTTGGTACTGGCAGATACTAAGGGCTTCTCGGTGGCTCAATTTCACCAACTTGCTCTGTATGTTTGACACATAAAAGCTTTGCAGTGTAGCTCTTTTATCACATAGTGTGCAGAAATATTATCCAAGTGACTTGAGGTTTTCTGTGCATGCTTGAAGGCAACATATTGTTCCCTACTGTTGCTAAATCAGGGATTGGTGACCTGTTCAGAAGCTGGGTCCTACCTCCCCATGTTTAAAAAAACCAAAAAAGAAATTACTATGTAGTCTTCAACTAGATAAATCTTATAAGATTCAGCTATCTTATATCCTGCTCTTCTCACATTTCTCATAATACCTCATGCAAAGAAATTGAAAGCTTGAAATATGGATGACATAAGGTCAATTTCCAAGATTTTACATTTCAGCTTTCCTATTTACTACATCTCCATCTCCATCTCCTCCCTCCCTCCCTCCCTCCCTTCCTTCCTTCCTTCCTTCCTTCCTTCCTTCCTTCCTTCCTTCCTTCCTTCCTTCCTTCCTTCCTTCCTTCCTTCCTTCCTTCCTTCCTTCCTTCTGGCAAATTCTGTCCTCAAATCTATGGAGGGTGAGCAATGCTGTGCAGAACCTTGAAAAGTGCTTGATTTCAACAAAGATTTGTGTGATTCTTGAAACTGCTTTGCATAGCAACTCTTCTGTTTAAAGATGACCATACTGATTTGTTTCATCTCGAAGAATCCGCATGTTAAAACAGAGTCACATTTTCTATTGAAACCACTGGCTTGTTACAACTTCATTACTTTCTTAGAAGCATGTTCCAGGAATGTAAACCTGTTTTTGAGTAAAGCAGGTTCCAGTAAAACTTTTGAAATATTGAATTAGTCTAGATTAAATCTCTACTTGGAATTGTTGAATTCCTTCTGATGAAACATGCAGGAGGTATAGGGTAAATGACAGACATGGATATAGAGGGAAACCCTTGTATGTAATGGTTTGATCAGCTCTTCATTCCAGGAGTGTGATTAATACGCTCAGTTCTTCCTTTGCTATGGGGGCTCCCAGAGCTCAACATTACTATTTATTAATATTTCCAGTAGTGTCTTTAGAATATATTGTATATTGAAACAAATTTAAAAAGCAAAGCTAAGTGCAGTAACTAAACAATGAAATAAGTACCACCTTTGCCCAATATATACCGGACTTTCAGCTATATTAACACAACAAAAGTCATGATGGCTATGGCTAACAGACACTATGGTACAACATGTGAAGGAGGCAGTCTGGATAATGTTGATAGATATGTCTACAATCTGTTATGCTTTTGTTACTGTGCTTATTTAGATTTATACCCCCCCATTCTCTCCCAGAGCTCACTGCGGCATACATAACATGATTTTGTATTTTTTTTTCTTCCAGCAACTATGACTATTTGTTTTTACAACTAGTTTGCTATTGTTGATTTCTTCTATTGCTTCTAAGAGTTGTTAATAGTGTCTCCATTTTATGCTGTTGAAAAATGCCATGCAATTCTCTGGTGTGTGTGTATATGAAAAAAGAGACAGGCAGAGGACAGGAGTATATAAATTTATCACATTAAAATAATGTGATCATTGGGGAAGTCTAACACTGATGGCCAAGCTAAGTGGCTATCTTAGAACCAACATCTTCTATCTAAAAAGGAAGTGAAAAGCAAATCAACATGTTAAAGAGTTGTAGTTTAAGGAAGGAGACTTAGAAGTGACACAGCTGGGCTAATTTACTACACTTGTTAGCTGCGAAGTCGTGTCCAACCCATCGCGACCCTATGGACAACGTTCCTCCAGGCCTTCCTGTCCTCTACCATCTTCTGGAGTCCATTTAAGCTCACGCCTACTGCTTCAGTGACTCCATCCAGCCACCTCATTCTCTGTCGTCCCTTTCTTCTATTGCCCTCAACCTTTCCCAGCATTAGGCTCTTCTCCATTGAGTCCTTCCTTCTCATTAGGTGGCCAAAGTATTTGAGTTTCAACTTCAGGATCTGGCCTTCTAAAGAGCAGTCAGGGTTGATCTCCTCTAGGACTGACCGGTTTGATCGCCTTGCAGTCCAAGGGACTCGCAGGAGTCTTCTCCAGCACCAGAGTTCAAAGGCCTCAATTCTTTGGCGCTCAGCCTTTCTTATGGTCCAGCTTTCACTGCCATACATTGCAACTGGGAAGACCATAGCCTTGACTATACACACTTTTGTTGACAGGGTGATGTCTCTGCTTTTTAGTGTGCTGTCTAGATTTGCCATGGCTTTCCTCCTGAGGAGCAAGCGTCTTTTAATTTCTTGGCTACAGTCCCCATCTGCAGTGATCTTGGAGCCCAGGAAAATAAATTCTGTCACTACCTCCATTTCTTCCCCATCTATTTGCCAGGAATTGAGAGGGCCGGATGCCATGATCTTGGTTTTCTTAATGTTTCAACCCAAGTTTTGCACTCTCCTTCTTCACCCGCAACAAGAGGCTCTTTAGTTCTTCTTCACTTTCTGCCATTAGAGTGGTATCATCTGCATAACTTACTACACTACAGCTGGGCTATTTTATTATACTCACAACTCATCTGAGTAGTTCTAGTTTGAAAACCTGAATCTTTGCCAAACTTCTTAACAGGTAGCAGGAGAAAGGCATAATTTATTGCAGTGCTTAACCCTTCCTTCACCCTGTTTTTCTACTTCTCTAGTTATATGGCACAGGATGAGCCATATAACAGGATGAGCCATGTTTACTCTCTTCTTGAGATCTGTCCAGTTTTGTATGATTAGAGTCATCCAATAGGATCCATTCTAATATGCTTCAAAACTCAAGAATTAATAGGGATACCACAATCAGGTTGTAGTTAAATTGGTATCTAAATTTACTGATCAGTCTGTTATCATAATCTATAATCCATATGGGGAGCTATGGAAGAAATAAATGCCAGTTAATAGTGGTGGAAAAGAGTAGGGAAATTTTGCAACATGCTATTGAATTTTTGTGTGTATCATCAGCAAATGAGTAAGAATTCTTGAACACAACTCTGTTAAACCTATCAGTTCAAAATTTCAACTATGGAATTTCAATAACTGAATGGGTAAAGAACATCAGTTTACACTGTTGATAGAGATGATTATGGGACAATGAAGAAATATCATAACATCAATTCAAACTTTTATGCACTTGCATGAGTTATTTTGATATACTAAGAGGCAGGGCATGTATTGTAATGTAACAGAACAATTTAATAACAATAATAATAATAAAGTTGAAAGGGACCTTGGAGGTCATCTAGTCCAACCCCTTGCTCAGGCAGGAAACCCTGTATCATTTCAGACAAATGGCTGTCCAGTCTCTTCTTAAAAACTTCCAGTGTTGGAGCATTCACCACTTCTGGAAGCAGGTTGTTCCACTGGTTAATTGTTCTAACTGTCAGGAAGTTTCTCCTTAGTTCTAAGTTGCTTCTCTCCTTATTAGTTTCCATCCTTTGCTTCTTGTCTTGCCTTCAGGCGCTTTGGAGAATAGCTTGACTCCCTCTTCTTTGTGGCAGCCCCTGAGATATTGGAACACTGCTATCATGTCCCCCTTCATCCTTCTCTTTGTTAAACTAGACATACCCAATTCCAGCAACCGTTCCTTATGTTTTAGCCTCCAGTGCCCTAATCATCTTTGTTGCTCTTCTCTATATTTTTTCTAGAGTCTCAACATTTTTTTTACATCGTGATGACCAAAACTGGATGCAGTATTCCAAGTGTGGCCTTACCAAGGCATTGTAAATGGTATTAATACTTCATGTGATCTTGATTCTATCCCTCTGTTAATGCAGCCCAGCATTGTTGGCTTTTTTGGCAGCTGCAGCACGCTGCTGGCTCATATTTAAGTGATTGTCCACTAGGACTGCGAGATCCCTCTCAGTTACTACTATTGAGCAAGGTACCCCTATACCTGTACATTTGGTTTTTCTTGCCTAAATGTAGAACCTTACCTTTTTCACCATTGGATTTCATTGTTAGATAGCGCCCAGTGTTCAATTCTGTCCAGATCCTCCTGTGTCTTAAGCCTGACTTCTGGAGTGTTGGCTATTCCTGCCAGCTTGGTGTCATCTGCAAATTTGACGACTTCCCCATGTATCCCCTCATCCAAATCATTGATGAGCACTGGGCCCAGAACAGAGCCCTGGGGCATCCCACTACACACTTCCCTCCGTGTAGATGCGGTTCCATTGAATACCACATCCGAGTACCGCCAGTCAGCCAGCTGTGAATCCATCTGATGGTGATGCTAACCCACATTTTTCTATCTTATCGAGTAGAGAGGTTGTGATCTTCTTTATCAAATGCCTTACTGAATTCCAAGTAAATTATATCCACAGTATTCCTCTGATCCACTAACTTTGTCTCTTGGTCAAAGAATGCAGTAAGATTTGTCTGGCATGATCTGTTTTTGACAAACCCATGTTGGCTTTTAGTAATGACTTTGTTTGCCTCTAGGTGTTCGCTGATTCGTTGTTTGATCATCTTTTCCAGAATCTTCCCAGGTATTGAGGTCAGGCTGATAGGTCTGTAATTTCCTGGATCCATTTTTTTTCCTTTTTTGAAGATGGGAACTACATCAGCTATTTTCCAGTCCTCTGGTAGTTCCCCAGTGCTCCAGGATCTTTGAAAATTTCATCCATTTGGTATTGTCATGGTATATTAATTGGAATTAATTACTTATGTAGTTAGGTAATTTTGTTAATTTTTACTGCACCTTTGCTGATTAATAGAGAGGGTTGAAGATCTAGAGATGAGTTTATAGAAAATGGGGAGATATGAAATGTATTTAGTTTTATTTTAAGAGATAGTAATAAGGTAATGTTGAATATACTGCTGGGGATGAAGGGGATAGATTTATTTTTATTTCTTTTTAGGGAGTTAATTTTTAATATTTCTTTTTTAATGTATTTTTGTGTTAGATAATTCTTAATAACACTCATTGAAAACTTGGTGTAATGCCTATCTGATATTTATAATTACATAAAAATGTGAAGCAAATTTTATTGTAAATAATTAGTAATGTAGGATGTAAAAGATGCACAGTACATTGTTATATGATAAAATGGGTTTTCCCTAATAATCTTCTTGCAATATTCTCATGGATAGGTTGGGAATTGGTTATGCCATGTAATTTGTAACATTTTCTGCAAAGGCTTAATTACCATTGCTTTTTTAGAGATTATGACAAATTATTCTGAAGCTGCAACACACCTCAATTGTAATTAAGGTCAAAGTTGAATCAAAGCACCTTTTAGAAGCCATTTTGAAGTTAAAAACAATCCAGTCTTACTTGGCTTTTATTGTGTGAATACTTTGGACAAAACAGATCTCTTTACAAATGTAGGATATTATGTATCAAAACTCAAATCCTATATCTTCATGAGCTATCCCATGGTACAAGCCACTAGTTAACTAGAAATTCTGGAATAAGACACTTTTTTTGTATATAGATACCAGAAATTTCAAGGGCCCTTGAGTTGCTTTTAAAATTACAGGCAAAGTTTTGATTGCTCTATGTTTTTACGCGCTATGAAGAAAATTAGGGGAAAATCACTTAAATGTGTTTGCCCAAACAATAACATTGTAACATTGTTGCCCAAACAATTCCCAAACTGTTGCCCCACCACCATGCCCTCAGGAGATGGTTGAGTTCCTTCACTGCCTTAATCAGGAAGCATTTGTTTGGTGTGGGCCTAATCCCACAACTTATGTCTGTTTATTGTATGAACCTTCTGAAAGTGACATAACCAAGGCTAAGCAAACCATGTGACCTAGTCACAAAATACATTAGAGATGTACTGTAATTAAAGCAGGTTAGGGTATCTGGATCCACAAGTACCTTCTCTGTATCTCTGGCTGCTCTTTAAAGGCACCCCCACCTTTTCCAAGGCAGACAGAGGAGTTGTGCAGGTTCAGAAAAATACACATTTGAGTTGCAGTTTCACCATCTCAAATGACTGTAGACAGAACTATTAAAACCTTGCCATATTGTCCCATGAGAAAAATAAAATGATTCTCTACACAGACTCGTACTGTATGAAACAAGAATTTGGTTGTTTTAGTTTTGAAATGGCAGAAACAGCTCAGACTTAAAATAGGCGAAGCTTACGCATTCTAGAATTTCACAAAACTAACAGAACAAATGGATATAGTCAAAGGGCATTCTTGAGGAGTTTGCTAAAATGCCAGCTTATGTAAGGTAATAAAGAAACAGCTAATTTTTACAAAACGCCACACTTTATTTATCGACAAGGCAGTACAGTGTATTATAAAAAGGGCAGACAAGGCTGCACCTAATTCTATTAAGGCAGCGATGTCTGACATAAAAAAAAGAAGCCACTTTCTCTTCACACTGAGTAAAATTCAGCTATGGCAGTCCCAAGGCCATAATTTTCTGTTTGAATTGTGCAGAGTCCAAGTATGGAATCTTTAAACACGAGACAGTAACCGAAGACGTAAGCAAGATTGTGTTCTCCCAAAATACTAAAGATCTGCATTCTATGTTTTCAAAACTTTTGAAAATACATACACGTAGGCACATAAAAGCTCTCAAGAAGTGTTTCAAAATATTGCTTGTCCAAGAAAAGAGGGAGCCATCAAAACAATATTGCAAAAATCAGAAACGCTAGTGCATAGTCAAGATAGCTACTTGCTCCCCGACTAGGGTTTTCTTTTTTATATAAATCTTTACGATTCTTTAGTAGTCCATCTACATTGCTGCAAAAGTCTGCAACAGCAAAGAACGTTACAAATTAAAAAAAAAAAACCCAACCCGAAGTCCAATTGGCATTTACAAAATTAAATTACTGAATAAAAATATAATTTGTTTTCATAAAACTATGCTTCATACAGTAGTAAAAAATAAAATAAAAGCAAGCTTTTCTTAATAAAAAAGGAGAAGCTATCTAGATCTCCATTAAGTAGAACAGTACTTCAAATAATTAAAGGTAAGTGAGCGTTTACAGACAAGGTATGGCCCTGCCTTAACTTTCATAGTAGCATTTGCAGTAATGCTTTTCTTGCAGTATTTCAGACCAAGACATTTGTTCAATGATTTTAGCATAAGCTACTGATTAAGTGCCAGCTCTCTAAAAGGAAAAAAACCCCACAAAAACCTAGATAACATTTTCACTGGCACTGGAACTCAGGTAGCAACTCTTCACTGAATTAATACTGTGCACTTGATCTCCCCATTTTTAATCATTTAAAATCACTGTGTTGATTTTAAAATCTGCATTATTAATAACTGCATAAAATTTGAATACCTGATAACTTCGTAGAGTAAAACATCATCAATGTAAGAGAACTCTGATCTGTCCATTTCCCCTTTTAAAGTTGGGCGAATTCCAACCTGATTAATATATATGCTTTTGTGAATGTATGCACTTTGTGCTGCTCCCAAATGCTGTACCATAACAACAAACAAACATAACAAATATACAAAAATGTTTTCCTCCCATGTAGAAGAATGGTTAAATCCAAATCAACTGTTAAGTGTTTTGAAAAAGAGAACATAATGCTTGTTGGTGGACTTTTACATGACCAGAGTTCGAGCTGAGAATGCACCCATGTATTTGCGTGCTGGGTCGGAGAAAGTCAGCTGATCCTCCGTCTTCCCACAGAAAGATGAATCCCATGTGGTGCTAAAATGCTAAAGACAAAAAGGAGAGAGGAGAATTGAGAAACAGGGTTTTTCTGCTCCAACTACTTAACACCTAGCAGTGTGACATTGAGAAGACGGAAGCCTAAAGGCTGCCTTACAAACCACAATGATAAACTGATGATGGACACAAACCTTGGCTTTTGTACATGCATCTTGACCTCAGTTAGCTAAATCACGTGTACGGAATTGTAATGCTTGTTTCATCACTTGTCCCTGTCTCAGATGTCCCAAGGGAAGCCAATGGGATTGCAATCTAAAACACATAAGCAGGGTTGCTTTGGGAAGCAAAGTACTCACAGGGGCTTAAGTCTCTTAGTAAAGACCAGTCAAAAAGACAAGAGCTCAACCCTGGCCTCCAAAAACCTGTTTACTCTAATTTGTTACCAGCTTTCTAATTAACTTGGCACTCTCTTTCCAATCTGCTTTGTTTCCGATTGTCAGGATAAGAACGGATCATGACATTTTGATTAGGAATCCATTATTCCCTCCAAAGGCTTCTATTACAATTGCTACTGGTACAATAGTAGGAGTCATGTCAGAAGCTAAGTTTATAATGTTCTCTCGACCTTTTATTAAAGCTTTGCAAACGTGACCAGGGACAAACCTCTGTTTTATGCCTCTAAAAGATGAGTATTATTGGTTGCTTTTGATCTGGTTGTCGTGTTACTTTCAGTGCATTTCTATGAGAGTAATTCTGATGTTGCACTGTGGTTATTTATTCAGTATATGAATCATAGGGTGCAGCAGGTAACATGAAATTCAGGGTTATGATAAAATGCATGATAAGAGTCAACATGATGTCAGCCTCCATTGTCCTGTGCTAAGGGAATCAGTGAATCTTAAAGACTTCCTTCTTCTATATCATCAAGTGAAGTACTAATACCACTTTACAATGCTTTGGTAAGGCCACACCTGGAATACTGCATCCAGTTTTGGTCACCACGATGTAAAAAAAGATGTTGAGACTCTAGAAAGGGTACAGAGAAGAGCAACAAAGATGATTGGGGGACTGGAGGCTAAAACATATAGGGAACGGTTGCTGGAATTGGGTATGTGTAGTTTAACGAAGAGAAGGGTGAGGGGTGACATGATAGCAGTGTTCCAATATCTCAGGGGCTGCCACAAAGAAGAGGGAGCCAAGCTATTCTCCAAAGCACCTGAAAGCAGGACAAGAAGCAACGGATGGATACTAGTCAAGGAGAGAAGCAACCCAGAACTAAGGAGAAACTTCCTGACAGTTAGAACAATTAACCAGTGGAACAACCTGCCTCCAGAAGTGGTGAATGCTCCAACACTGGAAGTTTTTAAGAAGAGACTGGACAGCCATTTGCCTAAAATGGTATAGGGTTTCCTGCCTGAGTAGGGGGTTGGACTGGATGACCTCCAAGATCCCTTCCAACATCATCATCATCATCATCATTATTATTATTATTATTATCATCATCATCATCATCATCATCATCATCATCATCATCATCATCATCCTGCTTGGATGTTAAGATCTTTTAAGGCTCTTCTGATGGATAAGAGAAGAAATAACAACTGCAAAACTTCCCAAGTGCTCTTTTAGGTACGCTGTAGGGGAATATGTGCCTGAAGTTTTTCTTCTACTTCTCCTCCTCTAACATTATTATAGTTATTTTTGTCTGGACCCTTTCAAGTTTTTAGGCTTTGGCCTCTAAGACACCAGGCACTGTGTGTTTTAGCACTCTGCTACCGCCTTTGGAGCTGCTTTCTATTCTGCATGTCGTGAATTGAAAAACAGTCTATTAAAACCAATCTAACACTTAAAAATGTTCCAAAACAAGAAAGAAGCAACAAAATCTTTACACTAATGCACAAAGGGAGGGTCAGTCTTCCATAGAGAAATGTAGGGGAGAAAGTGAAAGGTCTTCCAATAGAAACACATTTCTTAACTACAGTCTGTGCTTGCAATGTTTACAAAAGTTGAAAACTGAACACAACACTGTTGGAAAGTGATAAACTTGTTCTGTAGTCTTGCAAACTATTTCTTGCTGCCTCTAGTCATCAGGAAGGACAAAAATGTCAACATACCATGGGATTTGCTGATAGAGATAAGTATTGCTTTCTTTTAACCCATTTGTTAACATTTACTGCTGGGCAATCAGAACTGGTACTTTCACAGCAGCAATTCCAGCAACCCTAATTATAAAACCTACAAAGATACACAACCTTCTATCTCTGTGACAGAAAAGATACATTATGGCATGGAATAATATATATGTTTTTTTAAACATGGTCCTTCACTGACCATCCAAACCCATATAGAGGTTTTTGTGACTGGGATCTCCAATGACATCTAAACTGTACATCCATCAAAGTACAGTTTTCGATGAAGCAACGCCTTACTTATTCTTTAAAATTCCAGACCTTGGTAATGGTCCTTAAGCAGGATGTTCCCAAAATGATGTGGTGTGATACAAGCATCAGACAAGGATAAAATTTAACCAATTTTTCCAATGGTATTACTACCTTGAGTATGCTGCAGAACTAAAATACAATTTAACCAAGAATGGTACAAATCGATTTTAGATATAACGCCATAAAACTCCATACCACAGATATAAAACTCCATAAAATTAAAATAGATCAAAACCATCTAAATCCCCACAGAAAACAAGTGATGTGACAAAGAATTTAACTCTCTAATGTGAACCTGAGTTAACTATGCATTTTTCTTGATCCATCTCTCTCCCTTAGTTCTTTGGTTTTCAGTAGTCCTGTCATTAAGCAATCAACCTTCATGACAAAAACAGCCCAAATATGGATTTGTAAAACAGCACCCTCCCACTTTATTAGGTCTTTTTTTTAACACAGCATAGTCCTCTGCAAACCACAGTGAAGGGCAGGTGTGACATATATTTTACCTCACAGATATGCCACAGTGCTGTTCATGATTTCACTAGACATCCTCCACTTTCTTGAGCAGCTGGTTAGAGTTCCAGTAATTTTCAACACTGCTTAACTCCACTGAGTCAGATCTGCTCAGGGGAAATAGCAGCTGCTGCCAGAATGACTGATCTCTTTTTGTAAAGGATACTTGAAAACCCAAAATGGTTCTGATCATGGAAAATTGATAAGCTTCTGGTAAGATGCTCCCCTCCGCCCTGTGCGTGCCCACAGAGAGGGCCTCCTCAGGGTGCCTCCGGTCAGGGAATGTTGACTGGTGGCCCCCAGGGGGAGGGCCTTCTCTGTGGACGCTCCGGCGTTATGGAACCAACTGCCGGTTGAGCTCTGGATGGCATCGGACCTTCGCTCCTTCCGGCGCGGGCTGAAGACCCACTTATTTGAACTAGCTGGTCTGGCCTGATGGGGAATGTTAGGGTTTTTTAATGGGTCTTTTATTGTTTTTATTGTTATTGTAATTTTTAATTGGGCATTTGTTTAATTCCTTTTAATTTTTGTATTGTTATTTATATATGCCCTGTTAACCGCCCTGAGTCCTTCGGGAGAAGGGCGGTATACAAATTTAATTAATTAATTAAATAATAATAATAATAATAATAATAATAATAATAATAATAATAATAATAATAATAATAATAATAATAAAGATCTGCAGGGAGTAGTGCTAGCAGTGGATGTTCCTTGACATGATAAGGGATAAGGCATGAAAGAAAGTGTTCCAGCACCTTCTAATGATTGGCTGAGAGGTTTCCTTCTTTTAACAAAGAAAAGCACTCAGGTATATTGATTAAGATACATATCCAGAACATACTGGCCAAAACTGACTGCCTGTCAAACTAAGAGAAAGGATTTAACAGATTCAATTTAACTGAGAAGTTTATCAATATGGTCAGAAAGTGACTGAGTTTAATTTTGAAAAGAAGTGATAATACTTATGCCAGAAATTATCTGATTTTGTGTAGTCTGCTGTAGAAAATAGGGTAACACAAGCACATACATACACATTTTGTATATGGAAATAGAAACTCTTAGGTTAAGAATTGCCGCATATGACATTCTAAGGAACAGTGATATACAGTATGTGAGAACGAGGGATGAGTTCTGGGCAAAACTGCAAAAAACTCAATGATAATTGCTTGATGAGTAAGTATGTTGTACACTGTAGCTTTGTTTGCTTTGAAAATTTGGTTTTAGCTTAAGTCTACTTGCAAAAGAATGAATATAAATCTAAAAATGTGATTGTTGAAATGATTATGATGAAAGACTGAATCAGCAAAGAATTCAAGGTTGATAAAAAATTCTGAATCATTTTTATTTTTTGGTAGTGTGAAGAGGGGAAAATGGAAATAAAAGTAGAGGAAATTAGAAAACTGCAAGAAAAAAGTATTGTCTTGAATGAAAAAGTATTACGTATTAGACTTCCAGCAGGAAATATGAGAAATATTCAAAAATGCATATTAGACAATGAGTGATGGAAAAAGAAAAGGTATTGTATGGTACGTATGTAGAAAAAGATCATTAAAAATAAACTTTTGACTAGAAAGGCCTGTTCCTTGGAGGATTATGGCTAAAAGAGACAGAGAGAAAAGACAGAGAGATTTTGATAAAAATAAAAAATTGAGCGAAGATGGTTAAATAAAAATCACCAGTAGAAATGAAAGGAATTAAATACAAAACTGGTGAAATTGATTCCTGATTGAACAGTCGTGAGGGAATGTTCGAAGGGTGTTTCAGAGATTTGTATAGGAATATGTTGAAGAGTTGGTGTCCAAGAAAAAAACTGATCCAAAGAAAATAATGCTGTGAGAGTCTTGAAAAAATAGTAAGAATGCTAATGTAGATTGTGCAACTGGAGAAATCTTAAAATACGGTTGTGATTTACTTATGGAATGGCTCCGCAACTTGCTAAATGTGGCTGTTGAGGACTGCATTCATGGCTGATGACTGGAAGACCACAATAATTGTTCCCTCTTTACACTCTATTGTCTGCAAAAGCTATGCTGTTAAGGCAACCAATTACTGTATATGTTAGGTAAAAGGTAAAGGTTCCCCCCGCACATGCGTGCTAGTCGTTTCCGACTCTAGGGGCCGGTGCTCATCTCCGTTTCAAAGCCGAAGAGCCAGAGCTTGTCCGAGGACGTCTCCGTGGTCATGCGGCTGGCATGACTAGATGCCAAAGGCGCACGGAACGCTGTTACATTCCCACCATAGTGGTCCCTATTTTTCTACTTGCATTTTTACTTGCTTTCGAACTGCTAGGTTGGCAGAAGCTGGGACAAGTAACAGGCGCTCACTCTGCTACGCGGCACTCGGGATTCAACCTGCCAAACTGCCGATCTTCTGATCGACAAGCTCAGCGTCCTAACCCACTGAGCCACCGTGTCCCTTAATTATATGTTAACAGGCTTCAATTGATGACAATTCAACTCCTGAACAATCTTCATTCTAATATCCAAAAATTGAATGAGAATAGATCAAAGGGTACAGGAATGTATTTCAACTTTCAGCTTTGAACATTTTATAAAATGATTTCCACAAGCTTTAAGGTTTTATTTTCTATCAGGTCCAAGTTTTTTATATGGCTCATTATTTGGTAGGGAGAAGACAGATGTTATTCCAGTCAATAAATAAGTGGTAGCAATTACAAAAAAATAAAAGTCCCTGTCTGGCTGCTGGCCTCGTTTCACATGATATATAATGTAAACAGTGGCCTGACCTTTTTATCTAAAGCCTGCAGAAATGAGTAAGGATTGGTATTCATTACAAGCACTCTGTGACCTGATAATTGCTAGGAATAGTCACACCCTAAAGCTCATCACAACTTTGGGATTCTGTTTGTAAGCAAACAGAGATGGTTGATTCATGAGATCAAGTCTGAATAGTTTCCCTTTCAAAGTGTTTACAAGGTTCAAATGATGGCCTTAGTTTCTTGCTTTTCATAATCTAGGCTGAGATTGCTATCCCACTTGTAATACTATCACCAATGTTTTTGTGTGAACTAATACTGAAGCAGATGCATTGTATTAGTTACCATATGCAGCTTTAAATAAAAATATTCACTTTGCTCTCATAGGAGCTGGGAATACTTTCAATTGTTATGATATGCCAGGTTTAGAAGTTGGTTTTGCACACGAGCGCATGGAATTCTCAGCTATTAATTCCATGCTTGTTTATTCACACACAGACACATTCATTTCAAAAACAGAAAGAATGTTAAATAGTCCTTGATTTCTGGTAATATTTTTTTATTAAATGGGTTCAGGTTGCTAGCTGCTCATTTTATAATACAAAGTTAGAAAGCATCATGATATTAAAGAGAAATAGTATAAAAGTAATCCAGAAAGAAGAGAGCTATTTTTCTAAGGCACAGATGTGGTAATTGCATGGATGCTTAGGATAAAACAAAAGCTTTGGATGCTACAGAAAGAAGGGAAGGGAAAGTCACAATCAGAGTTTGCTAGACATTAATGAAAACTTCCAAGCCCTCTGGAATTATGACTAGAGCAGGGGTAGGCAACCATGGCTGACTCAGGAATTCTGGGAGTTGAAGTCCATGAGTCATAAAAGAGCCGAGGTTGCCTACCCCTGGACTTAGAGCCTACCTGCTTACAGGGGAATAGAAAAAGATCTCCACAGCCAAGGGGACACTATGAAACCAATGAGCTTTTGCTGCCTACAGTGAATAGAATTCTGCTGCTTTTGTTCCCTCTCGTTGTCTTCTTCAGGTGATTGCTCAAAAGCAAAACACACCACCCAAACAGTGTCCCATTCTCTAGGCAGGTTTGAGTGATCAGGACCTATAGCAGCCATCCTTGGTCTGAATTATACATCTCAAGTCCCAGAATAAATGATAATGGTCACGCTAACTATAGAATTCTAGGAGTTGTAATCCATCCATTTTGAAGCATTCTCACAATAGCAAAAGTTTCTTGCAGGAATGCTTTGTTAGTCAGTATTAGCATCCGAATACTTCCACAGCTTCCTTCCTAATAATAGACGTTTACAATTTCACTCACTCGAAGCTGCCCCTCATTAATAATGACCTTTACGATAAACCGCTAAATTTTTACTAACTTCCATGTGACAATGCCAAACACAGATGAAACCAACAGTGGTTCTCGTGTTTCTGTTTCCTTCTTTTCCATAGAGTTTAGTTGGGGCTACTTTTAACTTGGTTGTGCCACATCAGTGGCGGCCTGCTTGTTCTGCATTAGACCACAGGTGCTATGAAATTGTGGCCAATTCTTGTTATCCTCCTACCCTCTCTTACGAAACGCATTTCTTTCTTTCAAAGCAGATTTCCTGGTAGCACTTTTTTAAAAGTTAAAATATGGATGACAAAGGTAACTTTTGCATGTTTATGTTCACATATTATCATCCAACCATGGAATATTTTCAGCTGTGTCACTCTTAGTTCATTTTGTTACATCATTAATCCTACCTGCATATCCTTTTTCTGGCAACAAAACTACCTCACGTATCCTGTAACACATCTTCTGTTGCCTCAGGGAAGGGTGAACAGTAAACAAACTCTACAGAGTTTAACTGGGATATCCAGTTAAGTAAAAGTGAACCTCCAGGGAAAAGAGAGCAGTAAAGGCAAGACTGGGCAAAGGTGCTTCCTTAAACCTACTCAACGTAATGGCAGATTCACATATTACATTTTTCCTGCAAATAAGTACTCAGGGAACAAGGCTGTGTCAAACCAGTCTTCTTTCATCCGCCACTGTCTGTGCTAGTGAACTCCAAATATTTTCAGTAAAATTTATTGCATACTGGTATACAGGAAGAAAAGATTAGAATTATCTATCAATTCATACAGTATATGTATATTGAAAATATAGCCTGATATATAGAAATAATTTTGCACATTAAGTGTAGCATAGCTAAATGTCTTTCTTAATCTTTGGGAGTTAATAGAAGGAATGACTGAATGAATGTTCTAACTGTCCAAGTGTAGTGAAGTCAACACTGTTCAATCTATTAGTCTAAGATATTTTCTCCTTTGATAGTGGCAGCTCTTCTTTATCTCTCTATGCAGTCATTTTTAAATTATTATTGACCTCCAAAGCCCCTAGTGTGGATTTCGCTGAACTGTGGTGCTTCTGCAGAAAAATATTATCTTCGAGCAACACTTACATGAAAACTTTATTTCAAACAGAATCCCTCCCACCCATCCCACCTCTACGTCTGAATTGTTAAGTTTCCATAGGCAACAGAGACAACTACTAAAGCACCTTCATTGAATGAATTAGAACATGTTGAGTGAGGAGCCTCATAACTTTTTTTTTGCTAGTTTGCTTCTTGAAAGAAATACCACAACTAAATTGCTGTGTATTAACGTCAGAGCTCCTTCTTGGGAAAATGACCAAAGGAGGAATAAACATAATGAAAGCTGGCAACCCAATCCAGAAATGGATTGTGCCCAAATACCTGGAACAGTTGTGGAGGGCAGGAAATTTAGCATCTGTGTACATTTCCATACAGCTCTCTATCTCTATCTGGACCGAGATGCCCTACGCACAGTCACCCATGCGCTCGTGACCTCCCGCCTAGACTACTTCAACTTTCTCTACATGGGGCTGCCCTTGAGGACCACTCGGAGGCTTCAGCTGGTACAGAATGCAGCCGCGCGAGTTGTGATGGGAGTCCCCCGATACTCCCGTGTAACACCTCTTCTCCGTGAGCTGCATTGGCTTCCAGTTGCCCTCCGGGTGAGATTCAAGGTGCTGGTGATGACCTATAAAGCCCTAAATGGCATGAGCCCGGATTACCTGAGGGAACACCTGCTGCTGGCATCAACTCCCCATCGTCCTGTGCGCTCCCACAGGGAGGGCCTTCTTAGGGTACCGCCGGTGAAGGATTGCCGGCGGGTGACTCCCAGAGGGATGGCCTTCTCTGTGGGTGCGCCTGCCCTTTGGAACCAACTTCCTATGGAACTCAGGACTGCCTCCGACCTCCGCTCATTTCGCCGGGACCTAAAAACCTGGCTCTTTGAGCTGTCTGGCCTAGACTAAGGGGTTTTTAATTGGGTTTTAAAGTTTTAATTTTTAACTTTTGGGCTTTAAATTTAATTAATTGTTTTAAATTTATTTTAACTTTTGTATTCTATGGTTTTAATTGCCCTGTAAACCGCCTGCCCTGAGTCCTATGGGAATAGGGCTGTATATAAGTCAAATAAAATAAATAAATAAAAGGCATTACCATCTTTTTAGGTTAAGGGAAGAAACATCATGTACAAACATATTTTCCCTTCCCACCCAGTCATTGAATGGACTACTTAATAGCTTCTATCTCCTGATTAGAAAGGGGAAATGGATCAGGAAGTACACCATCTGAGTTACCACAATCAATGATCTAAACAACTGCACACAAACACACATTTATAGTCTTAAAATTCTCTGGCTACCCAAGAGCTGGAATGGAAAGAAGCCCATTTATTTCCCATTTGTGAGTTCACACTAAAGAAATAATCTAATGCCAACTTTAAGTTAAGGTAACAAGGCATTTCTATTTCATTTACTTAGGGAATAATTGTTTCTAATGTAGTTATTTACATAAATAGCAGTAATAAAATAGTCTACATATTCTGTTGGCTCAGCTCTGTAGGAGTGATTAAGAATAAATTCTCACGAACTTGGCCAACATAGCAGTGATTGTTGTCTAATTTATATTTGCAAATAGCAAAGCCAGAGGCAAATGTTCTTGCGTTATGCCTATGAGACACGTTTAAGCATTATCACTTTCTTGATAGCTGAAATAGATTTTCATCATTAGGCCATTTTATGTCGCAACAAGAATGAAGCATGTGAATCTAATCTTGTCTACGGTAGTTATCCCAGATTCTACCAAACACTGAGAGTTGCTTCTTATCATTATGTTCTACTTACAGGCTTCCTGTAAGGGATATTTGAGGGAACACCTGCTGCCAGCATCAAGTTCCCTTCGTCCAGTGCGCTCGCAGAGGGAGGGTCTTCTCAGGGTTCCGCCGGTAAAAGATTGCCGGCGGATAACACCCAGGGAGAGGGCCTTTTCTGTGGGTGCGCCTGCCCTCTGGAACCAGCTGACCGTAGAACTCAGGACTGCCCCTGACCTACGCTCATTCCGCCGGGACCTGAAGAATTGGCTCTTTGAGCTCTCTGACCCAGGCTGAGAATTTTAACTGGGGTTTTATTTTCAGGGATAATTTAATCTTTTAATTCTCTTTTAACTTTGTATTTTATATTGATGTGATTTTAAAATGCCCTGTAAACCGCCCTGAGTCCTTTGGGAAAGGGCGGTATATAAATGTAATAAAATCTAAATCTAAATCTAAATCTAGCAGAGATGCACTGAGAAACTAAATAGCAAACTAGACACAGCTCTTTGGTTTCATCTTCCAGAGGTTTTCTTATGATTATAAAAGATGCAATGTATATCCAACTGTTTGGGAATAAGCTGAATTCAAAACGATTTATGAGTGGACATCCATAGGATTGTACTGCTAAGGTTTTTACATCAGTTTTCTACTGGAAGCTAATTAAAAGAGTCAAAGCATTGATCTGGCCAGCTCAGTATTTTCCATGCAGACTACCAATGTACTTCTACAGAGTTCTTTTCAAATCTATTTGAAGATGTTTGGGTTCTCATTCCCATTCATAAGAAGTCTTGAGTTCTACCACTCAAAAAGGCAATCCTGCAGTGTTTGCTATTCTTCCTTTCCACTCAAAAATCAGACTTCAAATTGAGTTTCATGTGGTATCTGAATGAAAATAACCCAATCTGAGGAAGTTCATATTTCACTGTTACAAAAACAAGGCCACCAGAAGTGGGGAGTAAAAATCATCATCATCATCAATATTTCTTGGCTTCCTTTTTTACACTTCAACATAGTGCCCCCAACCCTCCCTCCCCCCTACTGCAGAAGAAAATAATGTCACTTTTCCACTACTGTACCACAAGTCAACAGGTTCAATTATAACGTTTTCCCAAGAGCTTCTTATTCCTGGAATATTCTACTTGGTCCATAATACTGGATTCAATAGCAAATTAGGTTTGTGTTCAATTCTTATTCAAACACATCTATAACATTTTTCCCTTATACAATGAAGTGAGATCTTCAAGTTTTACACATCAATTATTCTTTGAATTGAAAGAAGAATTATTTCTCTATTCGGAAGCAAGTTCAATGATTATCTATGGAATTTTACAAAAAGAAAATTTTTACCTGAAGTGGGCTACTTGATGATCTAGTTCTATGAAATGTGAATAATTTATGACTGTTGTCTTCTTCTTCTGATGTAGGCATCTTTAAATGTGAACTGGTCAGCAGATTCTGGGGGGAAAAAGACCCACACTAAAATCTTAACCGTGTAAAAATGATGTATAATACTGAATGGATTATTTATGATACAGTGTTATAGGACTGTTTAGTTCTCTCTCTCCATCCTCCTTCCATGCTATCAGATTGAACTTAAAGGATATTTGAAATTTTGGAGTACTCAAATATTGGAATCTTCTGAAAAAATAAAGCATATAGCAGATAAAATTAGAAGGACGTTAAAAGACATTTTTGTAAGGTGCAATACTACAATACTGGACCAGAATTCCCAGCACTAAGCAATGCAATCATAAAACATGATGTCAAATAACTGCATTGCTTAGTGATGGCAATCCTGGAAATTGTAACCTCACGACTGCACGGGTCATTAAGGAAGGTATTCACATGGCCATAAAGGGAAGAGATGGGAGTTCCAGGTAAGCCAGCTGGCTGACAAAATCTTACCAGGTACTATAAACCTATAGATTATAAGCAGTTGGGTGAAAAAGTGACAGCTTGCAATTTCCCACTGGCTTCCCCACTGACTTAGCTTGTAAGAAGCCAAGCAGGATGCAAATGATGATGAGCATGAACTGGTTTGTCAAGCGCTTGAGGTGTGATCACACAACTACAGGGATACTGCGATGGCTGCAACTGCGGACTGGTCAGAAGTTTGTCACAATAATTTATCTGAAAGGAGTTTTTAAAAGAACTTCAAGTGAATGTCTGAACTGACATCACGCTGATGTTGTAGGACCAAACCAAGTTACACATAATGTTAACAAAGCGGTTACTAAATAATGCAGGACTAAACACTGGCAATTAAGCAGACAAGGAAATTATCCTTAAGTAGCTACTGAGAGGGGTAACAACTATTGAGTAAACTAGTAGGGAAAAGGAAAAATATTTTTGGGAAGAGTTTAAGGAACACTGGATCACATACCAAAACCTTTCAGTATAGAATAGTTAGTGTGGCATTTGCATGTACTATGCTGGATTGCATTGTCGGAATTGAGTAAACTTTAAATTTAAATCTTAGTTACTGAAACAAAAGGTGGTTGTATCAAGTTCCTAAGGAAAATGATACTCAATGAAAATAATTTTAATTTTTGTAATAACCTTCAGAGTAATACTCCCGTGCAATATGCTGAATTGAAAGAGATTAAAATGAGGGCATGCATAAAAACATGACTGACAAAATATTAAAAATGTAGTCTAACACAGGCTTTGTTCAGAAGCCAAGTATTTTCTAGTGCTACTACCTCCAAAATTAGATAACAATACAACTGACAAAAGTATAAATATTTACCTAAAATACCGTATTTTTCGGACCATAAGACGCACCTGACCATAAGACGCACCCAGTTTTTAGAGCAGGCAAACAAGAAAAAAAAATTCTGAACCAAATAGTACTGGTATACTAAAACAGGGTTTTTCAACCTTTTCATCCATTGTACCGCTTTTAGGACAAGGCAATGTCCGAGTACCACCAGTCGCCCAGCAAGGTGTCAAAAACTTGACCCCCCCCACCAAAAAAGGAAAAAAAATGATAAAGTACAGGTAGTCCTTGACTTACAATGATTCACTTAGTGACTGTTCAAAGTTACGACGGCACTGAAAAAAGTGACTTATGACCATTTTTCACGCTTATGACTGTTGCAGCATCCCCAGGGTCATGTGATTTACATTCGGATGCTTGGCAATCGATTCATATTTATGATGGTCACATTGTTCCAGGGTCATGTGATCGCCTTTTGCAACCTTCTGAGAAGCAAAGTTAGTGGGGAAACCAGATTCACTTAACAATCATGTTACTAATTTAATTTCTCTCTCTCGTTCTCTTTCTCTCTCTCTCCCCCTCCCTCTTTCTTTCTCTCTCTCCCTCTATTTCCCTCCCTTTCTCCTTCTCTCCCTTTCTCTCCCTCTCTATTTTTCTCTTTCCCTCTATTTCTCCTTCTCTCTCCCTCTATTTCCCTCCCTCTTTTTCTCCTTCTCTCTCTCTTTCTCTCTCCCTTTCTTTCTCTCCCTTTCCCTCTCCCTCTATTTCTCTCCCTCCCTTACTTTATCCTTCTCTCTCTCCCTCTCTTTCTCTCTCTCTCTTTCTCTCTCTCCCTCCCTCTCCCATTGTCCCTTCCTTCCTTCCTTCCCTCCCTTCCTCTTTTTCCTTTCCTCTCTGCATTAGAGCAGTACCCGCAGAAGCGGCCCTGCTTTCTCTTGCAGAAAGCAAGCTGAAACGGAGCGAGGGAGATTGCCAGAAATGCGAATCGGCTGATCTCGCGCTCCTGCAAACTCCCTCGCTCGGTTTCAGCTTCCCTTGCTGCAAGAGAAAGGAGGCTGAAAGGAGGGAGATTTCAGCAGCGCGAGATCAGCCGATTCGCATTCCTGGCAATCTCCCTCACTCCGTTTCAGCCTGATTTCTCTTGTAGCAAGGGAAGCTGAAACCGAGCGAGGCAGATTGCAGGAGCGTGAGATCGGCGTTTCTCAGCACGTGCCGATTCGTGCTCCTGGCAATCTCCCTTGCTTTCCACTTGCAGAGGTTGGGGCTGGCCATACGGATCACCTTCTGACCATAAGACGCACCCTCATTCCCCCCCCCTTTTGGGGAAAAAGTGCGTCTTATAGTCCGAAAAATACGGTATCTTGTTGACTAAGCTATTTTGCATCTGAATTCTATTTATATTGTATTAGTTTATGCTTTTTATAGAGGATGCTGATTAATACCTCTTTTACTGGTCAAAGTAAGAAAGGATTTCATTGCCTCATCACTTAGCAAACATCTCAGAAATCTTTATCTTAAAATGTATTAAGTGCATCTTTACCCAACAAAAGGAAGAGATGGGCATTAGAAAAAAATACACTTTGGCATTAATCAGGCTGACATTAAATCTGTTAATATCACCATATTTGCCACCTATGAGCAGATTGCCATAGTCATAGACTTCATATGGATAATATAATGAAATATGGGACTTATTTATACAAAATACAATAGGTTAAAAATGGAATATATATAAACGTTCTAAGGTAAAGGTAAAGATTCCCCCGCACATGCATGCTAGTCGTTTCCGACTCTAGGGGCCGGTGCTCATCTCCGTTTCAAAGCCGAAGAGCCAGCGCTTGTCCAAGGACGTCTCCGTGGTCATGTGGCCAGCATGACTGGATGCCAAAGGCACGCGGAACGCTGTTACCTTCCCACCAGAGTGGTCCCTATTTTTCTACTTGCATTTTTACGTGCTTTCGAACTGCTAGGTTGGCAGAAGCTGGGACGAGTAACAGGCGCTCACTCTGTTACGCGGCACTCGGGATTCGACCTGCCAAACTGCCGACCTTCTGATCGACAAGCTCAGCGTCCTAACACACTGAGCCACCGCGTCCCTTATATAAACGTTCTAGAAATGTATAATTGCATTCAATAACTATATATAGAAGTGCAACTATTTATTGCTAAAATGATATACCTTTATTCTTTGCTGGTTTTTTTTTAAAAAGCACTTACCACATATGCACTGTATGTATTTTTATCTACGTTTTGCTTGTTTCCCTTATTTTGAAAAAATCCATAAAAGAATTTTAAATCCTCCACCTGTTAATATCACATTGTTTTCAATGGAGAAATTGAATTAATTGCCTCATGCTGAAATAAGTGAATTTCCCCTTTTTAAAAATACTAGTATGTTTGCATTTCCAAAACAGAACGTGAAAATTATGGGCACCACATCCTCAAGGTGTAGCCTGTGGAAAACTCCTCTGTACAAGCTTTTTCCAGCTATTATTTGACCATAATCTGGGGAATGCCCAGATATGGGCTATTCTTTTCTTCTTTTGGCCTCAGAACAATCAAGGTTGTGCAAACAAAAACCACAACAAAAACACCCCAGCCCAAGATGTTGAGATGTAAGGCATTAATACATACAGGCACATCTTCTGCTGATGATGCATATGGGAAGAGCTGCGTGTTTAGCCCTTCCCCTTCCCAGCTATTTGAGCAAAGGAAGTTTTCTGCTTTCCCTGCTGGAGAATCCACCTGCAGGCAGGAACAAAAGCCACATTAAAATAAGAGTTGATTGACACATTCTGTCTTGCTTAACAGCAAGTGCGTTTTGACACAAGCTTTGGCACCAGACTTAATTCAGTCAGCATACAATGTCCTCCACTGTCCTACTCCCAAGCAACAGAGATAAGTGAAGTGTTTCGAATTTGAAACAGCTGTTTTTGGGGTGTGAAAGAAAACACACAGTTTTGTTCCAACATGAAAGCATTTGGAGTGTTTGGACTGGGCTGTTTGATGAATTATGATTGGGCTGCTTTCTTCAAATCTTTTCCACTTCAACCAATGCAGCAGTAGAGACCCATTATATCCTTGCTGCTATTGGTTTAGCCCACAGGTCTGCGACCCGCGGCTCCGGAGCCGCATGCGGCTCTTTCAGCCATCTCCTGCGGCTCCCAGTCCTCTGCCATGTGCAGTCCAAAAAAAAAAAAGTGGGACTAAAAAAAGTTCAACCAATCAATTCAAATATGCAGGGTAGCTGCATATATCATCTTGGCTCCACTCTTCAGTCAAACCCTGTTCTGCGCATTCGTGCATGTACGCGCATGCGCACACATTTTATGCGGCTCCCAGTTTTTCCTTTTGTGAGGGAACCGGTTCCGAGTGGCTCTTTCACTGTTTCAGGTTGCTGACCCCTGGTCTAGCC
Organism: Vipera ursinii; assembly: GCF_947247035.1. NCBI lineage: Eukaryota > Metazoa > Chordata > Lepidosauria > Squamata > Viperidae > Vipera > Vipera ursinii. The sequence continues at coordinate 266,257,620 of NC_139512.1, read as the reverse complement.
TATGTGGGGTAATACAGGAGTGAAGTGCTAGAAAGGAAACAATGAAGCAGAGGTAGAAGACTGTTGGAGCTGCCTGGTAAATCATTGCTTTTCAAAAAGATGTTTGAGTTCGTCTGAACGTACTGGTGGGTCCCACTGGTGTAGTTAATGCAAAAGTGCATGTTTGTGTGCACTGCTTTGCCTCACACAGAAATATTATTAATGCTACAGAAGCTATTTAAATGTAAGTACTACTGGTGCAATACTGGCTTGCTCAAATTTGCCATGCATACACATGCTTTCAGAACTTGTAATGTTACTGCAGTATTTATTCATACAATTCAAAAAGCACTAGCAGCCTTTGTTTTCCTCTGGCAGTCACTAGACACCCCTCTATGCAAGCAAAAACATCAGGAAAAGACACAGTTGCTTTTACTGAGTTTGTTTTTAGCTGACAAGATAACTGCAAAAGAAAGAAAGAAAAAAGATTTACAAAAAAAAGGTCAAAAAAGTGGTCAAAACATGAGGAAAATCTCACAAGGAAACGTACTAATTAAAAATAATATTAAATAATCTAGCTGCTCTTTTTGCCCTGCCATTTGTTGGCTGAGTGACCCATAAGGTTTGTTTTAAGAAAACTGAAAATATTTCTTTCTGCTGAATGGGCAAAAATAGGTGGGTAATAATAGATGCTAATCAAAGTAGATTTCTCAGTTGATGAACTGCATTCCTATTGTCTCTTAAGCATTTTATGTTAATATTTTCAATTAAAAACCTTATCTTCGGCTAAGTTTTCAGCAGTTAGGATGTAAACATCAGTCAGCATGACCATCACCGCACTTACTCTTCATGCCCTAAAGTGAAAAGCAAGGAGGTACTGGTAGCAGCTGGTAATAAGTTACTAGAACTGGAATAATTAAAATAATTTGAGTTTTGTTCTAAAGGAACACAGAACATTCAAGTGTTCAATTACTACAAAGGAACAAGCCAATTCAAATCATTCTGAGAGCATTTTGAATGGGGCAGACCTGTTCCAAGCTTGAAATAAATGGATTTCCTGTGTCATGCACACCTCTAACACTGAACACTAGCACTCAGGATCTGTTCACTTTAAACAAATTTAAACTTGCTGTTATTTGATTGATGTAACATGAATTTAGCCAGATTTCAAAGACATTTCTTTTCTACTAAAGATTGCGTATTATGTTGAAAGATGTCTTTTCACTGACTGGATTATAAGCCTGGACAAGTTTTGTTAAATGCAAATTATTACTCTACTAATGATATCCAAAATAATCTAATCTTAATAGAGTAAAATAAACCCTAGCAAAATATTGTTCACTACCTGCATAGTGGAATTTCATGAAATTGGAAGTCAGAAATATCAGCACTGTACTATCTTTATAGGACTGTTAGGGTGTTTTTTTGGACTTTCTATTGGCAACTTCATGTGTTACTTTCAATTAACCAAAGTTTAGAACCATTTCTGAATATTCTGATTAATTTCTCAAAAATGTAAATTAGAACAGCAAGTTCTTTTCTGAAAGTAACCTGACAAAGTTGATTTTTCGAGGCAGTGCTTAAAATGATTTAGAAGCATTTGTTGGCAAACCGAACGGAGCTTAATGTAACCTTAAGTAAATATGGTTTAACTTGCCTCTTGTTTGATTTTCTTCAGCAAAGGGGAACCATTTTCACATAGGCTGGATACAATGCCAGATTCATCAGACTCCTGTTTGATGACATCTTGCAGGTCATCTACCAGGTGCGTTGGTGTTTGAGGCTAAAAGGAAGAGAGCGAAATATACCTGAACAGCAGAAAATGCCTTATAATAGGAGCCTTGGTGGAGCAGTGGGCTAATGCCTCCTTAAGTAACACCAGCTGCCTGCAATTAGTGCAGGTTCGCATCCCACCAGGCTCAAGGTTGACTCAGCCTTCCATCCTTCCGAGGTAGGTAAAATGAGGACCCAGATTGTTGGGGGCAATAAGCTGACTTTGTAAATAATGCCGCTTGGGGGTCTGTGTGAAAGCCCTAATAAGCAGGCATATACATAGAATGAAGGCTACTGCTAAGCTTGTAAGCCGCCCTGAGTCTTCGGAGAAGGGCGGGATATAAATGGAATTAAAATAAAAAAATAAATAAAAATAAACCCCAGAGGTTAATGTAGTTTGGTATTGGGACTCCTGGATTGCTTCCCAAAATTGCCACAAAAGTTTAGTGTGATCTCAGGGGGAAAAAAAACCCATATTATCTATATTTCAATCACTTATGGACGCAAATTAAATTAAATCCAATTTGATCCTGCTAACTTTCGGCATGCAGTTCTTGGCTTGTTATATAGCCAAGTGCAGTCATGTTCTCCCTTCCCAAAGATTATGTCCTACTGGAGCTTCCAGAGAAACCTCATTAAACCATCCACTACTTTCCTATTTCTCTTTTAACAGTTCTGAAATTCTGACAGGCCTTAATTTTAGCCAGGCTGGACAAAGACATGCCTTCTCCTATCCGGGTACTATAAAAGTATTTCCTTTCATCAGTGTGTATCCTTTTCATCACACTCTCTCTACAAAGAATCCCCAACGACTTAAATAAATAAATCCTATCTTGAAGAAATTTCAGGGTAAGACAGCACGACTTCTGTTTATCAGTTCTTCTGCAGGCGATTGATTGCATATATCTTTCTGAGTTCCCCACAATAAACACTATCTGCCTTTCCCTCAGGTCTGAACATTTGTATTAATGTAATTTCTTTTTATCTTTATATATTTTCACTTTTGCTTTTATTTTTTTTCCTGACGTCTGGCCACATGGCTGTAACTAAGGTTTGATTGATCATTAAACTAGTGCCCTTTTTTTCCTTACCAGCATTTTTAGGGGTCCATATTTTAGTTCTTGAGCTGCAACTACATTTTTAAATGGAGTTGGTGTTCTTGGAGAACTCTCTAATATTGATCTTTTGATAGCTGGAGTTCTGAAACTTACCAAAGTGAAAGAAATAAAGAGGGGGGAGGAGAGGGAGAAACAAGTTACAAGACATTAGCTGAAAATTTTCTGCTTAAAATACAACTAGAATATTGCAAAAATTAGAATGTGTTACAGCTGCAAATTCCCCATTTCGCTCTCTCATTTACATTATGGAAATACTCACACTGGCTTGTCTTACAGGCAAGCTAAGTCTGTTTGTTTTTGAAATTTATTTTCACACAATTATTCAAACGCTTAGAACAGGGGTCTTCAAACTTGGCCCTTTTATGACCTGTGGACTTCAACTCCCAGAATTCCTCAGCCAGGCATGCTGGCTGAGGAATTCTGGGAGTTGAAGTCCATAAGTCATAAAAGGGCCAAGTTTGAAGACACTGGCTTAGAAGATGATTCTGTACATAATAGTAAATTGATTAGTGCTGCACATATAGTCCTTATTAAGCATCGGTTTGAAGTTATGATGGTGCTGAAGTAGGAGACCGATCACCTTTCTTCATGGTTGTGGCTGGCACAGCATCCCAGTGCTCACATCATCGCAATTTGACCACTATGCAACTGGCTCAAAATTGCAACAGTCACAGCATCACTGTCATGAGATCACCATTTGCAACCTTCACTGCTGGTTTCTGACAAGCAGAGTCAACGGGAAAGCTGGCAGGAAGTAGCAAATGGGGATCACATGACTGGAGGGACCACTGGGATCATGGGCAATTGCCATGTTAAATTCACACGTAAGTCACATGATGCTGTACTTTGCAAGTGCATCACACAGCAATAGAGTTGCTGGTCTCAATTACCATTGTTAAAACAAGGCCTGTTTTTAATTTCAACGTCAATTGTTTAAATCAAGTAAATTAATGGTGTAAATAAGGTACTTATTGTGAGTACAGAATGAACCTATACAGGCAGTCCTCAACTTAAAACAGTTCGCTCAGTGACCATTCGAAGTTACAACGGCACTGAAAAAAGTGGCTTATGACTGTTTTTCACATATGACCATTGCAGCATCCCCATGGCCACATGATTTACATTCAGATGCTTGACAACTGACTCACATTTATGACGGTTGCAGTGCCCTGGGGTCAGGAGATCCCCTTTTGCAACCTTCTGACAAGCAAAGTCAATGGGGAAATCAGATTCACTTAGCAACCGTGTTACTAATTTAAGAACTGCAGTGATTCCCTTAACAAATGTAGCAAGAAAAGTTGTAAAACGGGACAAAACTCACTTAACAAATTTCTCACTTAGCAATATAAATTTTGGGCTCAACTGTGGTCATAAGTTGAGGACTACCTGTATTACACATTTTACAAGCAGTTTATAGAAAGGATTCTGCTGTAAGGGATAATATGAAGACATAACTCTCAAAAACCATGACAATACTCTATGTAACTTGCTGCCTTAATCATATTGAAAGGAGCAACTTCACTTGAGTGCTTTAAGCACCAAGCTATCTTTCACTGGGGCAAAGGGGAACATAATTTGCACAGCAATTCCACACATGTACAAAATAGCTGCAACGTTCTCATTGAGAGTTGAAACGGCTGCCAAAAGTATGATTTAAGAAGACTTACAAATTATTTTCTTTCTGGCTCTTAAACGCTTGGTCTTTTTGAAGAGCTCCTGTAATAGCGACTTTATGAGTACACAGTGGAGTGGAACTTAAAGTGGGATTGTCCAGATCCAGACTTTCTTGGATAGAAGAAGTGCTGAAGAACTGCAAAGGTATATTTTTATGGAATTAATGGTTTTTAGCTTTTGAAATAGTGTAATCAAGTAAAACCAAGAGAAGTGAAGAAAAGGAACTCACAGTGTAACTCTGTATATCAGTACTAATTTCATGTAACAACATAAATGCTGTTATGCATTTTGATTAGTGTATTTCCAAAATTTTACATTTCTGTTGCTTAAGATTATTCAAATCTATTTCTTTAGATTTCTTCCAAGATGATATTTAAAGAACAGCTATCTTTTCAGTGGAATTTTAGCTATCAGGGAAGAACAAATTTTTCTGAAGATTGTTGTATCCTCCAGCTAAAGTAGAACAACACTAGCTTGTTTTTGAAATAGAAACAAGAAAAAATAAATTCCTATTTACCTTGTTAAAACATTATTTTGCTTTAACAGCATGGGTTGTAAAGGATGCACAGAGCTTTTAAAATGTAAATATTTGATTTTGTTTGCAAAAGACTTTTGCAATTTTTTTTAAAAAACAAACAAAAACAAAACAGAACTGCAATACTAGTATAGATGAATCTGTTAACTTGTCATTTTAGATTGTTCCAAAAAAAAAAGTCTAGTGGTTTATTTAACCAAACCCATTTATGTTTAAATCTTCTATGTGACCAAGACAATTTAAATATATCTATTCAACTGATTTGTAAGTCACACTGCACAGTTCCTCCAATACCATCCAAATTTATTTTATTAGGTTAATGTTTTTTAATTTTTAAAAATGAATTTGTTAGTACATAATTTGAAAGTTATTGTTTAACCAAATTCTTGGACTACCGTATATGAAACATCCTGCAAAATGGATGAGATAAAAAATGATTACGGGAAACAGGAATGCTAATTTTGGACAGATGAAAGAATTTACAAGCCAGAATAAAGCAAACAGATAACAAATCCTCCCCAAATCATCAAGAATTAAATATTCAGGTAAGTTAGATTGTTTCTCTAAACCCAACAGTGGGTAGATTCAAAATCAGAAGGCAATTAACAAGCAAAGCAGGGATTAGTCATCTGCCCCAAAGATTAGTTTCTCCATGTTGTTAACACCTTACTAAACTTAGAGAATTAGTAACAGTTAAACAGAATTGCTCTACCTGGGAAGGAGAGAAAGGCAGGCTTTTGACAGGGGAATGCTTAGGAGTTGAGCTGCTGACTTCAGTAAGAATGAAGGATTTATTATGACCATTGGCTAAATGGTTCATGGGATGGCTTCTCTTTGCACGCAGAATGACCAACGGAGGTGGGCCACATTTGGAGCCAGTCAAGGACTTTGGTAAGGCAAAGGAATCCTGACTCAACATGGCTTTGCTCAAGTCTGCAAGAGAGTGTCCTTCCAGCCTACACACATTGCTGTCTGTTTTCTGAAGCTGTGGGGTTCTCTCTGAGGGAACCTGGGTAGGTGAAGCATTTGATGTTTCTGAGAATTCAAAACTGCTGAGATCACCCCATGACGACAGATCCTGGAAACAATGGGGGAAGCCACGAATCTATGAGAGAGTGCATGTTCCTCCCACCTATTTTAAGAAGCTCAACTGGATTACTAACACAACAGCATTAACAAAAGGAGAAAGATCGGTTCTTTTTTAATTTGAGTTTGACCCAGTTGTAATACTATTCCGAAATGTAAAAATTAAGATACAAATCACCCTAATGATATTATTTCAAAAAAGAAATATCTCAAACTGGCTGTTTAATCAATTGTAAAGTCTTGTTACACAATCATATTCTACTGACTAAACTTATACAAAAGCAACATCCTTAAACGGAAAACTGTGTATCAATCAGTATGTATAATGTTATAAATTTCACGAATCTCGTTAAGTTTATTAAAACTCTTGTCTCAAACTAGTGCCTAAAAGTAATACGTATTCTTACTCTTTTAGTTAGAATCCTTAATACAATGATTTTATTGAAATTATGATTTAAAAAACCCATTAGCACTATAAAAAAGCTGGGATCCAAAAGTCTAAGATATTACTGAAACAAACGATGTAATATCACATTACTTTTATAGCTTATGTAATGATTTTGCTATAATTAGGCACATATTATTTATAGTTTGTTTTTTATTAAATTTTTATGCCACCTATCTTCCTACAAGGTGACTCTACGTGGTTATTCAGTGAATAACTTTTTCATCTGAATATTCCTATTGAGCAAATTTTCCAGGATAAATGCATTCTACATTTATATGATTTAATAAATACTATATTCCTCAAAATAGGCAAACTTCAAACTAGGCTAACCTGTTCTTATTCAGAAATACTTGTATTTACTTCATAAGATTTAATTCTGAGTAGCCAGATAAATGACTGAACTTTAAGAAACTTAACCCAAACATTTTAGTAGCCATATAGCAATGGTGAAAACTGTTACAAGTAGTCCTCTACTTACAACAGTTCACTTAGTTCATTCAAAGTTACAATGGTGCTGAAAAAAGTGATTTATGACCGTTTTTCAGTTATAACTTTACGATCATGTGCCCAAAATTCAGACATTTGGCAACTGGTTCATACTTATGACAATTGCTGTGTCCCCAGGTCATGTGATCCCCCCTTTTGTGACCTTCTGACTAGCGAAGTCAATGGGAAAGCCAGATTCACTTTACAACTGTGGTACTAATTTAACAAACGCAGTGATTCACTTAACAAATGTGGCAAGAAAAGTCGTAAAATAGGACAAAACTCACTTAACAAATGTCTCGCTTAACAACAGAAATATTGGGCTCAATTGTGGTCGTAAGTTGAAGACTACATGTATTTAACTTTTTATTCTGGAGGCCAGAACATTTAACATGACCTTATATAAGAAAGCATACTGTCGTAGACATAGCATGCAGAGTCCCCTAACGCAGTCACACTTTAGAAGATTATCATTCTACTTACGGAATCTATTAGCTGAAGTGTTTCTGCAAATTCTAAGAGATTCTTAACATTATCCAGGAAGTTACTCTGGTGAACAATCATGCACCTTGCAGGGGATGCACTTTCTTCAGGCAAGCAGCCATGGTCCATTGGTGGAGATGCAGTGCAATGATGCTCCCCCAAAGAGGAAATGGCTGCACCATTACCACTCGTTCTGGTACTGTCTGCAATTGTGGTGCTGTGCCATCCTGGATAATCTGAAGTGTGACTCTGAGTCTAAAAAGAGGGGGAAGGGGGGATGAGAAGGGAAAAGAAAGAGAAAGGCAGAAGGAACTTAGCAATGAAATTGCACAAGGCGTCAGATGGCTGTTGAAGGAAAAGATAAAAGTGGTTGCATCATCTAAGCACTTAATGCCTATGAAACAGTTGTCAAGATGTTTCCTTTCATCAGTGCAGCAAAAGCGGGTTTTAGAAGGGTAGAAGATTTATAGCTCTCATTTTGGCATTACCTCATTTTGGGCAACAAATCTGCATCCTGGGCAAGCAAGTATAATTGTAAGCCACACAATCATGGTGTTATTTCACCAAAGTAGCTGAATTCATTTTTCTGGTGATAAGCAAGGAAATGGCAGATTTTCTCTAATGCAAGCTCACGCTTGTCTACACCTAAAGGATTTAGAAGTTAAATCTTTCAGGTCTGCTCCATATCGTATCTGAAGTTACCTGAACTGGTGTGACTTATTTTTCTGGGTCAAGATTAGAACCAGCATTGACTTTTGGGGGACCTCTTCCTATCCCTGTCTAGCACTACAGCTTACACCAATGCAATGGAAGGCTGTAAAATCAATGCAGTTAAGAAAGCAGAAAAGCAAATTAATAGAAGTCTCTTTACAGTATAACCATGCAAGACAAAATGTAAGATAAAAATTAGAAGTTCTCAAACTAACATGTCATGCACAGTTGTTTTGTCATATTAACTAGAAAGTAAATATTAACAGAATTCAGTTATACACAGAAGTTTCTGCTGGCTACCACTTGGGTTTTTATGCAATACCCGTATTAAGTCATTTCATAAACTGGTTTGTTATTTTTTTTTCTTTTTAAAAGAAATGGAAGGAAAACAAATTTATGTATTAAAGTAATAGCCAGCTCTGGTTTGATGCATGCAGTTACAGAATCTAACTTTCTTTAAAGAAAAACATTACCAAAACACGAAAAAGATCATGACATGACTTGGACTGTGATTCCCAAACCACTTGGAATTACAACTGTAGTCTCCCAAGCCAATTAAACTAGATGCAGCATGTCCACGATGCAATATGTATGCCAGAAGTAGCCCAGGCAAATGATGCTTGTGGCATTCTGAAAAGCAGCAAGTAAAGCAGGGTGTCGACAGAGAAAGGCTTCAATCTTTGCCTGCTTCTTTCCTGTAGTGTTGCTCATATGCCCTGTGAGAAGAGAGCTACTGGGTTTGGGGTGGAGGGAAGAGCTACATATATCTTGTATTAGTACTATTATGGTTGGTTGCACAATAAGCCAGATGTTTACACTGGATTTGGCATTTGTATCCATTTATTGAGTCCTCCCCAAGGACTTAAGATAGGCACGTGTTGTTTGATGGTATTAAAGCAATTGTTGCAGGATGTGGGTGTTCCAAGGAAAGCTACCTTTCAATTGACTGGTGATGATTTTCTCAATGCCTAAGTTGCCTATTACTATTGCTCCTTTAATATTCTTGCCTCCTATTGTCCTCACAGCAACACTGCGAAGCGGGTTCGATTAAGAGAGAATGACTGCCCCAAGTCACTCAGGTGGCTTTCATACTTAAGGAAAGCCTAAAACCCAAGACCTCTGGTTTCTAGGCCAGTATCTTTACCACTACATCAATGTGGCTCGAATATGTGTTAAATATTTAATATCTAAAGGAAGAATCAACACAATGTCCATTTGGATTCCTCTCAAGTTTTCATTTTTATGCCCCTAAGTTCCAATTCATCCTATTTCTACACTGGGTTGACTGCGTGTTTTTTTTTAAACTGCATAAAAATTATAGATGTTTCTGTGTATATTTGTCCACATAGATGCATTTTGTATGCAATTTTGCCTAGCATGTTTTTGTAAACAAGCAATAACCCATTTCTCTAGGTAATATCAACTACTAAAAATATTTCTGAGTTTATTATTCGCTTTTGCACCTTCATTGGAGAACTGCAAAATCCAGGTGGTTTTTCATTTTGCATTATTTTGGAAGTGTCAAATGACACACTGGGTGAAACTGGGGGGGGGCTATTAAATTAAATATTCTATGGAAGTTTCAGAATCACAGGACAAAAGAATAACACATAACTGAAGAAATCCGCCATGTAGGAAAAATGCAAGAAGTAGACACTACATTTCCATTATGCAAAGTATTAAGTTCTTCATATCTCATATTTCATCTCAGCATAAATCAGGTGGGAAGGCTATAATATTTTGTCCCAGTCAATGGAAATATAGAGTCCCAATTAGTATCATAAAAAGAAAGAAAATGAAGGAAGAGGAAAGAGAGGGGGGGAAGCGAAGAGAAGCACTGGGGTAAAGCTGCTATCCCTCCATCCAAGTACATGGTGACATTCTTACTGGTAATGCCTGCTGCCCTTTCAGTTCATTCTCAGTCGACATTAGTAGCAACTCTAATTCCTTTATTCGTTTTTCTTTCTCAGGGTCTTCATCATTATAGTGTCTCTGAAATTAAGAGTTAAGGGGGAAAAAAAAGTAAAGGCCCTGCCAGATGCTGCAGTCACCATGATAAGAATGCCTCATGCCATGTTGTAGATAGGCCTGAGAGACTTCTACCCACTGAACAATGTCCGGACTAAACTTTTATAGAGATTCATGTTGAGACATGAGACTAATGATACCATTCTGCAGTGATTTCTAACTTTGCCCTTCTCATTTCAATACTGCAACCTCTCTAATCTCCTTTTTAGCAATGTAAATATAATACTGGCTCCCTGCTAACTGGGTTGAGCAAATTAGAGGTTAAACTCAACCAAGTATGCCTCCTTTCCTGGAATATATTTCCCCCTTCTGCTTTTGCAGTTTTTCCTCACCAAACCTGAACGTATGCTCAGCCAGTTTCTTCTAAACAGTGTTTCCTTATCTTGTAAACCTGAAGATAGGTGGACTTCAACTCCCAGAATTCCTGGCTGGGGAATTCTGGGAGTTGAAGTTCACACTTTTTCAAGACTGGAATCAAATTTGCTGAAGCTAAAGCTAGCCACAGCATTTTATCTACAAAATTACTTCTTTAGCTTTTGCCATAAAATATGAAAGAGCTTAGTTTTTGCTTGACTGCAAGATAAAAGTATTTGCATCTAATTTGCATATCAGATCTACATCAAATTGACTCTTCAAATTATCTTCAAAATCATCTACCTGTATAGCTGCAGCAGCTGGCTGGGGTACATTAACAATATTTACATGAAGTGCTACTGGATATGGGATTTGAGGAGAGACCTATACCAAACAAATGAACAAAATAAAACACAAATAAAAAATGTAAATTATTTGTCATGCTAAAATGCTTCCCAATTACATAACGTTTCAAGAAACAACAAAAGCCTTCACATTAATCATTCTATTTCCTTGAAATGCAATTGTGTGTTCTCTCGAAGTTAATCATTTCAATAAAAATTTACAAGGAAGTTCTCAAGTTGCCAGGTAATTAGTAATGAAAAGAACCCTAACAAATTGATGGCATCATGACCACTACCATTAGGGCTACTCCTGGAATGACATTTTTTTAATCATATCCAGCAGAAAATTAAAGAATTCTGTTCTTGCCTGTTAGAGTTAATTGCTGGTTTACAATAGATAATGCTTCATAAATTCTGATAGAAAAATATGGATAAATCGTATGGAAGTGAATCTAGAATAACATGTTCTATATCAGGGGTCTTCAAACTTGGCCCTTTTATGACTCATGGATTTCAACTCCCAGAATTCCTCAGCCAGCATGCCTGGCTGAGGAATTCTGAGAGATGAAGTCCATGAGTCACAAAAGGGCCGAGTTTGAAGACCCGTTCTATTATAGCCCAGATAAGAGCAAAAAATAAATAAATAAATTACCTGTTGTTACATAAAAAAGCACAAACATATGACTTACTAAATCCTGAAATGAAGTTTTGCTATCCAGTTATATTTCACCTCACCTCAACATTCCATTTCACCCCAAATGTTGTGAAAGTTAAAATTAAAAACCCAAAGAAAATATGCATACTTGTCTTATAAGTTGACATTTTGCCAGGCCTGCAAATTTTGAATAGTTTTTTCTTTCAAATTATTTCATCCATAATAACCAATTACATTTTTTAAAAAGGTCCTTGCTGGATTTTTGGAGATTTCCTTAGATCTACTTTATACCATAACTAATGGTTATGATATATAACCATGTACAGTATATTTGCATAAGCTAATTATTTGTTCTCTAGCCAGTTTATAAACTAGCAGATGTGTAGATTAGGAAAAAGGTATATATTTAGATCCAAAGGATGGTTAAATTATTTCTTGGTGTTTACGTCAAATGTATTTTTACGTTAAAAAATTAAAACATTTATAGTATCGTCAAGACAGGATAATAGGTGCCTCTCTGCATGTACTCCACTGTGATTTACAGTCAAAAATATTGAGCTATCTGAGCACATTTACTGACAACAGTTGTTTGCAAGAAGAAGCAATTTAGAGAGCAATCCTATAGAAGTTCATGCACGTGAGTTCCATTTAAGCACACTTTATTCTCAGTAAAGTTAATACAGGCCTGCTTTCGTTTATTTAGAAAATCTCCACATTTAATACAATACATCTACACAAAGATCTACAACTAAACTGAGAAATCCTAATTAGCACTTTTCCTGGCCACCCGGTCTAATCTAGGAGTATCCAATGCTGTAATGTTGATCCAACCAAAAGCTACGTAAGCCTTATTGGTAGTTTGGCTCACAGATTCTTCATATCCAAACAAGATACTACTGGCCAAATTGTATCATGGATGCAACTGCACTATTTCAACTGCCGAGAAATCTAACTTGTAATCCAACTGTTTTTCATTAGCTTACATTTTGCGTCTCAGAAATATGGTAATACGAATAGTCACTGGCCGCTGTGGCTTGAGTGTCTGTTGCCAGATGCACAGAAGGTGGAGTGTGGGTAAAACCCATTAAATGATTATTCTTTGAAAAACCTGAAGGCTGGTTGACTTTTGAAGCTTCTTGAAGATAACCTTCTTGTTCAACCTTTCGACGCATTGTAGAATTCCAGTGGTTTTTGATAGCATTATCGGTTCTGCACAAGAACATTGACAAAAGAAATATATATATATATATATATTGCACAAATAGAATTTTCAGGCCTGATTATGTTGACTGGGAGGAAACAATTATTTTATTACTATGAATTTTATTTAACATTTCAGAACTCTAGTAAGAGCTTCAAGTTTCAAGATGGTTATTTCACTTTGCATTTTAGTTAATCCTCCATCTCTTTTTGACTAGCCACAAAGTACAATAATACATAGCTGCATACAATCTTCCTCCACTTTTGAAGCCAACTCACGTTAACCTTCTCCGATCCCAGATACTGCACTCCTAACATAAAGTTCAAATGGGGACGTGGAGCAACTTCCTGATTTTTTTGGTATATCAGGGCTCTTCACTTGTGAAATATAAAGGGAAATCTGCCATTCTAAAAGAAGTCTGGCTGGATGAAACCAATCCACATATTTAATGCAAGAATTATTACCTCCTCTGCCCTCTAGACCAGGGGTAGGCAACCTTGGCTCTTTTATGACTCATGGACTTCAACTCCCAGAATTCCTGAGCCAGCCATCCTAGACTAATGAATTAAACCAACTAAATAGGCAAATGAAAGAAACAGCTTCTTGAATTCAAGTTCTATATAGAGATAGCCCAAATCAATAGAAATCCATCTGAGAAATACAAGAGCAATAAGAATCCGTTAACACTTGTTAGTGTTGCTTGAATTTAAACAGAACCTTGCGAACACATTGGGGGAAAAAAGGTTATGTAAACTTTTGGAAAAATAAGCTTTTCTTCCCCAAGTTCCTCATGGGCTATTAGTGATTAAAGCACGAGTGTCAAACTCGCTGCATCATGTGACGTGTCACAATGTATCGTGACTTTTTTCACATTGCCAGAGCTGGAGTGGGCGCGGCCTCCATATAACACAACTGCAGGCCGGCGGTTTGACACTCCTGAGTTAAAGGGATGGATGGAAGGAATTAATCACTTCCATAATCTTCTAAAGTCAATGGAGCTGTATTATAATAGATGTTATTTGACCTGATCGCAGGCCCCCTGCACCTCAGCCATTTTGGTTCTGTTACCTTTAGACGTTTTAGCAAAACTGGGCAAACCTTGGTATGTGCTTTTAGAAGAGTGTTAAGGTAGTCTACAAACGGCAAGGTGGTAATAGGTCTTATCTATTACTTTTGTTATGGGGGCAGAACAATTGTTGTTAATAGTTGACTACTGTACTTAGGACCTATTTCCATCTTTTCCTCAGAAAAACAGATTGCCTAAGTCAGGCATGTCAAACTGCCAGCCGATGGGCCGGACGCGTCATGCTGAAACCACACCCAACCCATTGGTAGCAATGAGGAAAAAGTCGTGATACATCACGTGACATCACGTGAGGTTGCGAGTTTCACATGCCTGGCCTAAGTGTTTTGTCCACTTTAGTGTAGCTTAATCATACAACGGGCAGTTTCTAGTAGGATTATTTTTTTTTTGCAATCTTTAAAACAATTCAAGATATGCTATTACATTATGAAAAATATGTTCACTACAAGTACTTTGTACATTAATTAGAAAAAAAGGAAGTTGATTATGCTTCCTCTTTTTTGCATCCACAGGAATCTGAATAGTGGGACATGGATCTCTATACAGAGCTCATGGAAATCTCCATAAGCAAGTCTCACTTTTCATCTAATTCTGACTGTCACAGAAGTATTAAGTAGAATGCTTCTTGCTTGCTGGTGATACAGGAGATGATCTATGCCACGGGTGTCAAACTCTCAATGTCATGTGATGTGTCGCAAAGTATTGCGACTTTTTCCCCATTGCCGGCAATGTGGTGGGTGCGGTTATGGCGTGACGCATCTGGCCCACGGGCTGGCAGTTTAACACCCCTGATCTATGCAATTATATGAAGGAATCTATAGATCAGACATAACTGAGAACATGACCTCTAAAAAGAAGCTGTATTAATAAAGACTCAACCCAAAACATACATCTTATCAAGCTTGTTCTTGCAATCACACAAAATGTAGATGGGAAAATTGGCTCAGTTCACAATGTTATATGAGTTATATTTCACAGTCCAATGTGCATAGTTTTTCCCCTTGATACCTGCATTTTCTCTAGAGTTTGTGATACTATTTTGCAGACATTAAGGCAAGTTCAGGCATTTTGGGGGCTGATGGCACAAAGAGGTTTTTTTAAAATCCATTTGAGCTTGAGGTGTGTGATTGGTAGATCACTTAGAAGGAAGCTGTGATTCTGAAGAGAAGATGAAAATTACTTCACAAAAGGGCTAACTTTGTTGTGCTAAACACAACCTTTAAAGTGTATAGTTGTATATTTTAGCCCTCCTGTTGTTAACTTACAATATTATCATCTAATGATACCCCACACCTCATGCATTTCAGACTGAGCCTTGTATGAAAAACATGAACAAAAAATACAATAGGGAAATGTAATATTAAGGGGGGGGAAGTCATTGCTGCAAAAGCATGCATTAGGAAAACTGGATATATTAGAAATATGCACAAAAATCCATCCAAATTTTGTAGATTTTTTTAAAGGCACAGTAGAACTAAATGAACTTTAATTTAAAAAATTATAAATGGAATTAAACCTGAAAGTCTTTGCCTTATTACTTGATGTATCATAATGCAACTGATAGCAACATTTAACTTTTTAAACTGCGGAATATTTTTCTGCTAAAAAAGACAAAGAATCTCCCACTCCATCCAGATTTTTCCCCCCAATTGTTATGTTCTGACCTTACCGTCCAGGTAGCAGCTTTGCAATTTCTGCCCATCTATTTCCAAGCCTCTTGTGTGCCTGATAAATAATTCTATCTTCTTCCTCTGTCCAGGATGTTTTTTTCACTTCTGGATTCAAATGGTTGTGCCAACGCTCCCTGCATTGTTTCCCAATCCTTCCCTTTAAGTGCTTGGCGATGACAGACCAGCGTTTAGGGCCATATTTCTGTACAAGCTCTATTACCTGCAAATCAACAACAACAACAAAGGAACTCTAGTGGTTAAGTGTTATATAAATAGAGCCAATCTGAAATAATTGTAATCAAATAATTGTCTGTGGCCTGATTAGAGAAATCTTAATAAAAAAAAACCACGGTGAATTCCAATTTCAGCTTATAAACAAGCTTTCCTGATTTGCAACAGACTTCAGTGAGTTAGTCTATCTCCCTCCCTCAATCTGCTTTGCATGACTCCAGTGCTCAGAAACAGTCTGCTGAAATGGAGGGATATTCGGTCTGGTGTTTTACTCTGTATTTGAAATTCATAGAGCCACCAAGATAACAATTATAAGCACTCTCTTCTAATGACTCAACCGTACTAAACACAGGAGCTTTAATTTCAGTAACAAGATCATACTATGTATTTGTAAATAAAACAAATTTCTGAAGAGTATAACAGACTGTTTGCTTAATATGATATGCATGCAACAATAGATGTTTTAGAGATGATATCCTCTGCAACGTGAAAAGGAACTGTCTTTAATAAAATAGAACCTATGTTGTTTTGAATATAATATTCACAAATCTGTATCTGCTAAACACTTTTTTAAAAAAAGTTTTAATTAGTAACCTAAATGATGACACCACAATGTGTTTGGCTGTACTTATAGGAAGCTTGCTGACTTCACCAGAATGATAAAAGCAATATCATGCTACAAGCTCTGCCCTTTTCATACCCATAACATAGTGCATATATGAAACAGGCAAGGGCTTGGATTGAGACCCTGCTTCCATCCTTCTTCCCCCTTATAGTTGCTGTTGCATGTACTCAGCTTGGTCTCTAGGCTACAGCAATCTCAACGGAACAATTTAAAATGCTGGTAAATTTTCAAGGACATATGAGAGGTTGTAAAAAAATAAATTCTAGCAAGAAAAAAAAGGCAATGTTCTACATAAATGCATAGTTTTTACTTTTGGAATACAGCTCGTTTGGACACGGAATTAAATATTAAGGAAGTAGTCAAATCCAGATTACTCAAACATACTTGCTGATCTTCTTCTTTAGTCCATGGGCCTTTTATAAGTTCTGGGTTTAGCACCTTTTGCCATCGATGCTGGCACTGTACATCCGTCCGATTCTATGATTGCAGAACAAAATCCAAAGCAAATTATTACAAAATGCTACAGATATTAATATGGCATCCAGAAACACCTAAACTGCCTATGTTTATTGCAGGATTCCATTTGCCTCTTTGTTTTGCTGGTCAGGACACCATCTGTACAAGCTACAAAGAATAAGTACAGTGGTACAGAGAGAAGTAAAACAGACATGCAGCTACTCATTGCTAGAAGTCAGCTATCTAGCTGTTTCAGCTGCCAGGCGCTTTGTTGTAGTTTTTCATAATTAACAGCATTTTAATTTTTGATCGTATTTATTGACCCAATAAAAGCAAACTATTCTTACTAATATATATATATATATATATATATATATATATATATATATATATATATATATATATATATATATATATATATATATATATATATTTATTTCACCTTTAGCATTTTGGAAACCATACTTACTAGAAATTTAATAAGCTGCAGCCACCCAAGATCACAGTCAACTTCTATTCTGAAGTTTTTGTTGTTTCTCTGTGTGAAATCTATGTTGTATTGGCCATCTGTTATACATAAAATCTCCCCCCAAAGGCTCTTTATATTTTCCGCCCTGTATTTCACATGAGAAGTGAAAGAAGTGTGTATAAATTTGAGTTCTGCAAGTCTACCAAACGCCTATTTAGTCTCCATCTGTAATTATGAAACAACCTCTCTCCTTGCACACTAATAAATGTGTGGTTATAAACAGAAAAGAGGCCTACTTACAGGAAGGAAATTGGCAATAACTTTCCAATCTTCTGTGCCATTCTGCTCCACAAGTTTCTTTAGTTTCTCATCCTAAGACAGTGATACAAATTCCATTATTTTGGGGTTTCATTTCAAAACACGGGAAAGACCAGATATGCATTGCTGAATATCCTTGCTTTCCACAAACATGAAAGTTGAGATTTCCAATTTAATTGTTTTAGGCAACAAGGTAGTTTCCCCATTTCTCAACTGGGCAGTTTTCTTCAATGAAAACAATGTGACATTTTACACTTGGAAAGCTGTCAACTGATAAGCTAAGCTGAAATCATCACTGAAAACATGGTGTGCTTGAAGATCAAAACTGCCACAGAAGTCAGGAACATTTATGTAATTAAACTTTTTAAAGGTCACATGCATTTTTCTTTTTAATATGCCTGGGCTTTGTCTTCAGAAAAATATACATGATATAGATTCTGTCCCTATTTCTCTCTCCATCCATTTATATATGCATTGACTGCCCAGGTTGGCCCTTCCTGGCATCATCAGAGGTTCATGGTCAAATATGTGTGTGGATGAAAATAGCCAGGGATGTGTGTATATGCTTGGAGAAGCCATGATTCCTATAATTCCATGGCAATCAACCATGATTACAATTTATTTTTAAAGACAAACTGATGGAAGGAGCCCCAAATGTATACCTCTTCATAATTTCACCTTCCCAGTCTGATGCTGGCAGAGATTGGATTTGTTGAATCATATGAACAATAGGGTTAGCCTATTTGCTACATTCCTAGGTACATACCCCATTTGAGACTTGTATGCATCATATGCTTTTATTATATTCAGTTAAGTCAAAGGTTGGGTTGAAACAAACCGTAACAATGAACAGTTGGGTTCTCATGTAGTACAAATCCTGTAGGTTGTCCTTGATTTACAACCACAACTGGGACCAGCATTTCTATCACTGAAAAAGGTGGTTATAAAATGAATCAGCCTGATCTTAAGATCCCTTTGCCTTGGTTGTTAAGTGAATCACTGCAGCTACTAAGTGAAATATGCAGTCATTAAGCAACTCTGCTTTTCCCAAGTCTTTGCTTGTCAGAAGCTAGCTAACAGTTGCAAATAGCGATCACTTGGCCCACAAAGTCACCAAATGGAGCAACCTGGTTGACTAGACTGCCTCTTAAACAAGAATCAAACACATCACCTCTTTAGTTAAGACCTCTACCATTATCTTAAACATATAGCTGTGTAGATGCATTTGGCATATCCACACATCAAGTTAAATGATGTACATACAACAACCACAGATCTGCCATTGTAGACATCTAATTTCCATGAAGTTTAACATCCAAATCATTAGATGGAGATAGTTGATTGGTTAGGTTCAATTTTACTATGGGAGAAGAATTCAATGAGAGCAATCTTCTGGGCAGCAACTGCAATGCAGCTTTTCATAGTGAAATGTCCAAAGCCAACAAATGAAAATCAAAAATAGAAATGAAGAAATACAAAGACAGTCTCCCATAGTTCAAGTTTCACATATAATCCCAACATCCACTAATTTGATGTACTCTGGACAATTTGGACCATAGTGCCCAAATTTCCAACAAACAAGGTTATCAGCTATGTTATTTGAAAATCAAGAACCTGTAGTTCATCTTATCTAGAGAGTTGGGTTGAAGAAGGCTGCTCTAATCACTTCCTATATTGGCACCATTTGTGTTGGTAGATATTTAATTTACAGCACAAAAGTGAGTTAGTGTAACTGGAAAGTTCACTAAATATGAAGTTAATTATGTTTTGGCAACCATTAATCCATCTGCCATTATACCTGGTTGCAAGAACTGTTATTTGTAATCATACAAGACAGAACAAGAATGGCCTTCACTATAACAGTGCCACCATTATCTTGTGAATCACTCCAGATAAGCACTTCTTTTTATGCTACAGGTGATCCTCAGTTAACCATCATTTGCTCAGTAACCAATGCTGTATTAGTGATACTTATAACAGGCCTCAAAGTTCCAGTCATTGTAGTATCCCACAATCACATGATCTTGATTTACAACCTTCTCCTTTAGCAAAGTTAACGGGCAAGATGGCAGGAAGTCAGAAGTCACTGGCATGTATTCCTCGCTTAATGATCTGCAAGGATCCGCTTAACAATGGTAGCTAGGGACTGCCAGAATTGCCATAGTTAAATAGGGTATTGCATCACATTGAATCTTACAACCAGACTGCTTAGTGATGTAAATTCCAATCCCAATTAACACTGTTAAGTGATGGGGAAATAACCATTGAACTCTAAAGTCTAACCATATGGGTATTTTCACAAATATGTTACTAAAAATGTGCCTGCAAGTGGAAAGCATTGTTCTACCAGTAATATTGTCTTGTGCATATTACTAAAAGTGTGCTGGGTTTAACACACAAAGCATAAAGAAAGAGATTTTTTCAAATACTATGCCGCAACTTAAAGAATCACCATGCAAAGCCAGTGGCGTAGCGTGGGGGGTGCAGGGGGGGCCAGCCGCAACGGGCGCAACTTCTGGGGGGGCGCACTCGACGGCGCCGGGATCCGGCAGGGCGGAGGCACCGGAGCCCCAGCCGGGAAGGGCCTGACGCCCCACAGCGCGCCACACACACACACACACACACAAACACACAAACACACAGCGTGACTCCTCCTTCGGGCCGCTCTGTCTTCGCTCCGGTGCTGGACGGAAGCCTTCTCTCCCTCCTCCCCCCCGCAAAGGAGAAGGCGGCTCCTGAGCGTGCACAGAGCGCGGCCCTCCTGCAAGCCCGGGGCTCCGCTGCGGAGGCTCTCCCAAGGCGCTCCCGGGGTTGCCAAAGGCGGGGGGGCACGGCGGGGCTTGAAAGAGGGTGGATTTCCCGCGGGGGGAGGATCGCTGCAGCGTCTCTCCGGGGGTCCCTGCTCTGGAACGAAAGCTGCGTCGGCAGGTTGCCGATCCAACCGTGCATGCAGACTTTGGGGGCGAGAGGACGTGGTCGGGTGCATGTGCGTGTGTGTGTGTGTTTATGGGCGCGCCCGTGCTGTCTCTGTTCTGCAAAAGGCGCTTTAAAATAAATAAATAAATAAATAAATCCTGTCCTGCTGGAATGCAGAAAAGCAGCCCTCGCCCCCCCCCCTTAAAAGCTTGAACTCTTCTTCTGCCTTCAATCTCAGTTTCTGTTTGGGGCGAGGTGCCAAAGAGAAGGAGGCGGCTTGGCTTGGATAAGCAGCGTCTGGGCAGAAAATAGATCGGGCGCCGCAGCAAGTATGAATTTCTGGGGTTCAGCCTAAGCAGGCAAAGCTGCAGGGTGGGTTGGTTGGCTTTTCCGGCTTTGGAATAACCTTGGAAAGCTGAGGCATTGTAAGTTGGAAGTCATTGTTTGTCGCCTAACATGTTGGGTCAACCCCACGCCACATGCTAAGCCATAAACCGTGGTTGGTATCCAGGGTTTAGGACAAGATGGAGAAAACTAGCCAATTGTGGGATCATAAATCTTGATGAAGCCCATCATCGCTCCATGTGATGTATGCACTCAATCTACAAACGTAGTCCAAGCCTATTCACATCTGTTGTAAGGTCATTCTCTCGTGGGGTTTATCCTGACGTCCACTAAGAGTGGAACAAACATGCCCCATTAACCATTTTCAACGCCATGTCCTCTCTTTGTCTCATCCTAAATCACAGCTGAGGCACCTTAAAGTTGCCTTGTTTCAGTGTTAAACTAGCATTTTCCCTCTTCTCCAGAGACCCTTTTTTGCCTTGAACCTAACTCAGGGGTAGGCAACCTTGGCTCTTTTATGACTCATGGACTTCAACTCCCAGAATTCCTGAGCTAGTGGAAGAGACTTGAGTGCTAAAATCCACAGGTTAGGGGGCGCAAATTACTTGCCTTGCCCTGGGTGCTGACAACCCACGCTACGCCACTGGCAGAAGCGCTTTTCCAGATGCAATTAAAGTTCAACACTTTGACACCATATTCAACTAACTTAACCATATTGTTGGTTTGAACAGCACAACAATCATCCTCAACCTATTCTGTGGCCCTATAAAGAAATATACTAATTTGATGCAATTTTGATGACTACTTCCTTGTGATTATTTGACCCAGTAACCTCCAGCAAGGATTTAGAAAGCACAACATTAAGCCGCAAAGGCTATTTTGGAGAGTTGCCAAATAGTGCAACAAGCACCTAAATTTTTATAAAATCATTGGGAAAATGATCTGTCAATGTTTATATATCATCATTATTAGTGAAACTAAAGCAACCTAAATATGAAAATTAGATGTCTACCTGAAGTCAGCTGAAGTTACTGTGAGCACAAAGTGTTGCAAATTTATTATTTTAATATGGCAACCTGTGCCAAAGAAATAGAGCACACTACACATGTGAATTAAATATGCTAATCATTCAGTTCTTAAAATTTAGCTTTCTAAACAGAAAGCTATATTCTTATTATTTGGTTAGGTGGTAAACACTCATAATGCCATAAGCCCCTTCGCCACGACAAGGCAGTAATCCATGAAGGGGGTTCTAGACATACAATTCAGTTATTTAGAAACTTTATTTGAACATACTCAAAGAATGGTTTAAGCCTAACACCAATTTTAATAAGTGATCAGCCTTATAGTTTTTGTTTAGAAATTGATTCCTTCTTGAAGTCTAAAACATATTTTAAACATTGTCCTTGTTCATATTTCATTTTAAGCCATTGTCTTTTAACCATGATTAGATTAGATTAGAATAGATTAGAATAGATTAGAATAGAATAGAATAGAATAGAATAGAATAGAATAGAATAGAATAGAATCTGGAAGGGACCTTGGAGGTCTTCTAGTCCAGCCCCCTGCTCAAGCAGGAGAACCTATACTATTTCAGACAAGTGACTGTCTAGTCTTTTCTTAAAAACCTCCAGTGACGGAGCACCCACGATTTCTGAATGCAAGCTATTCCACTGGTTAATTGTCCTCATAGGTTGTTTCTCTCTTTGGTCAGTTTCCAGCCATTGTTTCTTGTCCTACCCTCTGGTGCTTTGGAGAATAGTTTGATACCCTTTTCTTTGTGGCAGCCCCTCAAATACTGCAATAATGCTATCATGTCATCCTTGTTTCTTCTTTTCTTTAGACTAGCTAGCCAAACCCAAGTCCTTATGTTGAACATGAACATTTATAGAGCCATGGTGGTGCAGCGGTTAGGATGAAGTATTGCAGGCTAACTCTGCTCATGGGCCTAGGTTGGACAACTCACTGTGACCAACTCACCACAGCCAACTCGAACAAGGTCAACTCACCACAGCCAACTTGCCGCAGGACAATTTATTCTTGGACAAGTTATACTAATATCAAAGAAATCGTAGAATAGAATCATTAAACAAATGATGTAAAAGGAAGGACAAAAATGAAATGTGAATGACAAAAATTAAATAAATAAATAAAATTATTTTAAATAATTAAACTGAATCGTTAAAATTGTCCTGCAGCAAGTTCTCCTGTGGCAAGTTGGTTGTGGTGAGTTGTCCCGTGGCGAGTTGGCTGTGACAAGTAAGCTACGGCAAGTTGTACCATTCCACTGCTCACTGCCAGGAGTTCGATCCTGACGGGCTCAAGGTTGACAGCCTTCCATCCTTCCAAGGTCGGTAAAATGAGGACCAAGATTGTTGGGGGCAATATGCTGACTCTATAAACCATTTAGAGGGCTGTGATGCACTGTGAAGCGGTACATAAGTCTAAGCACTATTGCTTAGTGCTACTGCTATGGAGTTAGCCACAACTGGCTGAATTTGCTTCCTGATAACAATTGGGAAGCTAAAAACAGGGAACATTCTAGGTAAGTATAATGTGCGAACCTAGTCATTACCCATCCTGTACTCATGCTGTAGAAGCTAAGTTCTCTCTGTAACTGATTATCTGTCCACAAGGGGAATAAAGGATATGCATTGTTAATTGTGACTGAAAGAAGTTTCAGTCTTTGTTTCTTGTATGAAAATTATTAGAAATGAGAAGAGTTGGTTTATGTGTTATTGCCTCAGGGCCTGACTCTATGAAATGGTGGAAACCAAAGCATGACATATAAATCCCAGCAACACATAATACTGATGTTTCTAATGGCTTCTATAGATGTTCTATCGAATGCATAATGCTAATTTCTACACACCTTATTGCAGTTGACCAACTGCTATGAAATCAGTCATTATCTATAGCAGACATGTCAAACTCACATCACGTGACATCACGCAACATATCGGGACTGTTTTGCCATTGCCGGCAATGGGGTGGGTGCTGCTTCTGCATGACACGTCTGGCCCATGGCCGGCTGTTTGACACCCCTGATCTATAGCAACAGGTTGAACCCTGTATTTAAAATAGCTGAAGCAGTGACCCACCCTAGAACCACCCCCATTTTTCATACGAACCAACATACGAAGACATGATTACTGCTGTGCTGATTTCCATGGGAAGTGTGGTGGAAACAAGGTTTTCTGCTGCCGGACCAGCTGTTCTCAGGCTTCCAAGTGAATATAATAATGATTTAGTTAGTGCTTCTTTATTGCCTTTCTTCTAAGTCCACTGTCTTTTTATCTGTTCCTATTTTCACCTCAGTATCACAATTGGCGCCATTAACATTCAATATTTCTTTCTCAAAAGAGTGTTGCTTGTTTCTAAACTACTTACACGGGGTTTGTTTTGTAAAGCAGACTCTGTCTTTTTAGGCATAGGCCAGGGGTAGGCAACCTTGGCTCTTTTATGACTCATGGACTCCAACTCCCAGAATTCCTGAGCCAGCTGGCTCAGGAATTCTGGGAGTTGGAGTCCATGAGTCATAAAAGAGCCAAGGTTGCCTATCCCTGGCATAGGCCAAATCATGGCAACTTAAAGAGAGAAAAAAAAATTAAGTGTTCAGCTTCATATTTATTAACCCAAAGTTTATATTCATCCACTTGTTGAGAAGCCAGCCACAAATAGCACTAAAATTCTTGTCTTCTACAGACTCTTAGCGTGAGCCAGTTTACCTCTTCTCGGGTCCATCGTGTTTTCCCTAAATGACGTTTTCCACCCTTGGGTAGCAGACCGTCATAGTCATGATCGTATAACTCGACATCTTCATCCTCATCATCACTGCTATATATGCTGAAGAAAGAAAATAACAGAAAGCAAAATTAAGACAGAACATCAAAGGGGAGAGTTTAATTTCAGTATCACAGTTTCTACAAAAAGTTAGCAAAAGTCAACAACTTTTGCAAAGGTTATAGAGGTAATTGTCTGGAAAGTTGCAAGACAAGATTTTGTTCTACATTCTGTTCTAGTATTCTGAACTGGTTCTGCTGTTTCTGGTATCCACAGATACAAGCAAAAGGTTGGCAACCTTCTGCTTACTATGCATGTTTAGACCTGCTCATGCTGTTAGATCAGTGGTAAATTACACATTTGGCAGGTGTTCAACCAATGATGGTTTCAAATTAAAATACAATGTTTAGGACAATAAAGGAACAGAGGCTGTGTCCTTTGCCCAAGTACATATTTGGAATCCTTATGCCAAATCATTCAAAGAACACCTCATAAATTCACAAATCCACATTTAATTTTCAGATAAAAATCAAGTCCTATATTTTTAGAAGACTAGTATTTTGTATTATCCTACTGTCATATTATTTAATTAAATGCACAATGACTCTAGTACAATGATGCTTGTAGAATCAGTTCATAGCACCCTGAGCGATTCCCAAACTATGTGCTTTGGTATCTTGGCATACCACAGTAAATCCACTAACAATTCCATGTATTAACTAGTAAAATATTCCACTGTGCCTCTGTGAATTTACTCTTGACACCCTGGGGCACAGTTTGGGAATCACAGTTCTACTGAGTTCAAATTAGGACTACCATGTCTGGCCTGCGAAACTAGAGCACTAGATTGCAGCAGAGTGAGAGCTTTTTGCATTCCCCCCCCCCCAAATTAATTTATCTTCAGGATTTCTGCAGATTCTGAGGATCCCACATGTTAAATTTAATTTACCTCTTTTTCCTCCTTTTTTGTACATTTTTTTTTCTTTTTATGTTGCGGTTAGGGTTGAATGTATGTTTTTCCTTTGTTACAGTTTGTTTTTACCATTCTGCATTTTATTCTCTATGATAAAATAATAAACTTATAAAAAAAGATTTCTGCAGACCAAATATGATGATCCTAGTTCAACTACAGTTAGCCCTTCAAAGTAGTCCATGCAAGAATTATGAATTATGTATATTAGCGCTACCTTTATTGTAGGGCAGTGATGGCGA
Source organism: Vipera ursinii (assembly GCF_947247035.1). NCBI lineage: Eukaryota > Metazoa > Chordata > Lepidosauria > Squamata > Viperidae > Vipera > Vipera ursinii. The sequence continues at coordinate 266,231,636 of NC_139512.1, read as the reverse complement.
ACTTTTTAGAGACCGAGTGCCCAAACTGCAACCCAAAACCCACTTATCGCTGGGTGCTGGGTGGGCGTAGCCCACTGGGTGGACGTGGCTGATGTAGTCATGGCAGATTGAGTGGGTGTGGCCAAGGTGGGCGTGGTCACCTCCATGTTGCTCGTGGGGAGGGACGCCTGTGGGGGGTGGGCAGGGATGGAGGAGATCCAGAGGGTCTCTGGCAGGTGGGGCGGTAGGCAGGAGGTCATCCTGCAGGGTGAGGTGAGGCAGGGCCAGGGTACTATTGCCAGGGGCAAGGCAAAGGCCAGGGGGGCTGCTGCCTCACACCATCGGCCCCCGCACATTGAGGCCAGTGAGCGCATTGGGGCCGACGGTGTCTGTCAGCAGCCACAGCCTGCCGGCTCCTCGACCGGTGCACTCTGGGGCTCCGCAGCCCGCCACCAGCAATTCAAAGAAGCCTCCTCTGAGCTGGATGGCTGGCTGACAGCTGAGGAGGCAATGCAGTGGGTCGTGCTCAGGAAAAAGAGAGCATGCAAGGCCAGGAGGGACGGGACGGGATGGGGGTATGGAAACCAGCCATGCCAGGATGCATCCGGCCATGTGGGACTTCGGCGAATTAGCGGGCGGCTGCTTGAAGAGGAACGGTTGCCATCTCCGGGGCATGACGAGCGTGCCCACAGAGAGGGCTCTGAGTGCCACCTCTGGCATGCCTGCCATAGGTTCGCCACCACTGTTGTAGGGATACATTGAAGAATCTTGGAAGTCTGAAATATTTCCCCTCCACCCTTTTTACCCTGCAGAAAACTAGGAGGGTCTCTTCTGAAAAGCTTCCCATGTCCTTCTATGGACACTACTGTAATTTTACTGGCTGTTTGTCTAGCCCAGGGGTAGGCAACTTTGGCTCCTTTATGACTCGTGGACTTCAACTCCCAGAATTCCTGAGCCAGCTGGAATTCTGGGAGTCCACGAGTCATAAAGGAGCCAAGGTTGCCTACCCCTGGTCTAGCCTGCCGCTCTTTCTCCTGTCTCCCAAAGTCATTCCCACCTACATGTCCTAAATAAAATTTATATGCACTTGAAGGAGGAGCAGACGTATTTTACAAGGATATATCCTACTAAATTCTTGGAGTATGACTTTGAAGAGGGTCAGTTTGCACATATGCATGGCAATGTAGCCCCAAAGTGTGCAAGGTCAAAGATCAATGCAAAATAAATTCCACCAGTTTGGTTTTGTTTTTACTCTTCAGTGACAAGACGTTCACAATTCATTCCCAAGTACAGGTATCTCTAAGACGAATACAATCTGAAGTTTTCGTACTGTTGCTACCTCAATCCCATCTAATGCACCTCAGCTGCTGATTGCCCCAGCTTTTCTTCAAAGTTAATATGAGAGCAGAAATTACTAAAAACATCCAGTTTAATTCATGCAGTTTGGTAAAATTCAAAATATTTTGCAATGAAGGTTGCCTTACTTCAAATTCTATTGAGCAACCCTTTATTTTCAACTGGGAAATGTAAACATAGGTTTTGAAAGTTTAGCTTAAAGATTCTATCTAAAGTATAGAAGAAAATATGGATGATTTAGGAGTGCCTATGGCAATACAGTAATAGAATGCACTTAAAATACCATTTTTCAAATGCATTTTGATAAATGAAATTGAAGTAACCTGGTCCAGTATCAGAATTTCTAAATAAATATTTATAGATATTTTTGTAAGTAAATAATTATACATATTTTTGCAAATAAATACCATGTTCCCCTGAAAGTAAACTTGCCCCCAAAAGTAAGCCCTAGCTGATTTTCGGTGGGTGGGCCTAATATAATATAATTAGGCCTAATATAAGCCCTAATATAAGCCCTCCCAGCAAAACTGTGCCCTATTTAAGGGCTTGCCTCTGTGACAAGGTGAAGCCGATCGGGGAAGAGGGATCTGACCCACAGTACAGGTTCCTTACCGCCACCCGGCTTGTTCCATGGCAGTGGCATTGGGCAGGAGGCGGCAAACAGGCTGTTTTAGCATGACACAGCCATTTGCTGCCTTGCGCCCAACGCCATTGCCAGGCCTCCCATACGTTAATACTAACCCCCACTGTCCCCAGAAAAACTAGGGTAGGAAAAAACACTGTTTTTCCCGTTTGTTTCCGAACTGCTGCATTGCATTTCTCTGTTCGCTTCTCACCATCACTGCGTGTTTGTGGGACAAAAAAAAAATGTTCAATCAGACTTTTTAATGATTGAAGTGTGTTTTTTTTTTACTGGTAGTCCCACAAACAGGCGGTGAAGGCTGAGAAGCGAAGGGAGAAATGCAATGCAGCTGAAAGGCAAGTTAGTAAAAAAAATGCTTGGGGGAGGCAAGGGCATCTGGGTGGGAGCGGGCGTGGCAACCTTACCCTGCGTGGCTTCGGCATGTGTCTGGGAGGTGGAGGGAAGCAATTGGTCCACCACCACGCTCTCGCCGCTGGCTGCGTTGCTTCTCCACCCCATGCACAGGCCCCGCCCCACCCCCGCGGCCTACTGGTACAGGTACCAACAAAAAGTAAGCCCTTCCCCCAAAGTAAAACCTAGAGCTTACTTCAGAGCCCAAAAGAAAGTAAGGCCGGGTCTTACTTTTGGGGAAACACGTATGTATGTGTATATATATATATATTGTGCCATCTATTCTCATTATTCTAGAAATTCACAAGAGACAAGTAAAACTCAAAACCAAACTATATTGGACTCTTGCTTCCCAGGAAGCAGACCCTACTATCAAGTGACATGTTTTATGAACATGCAAAATGAATTTGAGGTTTATTGTATGTGCAAAGTGTGTGTGTGTGTGTGTGTGTGTGTGTTCTACACAAGGGCTTGAGGAGCTCTGTGTCACTAATGATGGTAATGAGAACAGAACAGTTGAATATTTTTTTCCACTCTCAGATGTTGGTATAGATTTTAATAGTATGTTTTCAGCTTTCCCTACTAGTGAGTTGCACTTATTTTAACAGGCATCAAGGCAACGAAAATTGCGACAAGGTGAAAAAACCCAACAGCTTCCATTTTCACATAAATTTTACAGGCTCTTTAGCCCAGTTCCATAACTGTTCTTTTGTTTTCCAGATAAGGCACTGTAAACTCGGCTGCTGTCACATTTTGCAACTTAAAAAGCCAACCAACAAAGCAGTCCAACTTTCTTTCCATCCTTCTGTCCCTTCATTTGTCCACTTTTTTTTGATCTCAGATCTGCAGTCTGAGATGACGTGTCAGGCTGCAGAAACGGAAAGGGTTAAGACCGTTCCTCCAGCTAATTTGTGCATAAATACTCCACACACTCACGAATTCTCGCTCTTGCCAAGGAACTTCAATTGTGCAACCTCTCTCTCTCTCTCTCTCTCTCTCTCTCTCTGTGTGTGTGTGTGTGTGTGTGTGTGTGTGAGAGAGAGAGAGAGAGAGAGAGAGAGAGGGAGGGAGGGTGGAGATGGGGCGGGGAGGAAGTGATTTGTTGCAGCCGCTTACTACTACAGCTACTACTACTACTACTACCGCTGTCACTGTGATTGAAGAAAAAGCGAAGCAATTCGCCCGTCAGCCGAAGGGCAGTCAGTCGCTCGCGATCCTTCTCGCCAGCCTTCTAAGTCCGACAGGTGCTGGAAAGAAGCCAGCCCCGGGGGGTTTTATTTTCGGTGTCCCCGCCTGTACTGCCCGTTGCCAACGGGGGAACGACGGCCCTTCCCCAATCCCCCTGGAACACAGGAGGCGGTGTCTCCGTCGCCGCACGCCCCCGCCCTCCCCCCCCCGGCCTTCTATTCCAGTGTTTCCCAACCTTAGGAACTTGAAGATGCGTGGACTTCAACTCCCAGAATTCCCCAGCCAGCTATGCTGGCTGGGGAATTCTGGGAGTTGAAGTCCACGCATCTTCAAGTTCCTAAGGTTGGGAAACGCTGTTCTATTCAACCTTACTCGCTTGCAAAGAGGAACATTATTACACATCACTTTAAAAATAAAAGGCCCCGAAAGTCCCGCGCTGCGTTGAGAAGACGGCGCCTTTGGCACGGCCGAGCACTTTCTCCCAAGTGCAAGCGCCAAAAAGCTCGGTAGCTCCCGCTTCTTCCCCGCACAGCGCTGCGGATCTTAACTCGGAGGAAAGGCGAGCGGGCCACCGCTTCAAAATAAAATCGGCAGCGCGCAGAATGACTATTTCCCCCCCCTCCCTCCCTCCCCAATCGCTTCTAACCAGCCGTATTAGCGATTTTGTGTGCACGCAAGCAAACGGCCCGCAGGTTCCTTAGGCGGTTTTTTTTTTTTTTGCAAGGCTGCCTGCTCTGCCCTCGCTTGATTTTCCCTTTCTCTTCCTAAGAAGTAAGTTTTCAGCGGAACTTTCCCGAGTTCCAAAGGTTAGCCCTTCGCTTTCCGTGCCAAGGAAAGCTGAGCGGAAAAGAGGGCGCGTTAAAAACGAAGAGAGAGAGAGAGAGAGAGAGAGAGAGAGAGAGAGAGAGAGAGAGAGAGAGAGAGAGAGAGAGAGAGAGAGGAGAAGCCCAGTTGCTGAAGGGCGAAAGAGAAAGGCTTGCAATCTTTTGACTCCACGTGGACGCTGTCCCGAGCTAATTAAGCAAACAATCCCGCATTGAGCCAGCGTTTCTGCAGACCACGAGGCGCAGCTTTTCGCTCCCCGGCTGCTGCATGCCACCGCGGTGCAAAGAGAAAAAGGAGTAAAGCGGTGGGTAGCCTCAGTCACCTCCACCGTGCAACGTTTCCCCACAACCACAAGCCGTCCTCGCCCCGGACGATCAGCCGTCACCACATACGAACACCTAGCAAGATTTTTTTTTTTTTTTGGTAAAGTTCCCCGAGTAGAAACTGTCAAACCCCAGGCACGCAAAAGCAAGGTCAAAACTCCACCGTTACCAAATAAGTGACAGTTGACAACCACCAGTCCTTTCCCCATCTGCAAGCTTCTCCTGCGGTGCCAAACTGTCCCATGCCGCGCTGCAGGGAATGCTCCAGCTCCCGCAGAGGTACAGCAGCGCGTGCAATGCGAACGCAAACTTTCATTATCCAGCATTTAATTTAAAAAAAAAAGCAACAAAGAGACCCAAATTCCAAGGCAATGGGTTTGCGGTTCGGAAAGAAATAGACAACTGCAAAAAAGGGGATTTAGTCTTCCTTCCACCCTTGCTTGTCACTTTCCCAGTCGCAAAGAATGAATGAAAGGACGAATGAATGAAAACGGAATCGGGTTACCTGCAGGTCCGACATTTTGCTCTTTTTTTTCGGAAGGACTGTACTCTCTCTCTCGCCTCTTGCAACCCCAAACGATCACAAACCAAGACCGCGACTGTCAGAAGCAACGGATGCCCCCTTGCAAGACTGGGACGGCTCTCGAGTCCTTATTAAATTATTTCGGCTCGCTTACAACTTGCAATTCGGTCGGATGCTCACCCACCCTTTCTGGAAATTTTGCACGGATCCAAGTGTTATTATCTATTCCTAATCGGTAATGAGCGGCGGAGGTGGGGAAAAAAAATCTAAACAGCCCAGGAGAAAGTGAGTTGCTAAGCACCAACTGCTTCAATGCAGCATTTTATTTAAATACAGCGATTTAACGCACGTCCTGACAGGTGAACTGGCAGGGAACGCTTCCTCTGAACCCTGTGCAACAGTTCCCAATCTCTCTCCAACCCTTTTAACTTTTTCCCCCAAAGAATCTTGCCGCTATAAAACAAAATAAGACGCACACGCGCGCACACATACCAACGTATCTAGAGACCGAAAGAGCCAGCAACAGAGCGCGCGAGAAACAACGACCAAAAATATAAAAAGAAATGCCTCGGTGTTGCAAAGAAATTTGCTTTGCACTTTCCAGTCTTTGGCTTTTTTTTTTTACCTGTGCCTAGGTCTCCTGGCCATCCTTGCATTAGTCACTGGGGGGAAAAGGCGAGAGGTGAGTGGGCGGGCGGGGGAGGAGAGGGCTTAATGCAGCTGGAAGAAGTGCTTGGCTTGTGTCTCCTCTTAAAAAGGGTTCTTATGCTGTTAAGTTCTCAGGAGCCGGAGAGGGGAGGAGGAAACAGGTTGAGATGAAAGCGTAAACTCTGTAAACAGATGCCATCTAACAAAGGCTTTTTGGACACTCCCCCTCCCGCCAAATCTGGCGCCCCTGCAGTGCGCAGGCGCTCCTCGAGCCGCTTGGCTCCGAGGTCTTGCTGGCTCTCGGGAAGTTCTCTCAGCCCATTCGGCTCTCGAAGCGCGCGAGGCTGAGGTGGTGGCGGCAAAGGCTCGGAGCCGAGCTTCAGGAGACACCTTCGAGCAGGCGGGGAAAGGCGCCTTTCGCTGCGCCCTGCCCGCTCTGCGGAGGTGCACTTCGCGCCCTCCCCGTTGGGCCACACGAACGCGGGGCTGGTTCCTGAGGCGCAAAAGCAGCGGACTTTGGGACGGCTGCGACGCCAGTGCACACGCTCCGTCAAAACGATACCCCGGGGTTGCCTTCACCCCCCTGGGACGCTTTAGTTCGGCGCTTGGTTCAAACGGCCTCTGGTGCTTATGCCCGTTTGCTTGCCAAGGAGGAAACCACCCTTATTTCTTCCCGGTTCTGGAAGAATTGAGGAGAGGTTTTGTTGTTGTTGTTGTTTTTTTGTCGAAATCTGCCACCACCTTTGCCACCTAGAATTTTCCCCGCTTTGATTGGGTCCGTGACAGGCAGGGATTCAACAGGAGAAGTACAGATACCTCTGCCCACGACTTCGCCCTACTGAATGACTCTTTGCTCGCGAAGCGCTTAGTTAAAGCCACAGGCAAAAATTAGACTGATTTTCAGGCTTGTAAGTCTGTGGGACATTCCAGTATTTAGAGCCTAGGACAGGGGTGGTAGGCAACCTTGGCTCTTTTATGAGTCATGGACTTCAACTCCCAGAATTCCTGAGCCAGCCATGCTGAGGAAAAATAGAGAGGTTTCCTTGCTGAGCCATGCTGGCTCAGGAATTCTGGGAGTTGAAGTCCACGAGTCATAAAAGAGCCGAGGTTGCCTACCCCTGGGCCTAGGAGTTGCCTCTGCTAGAATGGAAGCTAGCAATCTTATTAGGAGCAGCTGTGAGGGGCACGTATGTAGGAAGGGGTGCTATTTTGCATATATATGCAAGAGAAAAAAAGTGATCTTTCCCTCCAGGTTCATGCAGTCTGTTCCTTGGTTTTCCTATTCAAGGGCCTAGCTAGCCAGTTGTATACATTTCCAAGGCACGTCATACTTTTTTTTCCAATGCATATGCCTGCCCAACTCACCCTCTGGGCAGTTTACAGAAGTTTACAAAGTTAACAGTTTACAGACTCCCAGATACAAAACCCAATAAACCTACCTCCTTGGTGACAACAATCAAACTACTTAATGGGTGTCATATTGCCCTGGGGTCCCCAGTCCCTCTGGCAAAACCATGTCTTCCGAGCATTTCAAAAGATGAGTAACAGTCTTAAATCTCCTTCCACAGGGAGGCAATCACCATGGGAAAGACCCTTTTTGGTTCCCCTACACCAGGGGTAGGCAACCTTGGCTCTTTTATGACTCGTGGACTTCAACTCCCAGAATTCCTGAGCCAGCACAGTTGAAGTCCACGAGTCATAAAAGAGCCAAGGTTGCCTACCCCTGCCCTACATGGACCTCCTTAAGATAGGGGACTTACATCCTTTCTCTCTGCTCCAATGGGTTGGGTGGCTATAACTGGGAAAAGATGGTCCTTCAAATAATCTTCACTTTCCTGCATTTTCAATAACCTCTTAGTTCATGCTGGCCATTAAGTATGTTCTGCCCAGATCATATTGGTTTGTATGCTGATGTATCAGTCTTACGGCTGTATGGGTTGTTTCTATGGCTTGTTTCTTCTGTATCTGACAGAACAATTAATCAGTGGAACAACCTGCCTCCAGAAGTTGTTAATGCTCCAACGCTGGAGGTTTTTAAGAAGAGTCTGGACAGCCACTTGTCTAAAATGGTAAGGGTTTCCTGCTTGAGCAAGGGGTTGGATTAGAAGACCTCCAAATTCCCTTCCAACTCTATTATTGTTGTTGTTATATTTTTGTTTGATTTTTTTTGCCACCCTTGGAGTTATCTATGCATATAGTACCTCCTTGTTTTTTGTAGTCAGTTTATAATTTTGGCAGTATTTAAGTTAAATTCATTATGACAGAATAGTAAATATGACGAGTGTGCACCACAGAGACTTTTTGTGGCTCTGCAGTTTATAATGTTTTGCATAAGAAAGCAAGGAGGACCAAATGTTAATGAATGAAATACATTTACTGTGTCTGGCCTTCTTTTACATACAATTTTTTGTATTTGCAGCTATGTGCAGGTACCTTCTGGAAAACTGCACTGATATGCAACCAGTGAGCCTCCAAATGTTTGGGTCCTCTCCTCAAGCACAAACAGGGACTTTCCAAAACTTTGCATGATGTACTGACATGCTATAATGCAGCCAGAATCTATTTGACAGGGCAGAAGTATTGAGAAGTGCAGTATTTTTCCCGCTTGCAAGTAATAAGGAAAATTTATTTAGATCGGAGCAATTACTGATGTAAAATCCAGCTCTCCAACTCTGTGACTTAAAACATGATTAACCCCTTCGATAATGGAGCTTACATATTTCTAATGAGGTCATCTTTACTTTCTACATTGTGACAGCACAAGCAGTAACGCACTTCTCATGCCCATTTGTCATTGTTCCTACATTAGCTGCATTGGTTGCCATTTGGTTTCTGCAGGCACTGCATGGTCTGGACGTCACCTATAAGAACCTTCATAGGGTTAGGGCTTGATCATTTGAGGGAGTATGTATCTCCAGCTGCTTTGGCCCACTCAATACATTTAGGTAGAGTGGGTGTACTCAAGGCTCCTTCAATCAAACATTGCTATCTTGTAGGACTGAAGAAATGTGCCTTCTCTCTTGTTGCCCCTGCCCTCTGGAATTGCACTCTCCAGAGATATGTATGGTGGCCATTCTCCTGGGATTCTGGAAGGTTCTTAAGACCAGGCTCAGAGTTATTGTGTTCATTTTTTAATTGTTATGGTTGTTCTTTAGTCTGTGTTGCTACGTTTTGTTATCTTTTAATTATTTTGCTGGTAGTATCCAGTTTGTGATTGTTTGTTTAACAATGGTTTGAAGATATAGTGACTTCAGAACAAGTGACTTAGGACTTGTCCTCGAAATTTATGACTATTGCACCAGCCCTGCGGTCATGTGACTGCAATTCAGGTTCTTGGCAAACACTCACATATATATGATGGTGGCAGTGCCTTGCAAGTCACAGGATTGCAATTTGCGATCTTCCCAGTTGGTTTCCGACAAGCAAAGTCAATGGAAGAAGCTGGATTCAATAATGACTATGGGATAGAACATAATTTGCTTAACAATCATGGTAATTCACTTAATGACTGCAGTGAAAATGGTCCTGAAAATTGGATCTTGTCAAGTGATGACTTGCTTAACAAATGCAATCAAAATTCTGGTCCCAACTGTGCCCACAATGTTTCATGCCTATAATTATATATTTCCATGTTGTATGCCTTCTAGAATGTTTTTGCTAACACACACTTCGAATAATCAAGATGATGTCCACACACACAGGCATGACCTGAAATACAGAATAAGTTAGTTATATTATTGGCACAAGAAGATGAAATAAATCAGTTGTAACTGCAAAAACATGGCTGGGGGCTGACTGTGAAATAGATCACAAATTGTTCATGTCATTCGAAATCAAGCTAAAGTGAAAGAAAACAGACTACTTCCCATAATGTAATCTTGAATGTATATCAACCATTTTGAAGGAGAACATAAGGAACAGATTTGAAGTGCTGAGTTTTATTCGATAAGCAGAGGAACCTGCTGTTGAAAGCTGTTGGAAATGACAAAATTATTACAACTTCTGTAAATACGTTGAAGATGGAAATAGACGCAGAAAAACAAGGGATATTTTAAGGATTCTGACCTTAAATTGGTATGCTAAAGAACACTAAAAATAACCCATTCAAAGAAGGAATATACTGAAATACTGTACACTAGAGATGTCAATATTCAAGATACTTTAGCAGATACTGTATTCTCTACTTATTTAGCATATGATGATAGTACAATTAGCCAGGAGACTACAATGTTAGTACATAGTAGTTATTTGGCTGCCAACGAGTGCTACTCAGCTTAATTCACGCTCACATGCTTATGCATGGTGCATCATGCGGCAAACTGGCTCCATACCAGAAAGAAGAATGGTGTCATGCTAAGGTGTTGTCTGGGGCCTTCTCTCACCACTGATGTTGCCTCGCAGTCAGGCATCACATCCGAACAGGTCCATCACTGGCCGGGGTCTGACCATCCACATGAAATACCACCACGTTTCCCATTGAAATGGTACCTATTTATCTACTTGCATGTAGCATACTTCTGAACTGCTGGGTGAGCAGAACACTGCCACACAGTGCTAGGATTTAAACTACTGGAGCAGAAACCATCTCCAACATATTTAAGGCACTGAGTCACCCCGCTTCTGCATTCCTTACTTATTCTATTGCTAGAATATAAAGTAAAATCAGTATTCCAGTCATTACAAAGTGGGCGGCTGGAACTGAAATGATAGCAAGCAGCAGCAGCAACAAAATCTGTAAAAACAAAGTATGCAAACTAATGTACATGCACCATCTTTAGTTTTACATGTTTGCAAAACAATGCATAGGACTATAAGATTAAGATAAGATAATCTTTATTGTCATTTTTTTACGGTGGGCACAACAGCATACATCAAAAATGAAATTTAGTTGCCTGCTCTCAAAAGTGGAACACATACATGGCACACACCTAACCATACTATATACACATATGTATAGACCTACACCCCTACATAAACATAACAAATAAATATTAAATATTAAATACTGTCCATCTTAAATATATAACGGAAGGAGGAAGCTTGAGAGTTCACAAGGTTAATGCTGTATGGAATGAAACTGGCTGAATCTGGATGTTCTGCTACGGATACCACGAAGCCAACTCCCAGAAGGTAACAAGGAAAACAGGTTGTGAAGAGAATGAGTAGTGTGCCAGATAATCTTACGGACCCTGCTCAAGCAATGCTTCTGTGCTATGTCCTGGATGGAGGGGAGGGAACTGCCAATGATGTTTTCGGCCATCCTCACCACTCTCTGCACCGCCTTCCTGTCTGAAGCAGTGATGCTTCCAAACCAGATTGTGATAATGTATGACAGGATGCTCTCGATCATTCACCTGTAGAAAGTGGTCAGGACAGGGGAAGGAAGATGAGGTTTTCTCATGCGATGCAGAAAATGCAGGCGCTGCTGTGCCTGCTTCACCAGTTTCTCACTGTTGAGTGACCAAGCCAGCCTACTCGTTAGCTGCACACCCAGGAATTTGATGCTGGTAACCATCTCCACAAGTGAATCATTTATGCACAGAGAAGTGTGGCTGTGCCTGCCTTTTCCGAAATCGACAATAATGTTTTTGGTTTTTCCAGTATTTAAAACTAGGCTGTTTTCCTTACACCAGTTCACCAACCCCTCAATTGTGGATTTTTTTGGCACTGGCAAGATGATGGCCGCCTTAAAGTATGATGGGACCATATTACAGCCTGAATAGAAAGGCAGTGCCCAGTGTTCAAGCTGGTTTTAGAAAAATTTAAGAAACAAGAAACATTGTAGATGCATGCTGGAAGACCTGAAGGACCAAGTTGGAGAGACAGATCATCCTGGAGAAAGCCTATCTAAAGTCGTCATTAAAAGTGGGCACAGTTTAAAGGCATGTTATTAATCAAGTATTATACAGCAATTATAGGGCAGCTACCCAATGTTTTGATTTAATGCCAATAAAGATTGTCTTAGTAACTTGGTAACATGAAATATGAACTTATCTAGGATTCAGTGAATAGTTAATACTATCAAGATAGAGCATGCTGTTGTGCTTGAGTTAACCTACTGGGTATATTCTGCAATACTAAACTAAACCATATTTATCTAAATTGGGCTGCATTTGGTGCACCAGCCTAAACTGATGAAAGATGATGGCTAGCGGGACTTTTGTTAAATTATCCTACATATCTACTTTTAAAGGGAAAGCAAATGTTCAAGCATCATTGATCTCAGCCACTCTAAAATACATATACCTGGGAATATTGCTACAGAATACATAGTCACTATCCACTAAAATATAAGAAAGTTGGAGGCAATAACATATCCAAACCATCTCAATTCTATCTCTGCCTATGTAATTCTGAAGTACGGATTTTTCAATGATGTTCCAAATAACACGAGAAATTTTCTCTCTCTTCAAGCTAGCTGATTGAAAGGATAACCTAGTGTGCGTTTGTCTATTTGTAAGAAATACACAGCCAAATGACATTTCTATCAGGTATTTTTGGCACTGTTACAATCTTTGCATATTTCTGCCTTCTAAAAAACAGCATGGGAACAAGAAAGTCACACAGAATGAGAAATTACAAAAAGAACTCTAGTCTTGATGACAGAACAAACTTCAAATACTGAAATCGCAACTGTTGGTCAGATTTCATCTACTTGTATAATGCATGCAAAAGAAAGCATTTTCCAAGGAGGTAACTTTGGTCTCAGTAATCCAATTTTTAAGAAACTGGCAAAAAAAAATCTTTTACGCTGTTTTTGTCAAGCTCTGTACCTTAAGCTCAAAAGAATATGCTGGACTGACAAAAAAGAAAGTTGAAAGACAAGGAATTGAGGCAGAAGTAGCAGTGAATAAAAATATACTGGATATATTGTATTGTCTGAGACGTAACAGGAGCAAAGGTGAAGGCCAATGACTCCTTTCAAGGGTAAAAATTGGAAGATTCTGCTCATTAAGAAGAACAAGAAATATTTATTTATTTATTTAATTTATATACCGCCCTTCTCCCGGAGGACTCAGGGCGGTGAACAGGGCAATACATAAAAACTAGATACAAAAATTAAAAATTATTAAAACGTGATTAAACAATGCCCATAATAAATTAATACAGATTAAAAATTGAAGTTCATTTATAAAAATCCCACCCCGTCCCATCAGGCCAGGCCAGCTTGTTTAAAGAGATGGGTTTTAAGATCGCGCCGGAAGGAGCGGAGATCGGGCGCCATCTGGAACTTGACCGGAAGATGGTTCCATAAATCCAGTGCACCCACAGAGAACGCCCTCCCCCTGGGGGCCACGTAGAGAATTTCAAAGAGGTACAAAATCAACTATGGTCAGCCACAATATATTTTAGCGTATCCAATCCTATATGTAGACCTGGCCATGATCAAAGCAAAACTAAGCAAGCAAGAAGAACATTAAAGAATGACAAAATCCCACATTTACCCCAAATCACAACAGAACTACTGAAACCTAGTGGGAACAGCAAGGAATAGGATTAACAAGACTGAGCAATGAATGTCCGGCAAAAATAGTGTGTTTCAGGCAAGTGGAAAAATTGAGTCATTGTCAAACAGCTAAAAGGGAAATGCCACCAACTGTTACAACTGGAGAAACTTCATATTCCTTTCAGCTCCTAATGAAGTTTTTTTGTTTTATTCCATTAAGGCAGCTTCTGGATGCAGTGGACAAAACATAACAGAAGTAGCTTTAGATCTTAGTCAACACCATTGACCAAATGTTTGTGCTGTGCAACATCACTGAACAAAGTACTGAATTCCAACATCTATTCTCAGTCAATTACATTGATTTCAAAAGCCACTTGACAGCATACACAGAGAATCACCATGGAGCATCATAAGAATGTATTTGTTATTGTTATTTGTCAAGAATATAGCCTCTGCTTGAATTTCAGTGCTGTGTGAAGACTGATAATAGTATCAACTGTTTTTCAACATTAATACTAGCAATGGTGCATGATCTTGCCATTATTCCTTCTGACTGTAGATTTTGTCATGAGAAAGGCTGAATGAGACATATGTAAACATCCAGTGGTGGGATTCAAATATGTGAACAACCGGTTCTCTGTGTGGATGCCCCTTCCGGGAATCCATTCTGGGCCTGGGCAACAAAAAATTAGTTACCAGTTCTGCCAAACTGGTGCGAACTGGCTGAATCCCACCACTGTAAACATCCTATGGAAAAACTACTACAGGTTTACAGATTTGAACTTTATGGATTAAATTGTACTATTAGAAAAATGGATGGATTTTCACAGGACCTGCCTGGCAGTGTAGAAGTAGTGGGTGTTCTGTTTCAAGCAAAGGGGAACTGGTATTGTTGCTTGAAGCAGGCAGATAAACTCCATGGAAAGGATTTCATGCAGATTACTTTAATTCATCAGGCATTCTCTAAACATTAACTCACAGTTACTGGAGAGATTCTTCTGAAGTACATTTCATAATCTGCTCCCAACACATAAGTGAAAAGAGATGGTATTTCTCATGTTGAGGGAGCAAAAAGCTCCCATGGCTGGCTGGAATTCATTAAAGCCCTGCAGTTTGCATGTAGGCAGGAATCCCCCACCCAAGTATCCAAACGGAAGTCCCAGTAGCTAATCCGAAACACAGATGTGACCAAGTAACTTAAAACTACATTACCCAAGAGGCTATCCCTTAAGGGGACAGTTCTTAATTCCTAAAATAACTGTTTACTCTGGGGATAAATCCTTACAAAACAACAACAACAAAAAACCCTGCATCTTGGAAATGCAGAAAGGAACAAATAGTTGGATGTTGAATGCCAACCCATCATGAATGTGTAGAAGTTCACCTATCTAGGTAGCATACATCAGATCATGTAGACACTGAGACAGACTATTTTACTTCAAATTTGAAAAAAGACATCAGTATACTGAGGGTAGTCTTCTTAGAACCGCTTTAATGATTGTTCAAGGTTATGATGGACTTCAAAAAAGCAACTTATGACCTGTCCTTGAAGTTACGACTGCCCCCCCCCCATAGTCACATGATTGTATTTCAGGCATACAGAACTGGTTTCAATTGCAGTGTCCAGCAAAAAACACCCATTTGAAACATCTATGTGATTTGCTTAACAACCATAGTGACTCACTATATGTCCATTGTAAGAATGGTTGTGAAATCGAGTCTGTTCATGTGGTGCCTCAACTTATGACTGCAACAACTTATGACTACAATTCCAGTCCCAACTGTGGTTGTGAGTCACAGAATACTGGTACTATGACTACCTCAGTATTGCTGACACCGCAACAAACATCCAGCTTTACAGTGTTATTTTATGAGCAAGTGAAACTTGGAAATTACCATATCAACAGCACAAAAGCTCAAAATATTCTACAAGCATTGCTTATGAAACATGTTACCATATTTCTAAAACCATATTTCTAAAAATGAGATTTTACAAAGAAGTTGCTCATACAAAGTAGAACATATTTTGAGGGTAATACAAGGTATGTTTTGCTGGGCCTATCCTATCTCTGCAAGATAAATATTATCCAAAGACTGCATGTAATGCAAAGCAACTGGAGCAAAAAAAGAGAGGCAATCCTAAAAAATATTTAAAGTCTTAAAAAAATTGGAATCTTAGGGGAAGAAACAAAACATTGTACCTGATTAAAATCATTGAAAAAAATCTTGTCATCAGAAAGTCCAGGTTTCAATTTCTAGAAAAGTTTCAGGAAATCTACGGGAAATTAATGTGGACAATGATGTTCTCTTTTTATTTTTATTTCTCTGGGCTCATTGTTTTAAAAAACATTACCACTGTGTAACATCTACAAAGACGTTTGAAGTTCACAAGTGAGATGCAGTGTTAGTGAAGTGGAGATGTAATTTCCATATTGATACTCATAACTTCAGTTAGATAATTAGAAATGTATATAGAGTGGTGGGCAGATAACCATAATAACTGCTTGTGAAAGGCCTGGATACAGTATTTGTCATATGCTCAAGTCTTTGTAATATTGGTTTTCATACTTGTGTGCACAGATTGCTTGCATAATTCATGCAACTTTGTAGCTTCTTTTAAATTCCTATACAATTGCAGTATGGATTGCAATTTCTTACATGATGCTATATGTATGTCTCTATAGTATAGGCAGTATGACATTCTTGTGCACATGTTCTCTGTGTATTTATTTGTAAAATTGGTAGTTTGTTTGTAAAAGTGCATATTCACTTCAATTTAAGCCCCAGATTCAGTGGAATTCATAGAATTATAGGCCAAGAGGTGGTGCTGGGTTTTATCTGTACCAGTAATCCTCAGTTTACTACCACAATTGAGTCCAAAATGTCCATTGTTAAGCAGGATAGTTGTTAAGTGAGTTTTGTCCCATCTTACGATAGTTGTTAAGTGAATCACTGCAGCTGTTAAATTAGTAACATGGTTGTTAACTGAATCTGGCTTCCCCATTGATTTTGCTCGTCTGAAGTTCGCGCAAGATGATCACATGACCCCGGGACACTGCAACTGTTATAAATACATGCCAGTTACTAAGCATCCAAATTTGACCATGTGACCAATTTTTCAGTCCTATCGTAACTACAAATGGTCATTAAATGAATGGTTATAAATCAAAGATTTATATTTGTATTTATATCACTTTCTGTATAGGAGCCCTCATTCTACATAAGAGTTGGATAATTCAATTTTTGCATGATCTTATTCATATATGACCCTCCACAAAATGTTCCTGTTAGATTTTTAAGACTTTGGGAACTTTAAAAGCTTAAAAAAAGATTGTAGTGATAGAAAGAAAAACGGCTATTTTGTTTGATTTTGTATAATAATTCTATTAGATTTTTATGCTTATTTTCTGTACTTGTGATTTCTGTACCTTTTCCTGTAATTGTAAGAAAGTACCTGATATATTTAAAATGCCTCAAAAAACATCTTAAAATATAGAAATGAATCACCTTTTAAAATACATCAAATATTTAAATTTCTATCTCAAAACTACTTATTAAATTTATACCGTTTTTGGCTTTTTTTGTTTAAATGCATGTGTGTGTACTCCTATGAAGTAGTGACATTTCCTATGTGTTTAAGACTGATTCTCATGAAATTAGTGGATATAAAATGCTTGTTAAATGATGCTATCAAGGCTGAATATGGGGTCTTAAGTGCAATTACACAGAATGAACAAGTAAATCCATAAATACAGTATAGCTGACTTACATGTTAGCAATTCCTCATAAGAAATGAGGGAATGCATGTATTCAAGCATATGGAAAAATGTTTTAAAAATACTGAGCACCATAGAAGACTCTACAAATAAATAAATAAATGGAATAAGAATAATGTACAATTCCTTGACCTGAAGCTGAAATCAAACTCTGCTCTGATTTAAAATACTAATTACCAAATGTGGTTAACAAGCATAGTAGTCAGAAACAGAATTCCTTTGAAAGAAACTTTATAAATTACAGAATTTCTTTAAAGAAACAATAATATATAATCTATATATAGTTTGCCATGTATAGCAGTTCTAGTCATAGGATTTCCCTTGTGGGTACATGTGTGGGAAGTCATGGTTTTCAGCTTCCTAGCATGTGTGTAGTTCATGTACTATTATGTACTTGCAGCAAACTCCAAGCATATGGGGTGTGATACAATTTATAGAGTGCATTACAATCAAGTTGCATGAGTTTCATCTTAATGAAATGGTGTAGAATGTAGTGTAGCTAGAACACACAGGTTTTAGTGGAATTCACTTCCATTTAGTGTGCTTAGCATTGGACGGTGAGGCTCAGTCCTGTAAATTTTGAATTTGTTATACAAAACTTCACAGCCCAATGCAGTACAGTACATGGAAGTGAATTCCAGTAGCGGCTTGTGTGTCCTATTAATGCATGGTTTAGAATTGTATGCAAGTGCACATTCCATGCTTACAATTCTTGGCCTATTAACTCAAAAACAAGTGTGGTCACGATATTATGAAATATTCTTTGCATTCAGCTTTGGAATTCACTCTAAATATCCAATGATTAGAAAAGATGATTGGAAGCCACAGGTTTAATCACAGAAAAGGAAATGGGGCAACTGTTTACCTTGTGTAATTTCAGTAGCCAGTGCTGTGGTCAGATACTGATTGCAGAGACGGTAAGATATTCACGTGAACCTCCCATTCTATTGCCATCCATAACAATTCTACTGATTGTCTGTTGTTTTGGGAAGAAATAGTACATCTGTGTGTCTCATTTGCTAGGATATCATTGCTAGGAATTTTTCTTCGTATCTGCCTGGATACCTGCAGTGTATTGCCACTTTCCAGGGCATCTGGTTTTGTTTCAATTATTTCTCTTCAGTGTTTTGGAAATCTCCACAAGATGTTCAGTTTGTGAACATGAGGGTAAACATCAAAATAAAATAATAATGTTAATTGTGAAGTCGTGTCCAATCCATCGTGACCCCATGGACAACGTTCCTCCAGGCCTTCCTGTCCTCTACCATCTTCTGGAGTCCATTTAAGCTCACGCCTACTGCTTCAGTGACTCCATCCAGCCACCTCATTCTCTGTCATCCCCTTCTTCTATTGCCCTCAACCTTTCCCAGCATTAGGCCCTTCTCCAGTGAGTCCTTCCTTCTCGTTAGGTGGCCAAAGTATTTGAGTTTCAACTTCAGGATCTGGCCTTCTAAAGAGCAATCTAGGACTGACCGGTTTGAACGCTTTGCAGTCCAAGTGACTCGCAGGAGTCTTCTCCAGCACCATAGTTCAAAGGCCTCAATTCTTTGGCACTCAGCCTTTCTTATGGTCCAACTTTCACTGCCATACATTGCAACTGAGAAGACCACAGCCTTGACTATATGCACTTTTGTTGGCAGTGTGATGTCTCTGCTTTTTAGTGTGCTGTCTAGATTTGCCATGGCTTTCCTCCCCAGAAACAAGCGTCTTTTAATTTCTTGGCTGCAGTCCCCGTCTGCAGTGATCTTGGAGCCCAGGAAAAAATAATAATACAAAAGTAGAAAACTGATTGTAGCTTCCCCCATGGTCTATCATTTTTCTTCATTCACCTGCTTAGAAACAATTTTCTTCAGGTTCACTAGTTTTTGTCCTCTCTATACCTTTTAATTAGGTTATGAACGCCTTCATATATTTAATAAAAGAGTGTGTCATAAACAATATCGATTAAAACAATATCAGCAGTTTATTTGCTACATTTGATCATAAGGTATAGTTTAGAAACCATAGTGGCTTTCTATTAAGCAAAATAAATAAATCCACTGTATTGTGTAATATCTTCATGTGAATCTGGTTATAGGTTGTATGACTCCACATCAAGCCCCAAAATCCAATAACTTAACAAAAAAAACAACACACTAGTTCCGCAAACCCTGTGGAATTTATACTCTTCTACTTTAATCAATGAATTATGTGAAGAGTGTTTAATGGTGTTAAAATCCAATTTTTTACAATATGCTGTAGAATATTTTACTGGATATCTTTAATCTGTATTCATGTTTTAATTATAAGATGTAATTTATAAGTAATATAACCTGGTAATATAAATAATAAAGGTTTTGTAGCCTTTGAATAAGCATATTCAAAAAGCTGCATATTTGGCCATGCCTAACAAAATTAAGGGACGCGGTGGCTCAGTGGGTTAGGACGCTGAGCTTGTCGATCAGAAGGTCGGCAGTTTGGCAGGTCGAATCCCGAGTGCCGCGTAACAGAGTGAGCGCCTGTTACTCGTCCCAGCTTCTGCCAACCCAGCAGTTCGAAAGCACGTGAAAATGCAAGTAGAAAAATAGGGACCACTCCGGTGGGAAGGTAACAGCGTTCCGTGCGCCTTTGGCGTCCAGTCATGCCGGCCACATGACCACGGAGACGTCCTCAGACAAGCGCTGGCTCTTCGGCTTTGAAACGGAGATGAGCACCAGCCCCTAGAGTCGGAAACGACTAGCACACATGTGCAGGGGAACCTTTACCTTTACCTTTACCTTTAACAAAATTAAAAAAGATACAGGATTTTATCTCTTGGTTAACAGTCATCTTTTCAATTTGTTAACATTCACTCAAATTCCAGTACTTCACTGATTAATCATATTTAAGAATTAAAGACTGTTGATTGGATATCCCTATTACTGACAGCAATTTCAAAAAGATAAATTATTGTTAACATAAATACTTAGAGAAATAGCAGGTGAAGGACCCAGCTTAGAAGAAGCATTTTGTGACGTATATAAAACTATGCTTTCAATTCCAAAACAGTGTTTCTTTACACAGCATAATGAAAATGTCAAGATACCTTGTAGTATAATCAATTAACTTTTCTTTACCTAGGTATCTACTCCAAAATATGTATTTTATAATATATCACAGTGTAAACAATTGGTCAGAGATCAAACTCCATAACTATACCTTTAGATATCACTTAGGGTTAATATTTCTTTCTCTGTGGATACTATCTGGGCATTCAGCTGAATTCCCTAAGCAGAGATGCACTTAATAATAGGCATGTATAAGCCAGACAAGTGAAATACAAATGCTATTCCTTTATATTGTTCACATGTTCATAGAATATGAACTGTCTATGTGCAACATTATGCAGGTTCTGCTTTTAACCCTCAGATGGCTATTGTAAGGTCTGAGAAGATACTTTCAGATATGTAGAAGAATGCAACCACTGTAGATACAGTAGTGCAATATGACTAGCTTAAATGAGTCTATGCAATCATTCTGTACAGCTGAAAAAAATGTGTGATGGTTCAGCTGTGCTTATTTTAAAAGTGTATTCACCTATTACAGTGATATAATATTATAGTGATAAACTGTTATGACTCTTTAACTAATAGAGCAGTAGTACATATAAGACTGCAATAGTGAAAGAAGGAGTAATGCACTTAAAAAGTTAATATAAAAGTAATATGAGAATTATGTTCTCTTTAACATAGTGGAATATAAAGCGGAAAGCTGTCGCATGCAATGCAGCATGCATTTTTTGCAATGACCAAAATGGGAAAATTCAATTTTCCACACACCATTGGATACAATGTCAGGATCTCCATCAGCCTGGTGCCTTGCTGGCGTCCTGCCATCAAAGGGAAAAGGGAAGAGGCATTTGGGGCAATCCACACCTGTGTAACTAATGGTGGAAAATGGGGAGGAGAGCTGACAAGTGAGGAAGACCAGAGCTGTTTGTATTGGTTACACCAGGTATCTTCAAGGCTGCTTGCCTTGGGTGTGAAATTCTAGCAGTCTAAACAACCCAGTTTTTCACAACATCGCAGTGATCCTGAATTGGGTGGCAACAGACTAGACATTGGGGGGAGGGATGGGGAACGATGGGTTTGGCTCTTTGTATCAGTAAGCGGGAACTTCTGATTCCACCTCACCTTCCTGCAACCAATATCTTTAGTAAAAGTTCTTTTCACTTCAATCAATTGGAGTCAGGTGTCTGCTTTCCTAAATGTTTGTTTTGGGGCAGGTCTGACATTATTGCTATTTTATTAATGGATTTTAGCTTGGAAAAATTTGTCTTCATAAAAGTAATATAATAACACAGCTTAAAGCAGCAAGAAAAAGCATTGATAAATTTATTACCTTAGGGGTAAATCACGTTAATCTGTTGCAATTCAAGCAAGACATTTTCATGTATCTCACAAATCAAATTCAGTCCATGGTTATAAAACAAATGGACCATGAATAGTTCCATCAATTTTGCTGTTGATTTTAGTTCTGTTAATCCATCAGACAAAATTAGGTGAAAACAAGTTGTAATTTAAACAACGTAACCCAGTTCATGTTTGATGCCATGCCACAAAACCTTTGCAAAATAACTAGTTATATTGACAGTATTTACCATTATGTTGATTAACATTTCTTTTGTTTGTTGATTGACATACCCTCACATCATATATATGTGATCTATAATTTAAATGCTATTTAAGTACTACTGCTCTCCAAAGAGCCATCCAAGGTGTGCTCCCAACTGCAATGCAACAATACAGTAACAGGAGAGGCACCACCAGCAGAAACTGAGCAGTACTGGAAGAACATATGGGAGAAAGAGAAGACGCGTGATACCAGTGAAAAGTGGCTGCAGGACTCGAGAGCAAACCACAGCGATTTCCCAAAACAGGAACCAGTCACCATCACAATAGCAGACATCCAACAGTGGGTCAAGAACATGAAGAGCTGGACAGCATCTGGCTCATACATGACCCACACTTACTAGCTAAAAAACTAATAGCAGTGCATGAACGCCTAAGCAGCACAGATGAACCAGCTGTTAGTATCAGACTTCCACCTTGTCTGGCTAACTTAAGGAATGACATTGCTGATCATGAAAGATCCTCCACACAAGGGAATAGCACTGTCCAACTATTGACCAATAACCTGTCTCCTCACAACATGGAAAGTCCTATCAGGCACCTTAGCTGCCAGACTACAGGATCATATGGCCCAGTACATGAACACAGCTCAGAAGGACATTGGGAACAACACCAGAAGCTCAAAACATCAGGTTTTCATAGATAAAGCAGTTGCCCAAGACTCAAGATTTAGACAGACCAGTGTGAGCACAACCTGGATTGACAACAGGAAAGCCTACAACTTAATGCCATGTGCATAGATCTGTGAATGCCTGACATTATATAAAGTCAACAAGATATGAAGGGCCTTGCTCAAAACCTGGGTTGGGCTTTGGAAGACAACACTGGAAGTCAACTCAGGATAGTTCATGCATGTGGCCATCAAGTACAGCAGATGCCAAGGTAATGGAAGAATTGCCACTAGTATTCTTGTTAGAAATAAATGTGAAATGGAATGCTTTGAATTTGGGTCAGAGGCACCATTGATTTTACCTGATTCATTTTGTTCTTGTAATAGGGTGTCAGGAGGAGGAGGAGGAGGAGGAGGAGGAGGAGGAGGAGGAGGAGGAGGAGGAGGAGGAGGAGGAGGAGGAGGAACATGTGCACCCATCCTGCCTGGTCAATAAAGTCATCCTGTCTCTCATGTGAGATTGTTCTGTTACTTTGAAAAGTCACAAAATAGTATAAAACGAGGAAGAAAAATGATCCATTGCCACTTTATTCCACATGGCAATTACAATAGCTCCTAGTCATGCTAGCTGGAAGAACGGCTTCTGTGCCTTTTCTTGGGGACAAACTGTGCTTTGAAGAGACAGCAAGTATAGTATCTCCACAATACAAACTCACAATAATTAAAAAAAAGCCTGGATTCAGTGCAGCAATCAACGCATAATGTACAACTGTACATTTTGTAATGCACTTAATGCAAACATGCAAATGGAGAGTTATTTGTCTTTTAGATTTGCAAAGGACAATTTGCAGGGAGAAGTTTGAAAGTGATTTCCCCACCATATTCTGGTAACTCTTTAAGATTCACCACCCACCTTTGTGTCTGTCACAGTGAAGGGGAATCCCTAATGGAAGACTTGATTCTCTTGCTACTTTTCACTAATGACCTATTTCTGACCTTCCTTTTACATGTCAAGCACATACAGGCAAAGCATACAATCTGCTTATTTACTTTTATCCTGCTACTTGTTTATAGAAAAATAATATGATATAAATGAAGTGAATAAAGTTTTCTGCAAATTGGAGGATTAAGCAAATTTTACTAAACAATGGACCAAAGTATTTTTCAAATGTTTACTTTTCGTGTTAATTTCCTTTGGCCTAATATACATGTTAACATGGTGCTGATTATTTCTTGCTTCTTCAGTTACTTGAGGTATAGACTGATTTAAAAGATGCAAAAAGAATCATATTCCCATTTCATTATGAAGTTTATTAAAATACTTTATGTCTACACTGTAGTGGACAATCTCTAATGTATATACTCATTATATAGTCACAGTGGGCATTCCTCAACATTTGAGAATCCTTTTGATGCACAAAATAAATTTAATCATTAAAGTTATTAAAAGTTAGTAACATATTTACTGCTTGCCCCACCCTGATCAAATTATTATTTCTATTTGAAGTTGGGAGGACCAGTCAATTTTATTATTCTTTTTAGAAAGTTGCAACATTGCAGTTTGAGAACTACTGCAGGAATGAAATGAGAATAAGAATAGAAATGTTTGGTTTATTTTCAAAACAAATACAATTCTATGCACATGTAACTGCATGCAGTAGAATTGTATGGCTCTCCCATGCCACAGTTCCGTTGGTATTTTCAGAAATACTAATCATACAAGCAGGGATTTCTAAAGCAAAGTGTCTGAAAAAAGTCCAATAGATCACACCAAAGGCTTTCTCAGTTTCTAAAATATAGCTGTGGATCTTATCTATTTTGTTAGAGCAAGAATGCTGAGTAAAATGTGATATTATCATAAAGTCGATAACTTCATGTAAATCCAGCTGGTTCTACATGCACAACAGACAGATGTCCAAGTTGTAATTTCCCGATCAGAACAGCTGTTTAAAAAATAACATCAGCACCAGTCAAGGTAAAGTTATGTAATTAGAATACATAGAAGGACCCTTGCCTTAAGGTATTTGTTTCATTAAAGTTAAACAACAGGGATTTATTTGAAAATACAATATATCTCCACTTAAATAAGAGATATGTATCCAGTGCCTTTTTTGTAGTAATTCATTAGAAAACCATCATGTCCAGGGGCCTTTCCCAATTGCATAGATTTGATTAAAATTATAATTTCTCTAAGTGAAGGAAGTCTAGTAGTATTAGTAATCTGGTCCCATTATATGGCAAATCCTTCTGCCCAGTGATGTTTCTTGTTGTGCTGAACATTTTAATATGTTGAACTTTCTTGAAATAATTTGGGGAAAACACATCAAATCTTTAAATTTCCCTTTTAATTATTGGAGTTGAATGGGCCTGCAGTAAAATGTATTAGTCAGATTTAAGCTATAGCCAAGTAAGCCCTAGTAAGCTACCCCTCTTTTTGAATCATTCTAAAAATGCAAATCTTCACATCAGTGGGACGTGGTGCTGTTAGTCCCTGTGGCGTCGGGATACCACATGCCCTTGAGCTGTGTGAACAACAGAAACTGTAATGTGAAGAATCCTCTCAATACTGAACAGATAATCATCAAGAAAAGCAAACATTTCCTATATTAGAGTTTTCCTACAGAAAACTGGGTAGTCTTTCTTAGTTTCTTTTGGAATATCAGTCATGTGTAATTTGGCCTAGTGAGAGTAAAATTCCAGATATTTTATTTTGGCCAGAAAAATCTTAATGAAGTTAGTATAGTCCAGCTGAGATACTCAGTTTCAGCTGAGATATTCCATTTTCTATCATCACATCAGTATTAAATGTAACTGTCCTGTTAATGGGTAAAGAGGGTGGTAGAACTTCCATGGACGCTAGCCGAACAAGCCATCTCCACCATAGTGACATGTCCATCCTACTGCTTCTTGATCTCAGTAGATTTTGATATTCTTCACCACAGTATCCTTCTAGGCTGGTTACTGAGGTTAGGAGTGGGAGACATTGTGCCTTACTGGTTCACATCCTTCTTTAGCAGTTGTTCCCAGTCAGTGTTGATGGGGTTGGCTGGGAGAGATCATGTCCATGGCCTCTCAGGGCTTGACGCTTTTTCATCTCCTGTTCAACATCTACATGAAACTACTGGAAGAGGTCACCCTACAGTTCAGGGTTTGGTATCATCAGGATCCTGATGATACCCAGCTCTGTGCCTCAGGCCTGAGTAACACAAGTGAAGCTGTCCTTGTTACTGACCCAGTGTCTGACAGCTATCTCGGTTGGGAAAGAGTTCAATTCAGTACTAACAAGACTGAAGGGCTGTGGCTATTTGGCCTCCTGGGATTGAGGATGTTACATTGTTGGTCTTGGAAGGGGTCCTTCTGGATTTGCAGCTATTGCTCAAAGAGTGGGTAGTGGCCAGGAGGATCTTTGCACAGGTTCATCTTGTCTACCAGTTGTTGGTTGGGAAGCCTTTCAAACAGTTATTCATGCCTTGGTTACTTCACTATTGAATTATCGTAATAATACATGCCCCACATGGTGCTGCCTTTAAGGTCTGCCCAGAAACTACAGCTGGTTCAAAATGCAGTGGTGTAGTGCCTTTTGTTATGCCTATATGCCATTACTACTGTGTGAGCTGCATTGATTGCCAGTCATGTTCTGAATGCAGTTCAAGGTGCTGGTTATTATCTATGAAGCCCTGTATGGCAGGGGTCCCCAACCCTCAGTCTGTGGACCAGTACCAGGCCGCGGCATGCCAGCAATCAGGATGTACAAACAAGCAAAGCCCCATTTGCGGGATGCAGGCAGCACACAAAACCACGCCCCCTCCGGTCCGCGAAAAAATCTCTCTCCACGTAACTGGTCCCTGGTGCCCAAAAGGTTGGAGACCTTTGCTATATGGCATAGGACTTGGATATCTGAAGGACCACTTATCTCCAATCACTTCTATACACCCATATATTCTGGCAGAGGGGCGCGCTAATAGGGTAACTATTAAAAGTTGTCATCTAGTGCTTTCTCTGTTGTGGTCATCCCTCTTTGAAATCACATCCTTGCTCTTAGGTTCCGGTAAGCTCCTAAAAGCTGGCTTTGGTCAGAAGCCTGGGGTTGATATATCAACGCATTATAGTACTGCATATATGTGGCCCATTTTGTTTGATTTTTGCTGTTTATAAGATTGTTTTAGTCTTGGCTGCCCATTTGGATTTTGTTCATTGTTTTTATGGATTTTTCAGTTTTGTACACTACCTTACTGGAGTTGAGTGGCTAATAAATCTCAATAAATAATCAAATAATTTATGTAACCAACTGTTTCTGTTCATTTCTTTATGAAGCAATTAAGTGGTTATTGTGCTGAATGTATTATAGGGGAGCCAAAAGATATTAACACCCATCACTGTCTGCTTTACCAGAACATTATTATTTTGAAGAATCTTCCAAAGCCTTTTTTAAACAGCCAAGAATTTTGAGTTAAGGGGGAGAAAAAAAAGACTTTAAAAAGGAAGTTAAATTAGTCTTCTTCACTCTAATATTCTCTAGCTATATTAGACTACAGTTCCCATCCACGCAGCCAAATAAATATTTCTAGGTTAATAATTTTGTGTTCCCACCCTTGTTACTTTATTTATGTAGAGATGTTATATTCTATACTATTTGGGCTTTGGTATCCCTCTTAATGGTTTATGACTACTTATTACACATATCTTTCAGGAAGAAATTATCTCTGTTGTTTTTTTCTAATCATGTTTTCACTTGTCTTCAAAAACATGTATCTGCCAACATCTGTGTTTGATGAAAGCTTTGTATACCGTATGTTTCCTTTCCTTAAAGTGTTAACATAGTTTTCGCTATAATCTTCATTGTGAGAATAGTGGGCCATCTACTGCTGGTTTTAAGTATGAACTTTAAAATGAGTTTGCAACAGCAGTCAGCAAGCTGAGTGTCCATATTTACAGTGTTATTTATATGTCATCGTATATATTAATATGAATAGATTGTTCCTGGTTTTTATTTTATCCATGTTTTTTCTTAAGGGGTGCAATGTAGTCTAGCCTCTTCATGGTGTGCCCTGGGCAATGTGACTTGGGCAGGGCTAAATAGTCTACACATGTTGGTCTACACAAGGATTTCTCAGCAAGAAGCAGCAGCATGAATACTGCACTGGTACTAATAGTAGGTAGTACTTCTATTAACTCTCCCATTTGGAATAACCATCTTTGACAACATAGAAGGTTTGTCTTCTTATTTCAGACTAATCCATATGGATTCTTTCCAATTTTGATGCAAACCAATGGGTAAAGAGGCACTGCAGGAAATGATGCATATTGAATAACAAATAGTACACTGATGTACAAATTCTTGACTTAGCCCAGACTCACTAAGGAATGATGGGGCTTGTGTCTTCATTTTATTGATAGCTGGTGGTCCGTCAGGAAGCTCATCTAAGAATTTTTGTTGAAATTTTGGCGGTATAGCCACCAGGTTCCTCAGAGTATGCAGCTCTGCTCTATGGAAAATTTATATTAAAAGTTTGCTCATTTGATCAAATATAAAATAGCTAGGCCAGCACTGAAAAAATAATCCCATACTGTTGCCAAAATGTTGCAGTCACCTGAGTGGTTGCAGATGAACGATTTTTACAATGAATAGGTAGTTCTTCCATATAACTATTTTTAAATAATCCCCTTTATATTTAAATATTTATGTATTTGTTTAAACAGTTTACAGTAAATATCTCCCCATCTCACGTGACTCTGGGTGTTGCTTAGAAGAGTAAAATGAATCAAATAGAAAGTGGTGATGATGATGATGATGATGACAACCATGAATATTTTATTCCAGAAATGATGGCAAGTATCCCTCTTAATTTCAGGGCATAATTGCATTGAATATAGTGTTCTTGATGCAAAAGCAATAGAATGCTCTTCTTTGTCAAACATGAAATGTCAAATAACGGTTTCAGCATCATTTGTTGAGACATAGCATGCTGACCTCAATCGGTTTATTTAGATCATGATATGCAAGCCATGTCATTTGCTCTCTGGAAAGCATTTTCACATTTTGCTCTCCATTTCCATTGGTGAGTTTTCTGCCAACAACTCATATAGTGGTTACAGAAATGTGGCTAGGATGACAAGATTTGTCCATAGTAATTTAACAAGTCTGAAATAAATAGGTGACAATGTATTCACAACTGTGCTGCACCAGCCATATTTTCAGTAAGATTGAGGTCATGCCAATATTGTGCAGTAAGTACTCTACTGCCTCCTGAAGAAAGTAACTCTTGGATAATTAGAACAGCAGTTATCACATCTAGTAGTGCTAAATGTTCATCCATAAAGCAAGCAGGGATTAAAGTATTATCCAGGATGCACACTGTACAACCTAAGCTTTGCAATACTTGATCCATTGTTTTGTATGTCAAAAAACTGCAGGAGTGTTGAAATCCCCAAAGGAAGTCTTTGATACTGATACAGGCTTTTGTTGAGTGTTTAAGTACTGCTCTAAGACAGAGACCAAATCTAACTGCTGATGGCACATGAGAAATCAGTTTTTCCTTTATTGGGTTTGCCTCCAGTCATTGGGGCAATAATATCCTGTGTATTTGGTACTGGTACTGGTTCTGTTTCCAGATGACAAAAGTTTACATTGCAATCCCCAATCTTCTTTAGAAGAATTAGAGTTAGAACTGCTCAATTGCTATGTTTGACGCATTCATTCCAGTTCTCTTTCTAAAGAGAAGGTAAAAACAAGAAATGTGATTTACAAAAAAAAAAAAAGAAAGAAAGAAAAAAAAAGATCTTGGTGCCAGGATATAGCTTTGAGCTTTTTTATGATGCCATAAACCTCTCCCTTAAAATAGGCTGATGTATGGTCAAAGATGTCTGCAGTGGGGAAGGGGGTGGAATGACTAAAGGAACATTGCCCATCACAAGGCTGCAAGCTCCAGCCTTTTATATGCCGTAATTTAGGAAATGAGTGAAGTTGAGTTGTGATGTCACAAAACTTGTTTCATCAGAGTAAACAGATTCTGTGGATGCCTCACACATATCTGATGTGGTCATTTATAACAAGCCTTATAGATACTTTGAAATTGTGTGTTCAGCAAAGTATTTATTTAATGCATCTACTGTCACTTCTAACACTGGTAATACTCACAGAATAAAGGTTTGGCATCCTGGTCTTTGAAAAAGCAAGGAAAGAAATACCATACAAACACATTGTACCCTTGGAAAGTGTGACATTGTATAATGTGGCTCTGCCTCTCACAATATGACAAGTCACTAATTTAAAGTGGCAAGTGTGCTTTAAATGTGTACCCCATAGCAATACTTTTTATTTTACTGTTAATGAGGCTCTGTAGATATATCTGTGGTGTGTGATGCTCTCAATCCAGCCTACTGGGGAGATGCTATTATATTACATGCATAAACAAATATGATTTGCATCTCAAATCTTTCTAAATAAGAATCAGAATCCTCAGCTATGGTAGAAATTTCTGTAACTTGACCAAGAGCCGCACTTGTGGCCATTAATCCTTCACATAAAATGTCTTGCAACTTCCCACTTGCATTGTAATGCAAGCTAATGGATAAAAATCACTCTTGTGGACAATGCAATAATTTTAAGATCTTCTTAAATGTCATCCTAAACTTGTGCTCTGTGTTCTTATGAGTCTGCTTCTAACAAGACTCTTGATGAGAGTAACTTTATTCTGAAATGTGATACAGTTTAATTAAAATGAATTCTGCTTGCAGATATCTGATCAATCCCACTTCCAGATCTAAAATGGCCACAAGGTCATCTTGCACACCAAATGATGTCGAGAAATGAACAAAATGCTGTCCTTTACAAAAAATGGCTGCACAAGTCACAGTTAATGGAACTTGAATTTTGCATTTTTGATTCTTACTCTTCTTCTGAGTCATATCTGGACAGTGAGCTGAGAAAAAAAAATTCAGGCTTGGTAATGTTAGTGTAAAACAGTTATGAGAAGACAAATATTCTCCTTCTTGCTTCAGCTGTTATGAATCAACCAGTTCTGACTCGTGAAGTCTTAATCTATTGACAGTATCCCAGCAAGATCAATCCAGTGAGGTTTTCTAACTCCTGTACCACAGTTTCATAGCTTTCTTCTGAGTGCTAGATAGGCTCATCGTGATAAAAATAATTCATAGTACACGGTACACTATTTTTCCACTGCAATGCAAATAGAAAGCTTTAGGGTTTTATATCTTTAGGTAGGTAATTATGCTTTGAATTCAAGGCAAGCTCCTGAAAGATCACCTAGGAAAAAATATTCAGAAATATTAAATTCAGGAAATATTTATTTATTTATTTTAATTCCATTTATATCCCGCCCTTCTCCGAAGACTCAGGGCGGCTTACAAACTTAGCAGTAGCCTTCATTCTATGTATATACCTGCTTATTAGGGCTTTCACACACCCCCTAAGCGGCATTATTACAAAGTCAGCTTAATTGCCCCCAACAATCTGGGTCCTCATTTTACCTACCTCGGAAGGATGGAAGGCTGAGTCAACCTTGAGCCTGGTGGGACGCGAACCTGCACTAATTGCAGGCAGCTGGTGTTACTTAAGGAGGCATTAGCCCACTGCTCCACCATTGATTTATTCATTAAAGATTTGCAGAATATATTTCTTGTTATCTGAGTGGTTCAGCAAAAACACTTCTAACTGAAGACTACATGAAGAAGTAATAAATAACATTTGGGTGGTGGTGGTTGTATCTAAAAGCATGCTCCTTCCTACCCACAAAACAGAAGAGAAAATAACAGAACAGTACAGAACCAAGCCAAACCAAACCACCATAATATGGAAGAGGATCACACATGTATCTGGATATTTTATTTGCCCAGGCTGGGCAAATAAACAGTTGAGCTCAAATTTTCTGTTACTAAGTGAGACAGTTGTAAACTGAGCTTTGCCCCATTTTGTGACCTTCCTTGTCACAGGTGTTAAGTGAATCACTGCAGTTGTTAAATTAATAGTGAATCTGGCTTCCCCATTGACCTTGCTTGTCAGAAGGTTGCAAAAGGTGATCACGTGACCCCGGGAAACTGCAACCGTCATAAATATGAATCAGCTGTCAAGCTGCTGAAATTTGATCGTGTGATTATGGGGATGCTGCAGAGGTCATAAATGTGAAAAACGG
This sequence comes from Vipera ursinii, assembly GCF_947247035.1. Lineage (NCBI taxonomy): Eukaryota > Metazoa > Chordata > Lepidosauria > Squamata > Viperidae > Vipera > Vipera ursinii. The sequence continues at coordinate 266,200,127 of NC_139512.1, read as the reverse complement.
TCATAAGCCACTTTATTCAAAGCTGTTGTAACTTCAAACAGTCCCTAAACGAATGGTTGTAAGTTGTAATTCCTGCTGCTGAAAAAAAACAAACTGCTGTTCTACTTAAAATAAAGCACATATTTTCAAGAGTAGAAACTGCTGTATCTAAAAGAACATGCAACATTTTGGTTGGGGGCTCTTTCATGCACATTTGTTTCTCTTGGGGTAATAACCATTCTGCTTTGAATTATTCAAATTCAAGAGGACTAGGGGCTTGGATCTTGCTTTTTCCAATTTTTACTAGTACTGTTCTATTTAATAGTACTGTTGTAGAATAGCAGGTTTCAGGTTCACTTCATGAATGCTATAAGGGGCAGTGAGGATCAAATCAACAAGAAAGCAGCCAGGAAGAGTAATAAATAAAATAATGTTGCAAGGAAAAATGTGTCTAGTTATAAGCTGTAATTCAGATTAATATCAATCATCTTTGAAATTATTCAAATGGTTTCACAGAAATTTGACTTTGGTGTCATTATTCAGTAATGAATAATTACTGCATTTTGTATCTTAAAAACTAAAGAGAATGGTGTATTGTTTCGCTGTTGTCAACTGTTCAACAGAACTGATGTCTTTTTAAATGCAAAGCTACATACTGAAATCTCTTTAGAATAAGAATGGATATGGAATCATGCCAACTATACACAAAGACACGTATTAAAAAAAATCTCTTTTAGCATTATCACATCACACAAGGTCTGCCAGCTATTTCCAAGTTAATCTTACTGCTGAGCTGTTCCCTGCCCGCAATCCCATATCAGAGAACCAAGATTTTGTTCACCAACTAGCACAATTTTGCTGTCAAAATATAAGCAATCTGATCCTTGGCAGCCAACATAACAGGTGTATTCCCAATTCCAAAGAACAGTCTCTGGAATCAGGAAAAGTTATACTTGCTTGCATTCATTTCTAGCTTTTTAGGCCCTGCAGAATTTCAACCCTGAGCTCAAAGGAAAGGCAAAAATGAGTGTAATTAGCATGTTGATGACAGCTTATTTGTTTATTTATGTTTATCCTGTATTTATTATTTTTATAAATAACTCAAGATGACAAATGTACCTAATACTCTCTTCTCCTTTTTTCCCCTTTCAACAACAGCACAGTGAGGTGGGTTAAGCTGAGAGAAATGACAGTTGTCTCCAAATTTCTGAATGACTCTTTTGAAAAGCTTCATATGGATACTAAATTAGGATTATCAGAACAGGGCTGCAAAAATTTGGACAGCAGCAAAGAAATAAAGACAACTAAAATATGTACTGTACTCTAATGTTTGTGCAGATCTTTGCAGTATCTGATGTGAGGCTAGAAGGAAACAGCTGAAGGCCTGACAGACCAAGTGGCTTCCACATGTTACAAAGCAAATGGTGAGAAATCCATTACTATCTAAGGATCAGTGGATGAGGTGAAGTTTTAAATCCTGGGCCTATTTTAAAAAAGAAGGTGAATTGCTTGCTTCTTTAGTAGTTTATCTTCATTGTTAGATCTTTTAGTATCTATAGTAAAAGTAACTTCTTTAGCCAAGCCATGCCCTGGAGCAGGGGTGTTAAACTGCTGACCCACGGGCCGGATGCATCACGAGGAAACCACGCCCACCCCATTGCCGGCAGTGGGGGAAAAGCTCTGATACGTCGCGCGACGTCACATGACGTCGCGAGTTTGACATGTCTCCCTGGAGTCATTGCTACTTGTTCCTAAGTTTGTGGATTTTTAAAGAAAGTTCTGTTGCAGAGCTTTGGGTGAAACTCTGCCATCTATTAGCCCTAATTAGGTAACAGGGCAGATAAGACACAACCCTATAGGATTCCTCAGTACAATTCCTAGAAAACTAAGCCAAATACTTAACAGTGCTATCTTTGGTTTTTCTGGAAGGAGAGTCATAGAGCCATCACAAAGCTTCAACCTTAAAGTTCTCTGCAGGTTACTGTGGTCAACAGTATCAGAAGCAGTGGTGGGATTCAGCTAGTTTGCACCAGTTCAGCAGAACCGGTAGCTATTTTTTTGTTGCCCAGGCCCAGAATAGACTTCTGTAAATGGCATCCACACAGAGAACCATTTGTTCACATATTTGAATCCCACCACTGATCAGAAGCCAGAAGCCAGGGCAGGCAATGCTCTCCCAAGTCTTTTCCAACATAGCTCATCCATTCAGACAATCAAACTTGCTTCTATGCCAAATTTGTATCGTAGCATTTGCTGGAAAGGATCTTATCAGTGGTTTCATTAAAAGCACTACCTTCTTATTTACCAACAGAGCCTAATGTGGAATGTTAAAGTGTTCCAGGTTGAAAGATTTTCTTAAACAAGGCCACATCACCAATCTCTTTGAAGGCCTTAGAAGACTCAGTTTGTAATGAACATTGGCAAAACTGGAGTTTTAGTGTCCAGGAAGGAGATAACATACAAAGAGTGGCCCTGAAATCTAAGAATCTGATCAACTTTCTCAGGAAACAAACTACAAAACAAACTCAGACTATATTATTAGGCTGTGTGGTGGACCCTCTATGTTTTTGTTCAAAGTAACATTCATACCAGGTTTGATGTTACTCGTATGTTTATAATGGAGATCAGATAGGGCCATCTGCCTTACAGGTGAAGAGAGTTCCCTTGGGTGATTCTCTGCAGATGCAGAGGGAAATGAGCTCTTTTCTCACTGCTGCTTCATAGGTCTCATGTTAATGCCTAATTACTCATTCTTGCACCACTGCCACACTTGTTTTGCCCTTAGTACTTCATTACTCAGAACTATTCATTTTTCAAAAATGCTTTCAGTGTACTACCTGCAATGAGAGAGAGGCACTTAAGAAACACCATATTGGCATCTAGAAGATCTCTCTCTCTCTCTCTCTCTCTCTCTGTGTGTGTGTGTTTGTGTGTGTGTGTGTGTGTGTGTGTGTGAAAACCTACCTGGCATAAAGCAGGAATGACATCAAGGCCTGTGATAGCTCCTAGATCCTTGGGTAGCTAAAGGAGGTGAAAAGAGGAACATTTACAGCAGAAAGGATCCTACCGCCTCTCTTTCAGCAATGTCAGCCTTTCTCCATATTATTGAAACAGAAGCACTAATGCCCCTGGAAGAAAATTAAAAACTCATATTGAGGTCATAAATATAGATGCACACAATGGGCACGCTTTTGTAAAAAGGTAGGAAAGAGAAGTAACCCCCCCACCCCCACCAAATGAATGAATGAATGAATGAACCTTTATTGTCAAAGTACAACCATGTATACATTGAGATTGGCTGAGCCTCCCTTTGTGCCCCCACCCCCCAGCTTACAGTGACACAAACCCTCCATCTTATTACACCATGTGAACTAATTGCACAACACACCGGCCTCGCAAGTCAAATATGCATGAAGTTTATAAAAATTCTTTCCCGTTCAAAAGCCTAACAGCCCATCGATTAAGCTGTTTTTCAGCCTGTTGGTGTGGCTGGCTATACTCCTATATCTCCTACCTAATGGTAGGAGAGTAAAGAGATACCGTCCAGGTTGAGTCATCCCTGAGAATTTTCCTCACTCTTCCAAGGCAGCGAGCCCTGGCGATGTCATCCAGTGGTGTCAGGGGACACCCCACAATGTCTTGTGCTGTGCTCACCACCCTCTGTAATGCCTTCCTATCTGCGGCTGTCAGACCAGCATACCAAACCACAATACCATACGAGAGGACGCTGTCTATAGTGGACCGGTAAAATACAACAATATTGAATGCTATTGAATAAATATGTATTAAGAGAAGTAATTCCAGGTCTCCTTAATTAGCTCCAGGCCTTAACAACATTTTAGCCTGCTAAATTTCCTATTTAGCCAGTTCAATCATGCCCAGTTCTCAGAGACTGCCAGTACATGCGCCTGTAGTTTTTCTTGGCAGGGATTTTCAGCAGTGGTTTGCCACTGCCTCTTTCTTAGGACTGTAGGAGCAAAGGCCATGTGTATTGAAAACCACTTTTCTTCCTTCTTAATTTCTCTGCAGCTAGTCAAAGATTGGCTAATTCTTGGAAATAGCCCTGAGAATTTCAAGGAAGTGCTTTGATAGGAATGACCATTCCTTGGGTGAATGGAAGAACCATCCAAACAGTAACTATCGTCTTTCTCAACGTTATGTAATTGAGATGAGATTTCGGCGCTTTTAAAGTAGGCATCATGTTGCTTTCAGGAGGCTGTTCATCTCTTTACGTTGCTGAAATTGCTTGAGGAAAGAGAAGGTTTCTCAAGTATTGGAAATCGTATCTTACCATACAGCCGTGGAAATTCAAGTCTACAAAGGCCTGCCCATTTTTTGCTGCCATTCTTTTGGAATTTTCCCATTAAAAGCCTTTTCTTTCTTTCTCCACTCATTCATTAGGCATATGTATTATTGACAAGTACAAGTCAGAGTAACAGCTATTTTATTTTCAGCATCAATCTCCCGTTTGCTTGAGATTTACACATGCACACCTGCCTTCCAGCTCCTACTAAAAAGAAATTTTTTAATCCCACCCCACCCGCACTTTTTGGCGCCCTGTATTGGCAGGCCTTTTAGATTCTCAGGAGTCTTTATTCCATGCCATCTGCTTTTCCATCTTCTCTATAGTTCCTAGAACCCTGAGGGCCATCTTATGCTTTGTTTACAATTTCCTTTTGGTGTTTAAAGGATTGTGTGATCCTATTCTATTCTTGGACAGCAATGAGAATTATGAAATGTTTTCATTTTTTTCTTCTTTTTGGAAGAAACTAACAGTGGGTTACCATACTGTGCTATTAATTTCTTTCGTTGTTTTTTACCCCTGCTTTGGAACCTCAAAGCTTCCTGCAGCAATCCTATATAAATAATGATCAAAATAGCATAAAAAACCCCTTGCTTGGAGAAAGGATCCTCAACTAGAGTTGGCTCCAATTAAACTATAATGTGTAGCTTCAGTTTTCTTCCTGGCTGATGAACTTAATAAGTAGAACTGTTGTCTCCTGGCTGGCGCAATCCCAGACAGTGCTGTTGCATTATTTGGTATATAATAGAGTATATGGCCAAGCATTTGGTAGACAACAATCACAACATTAAACAACAACAACAACAACAACGATGATGATGACGATGACGATGATGGAAAAGACCTTGGAGGTCTTTTAGTCCAACCCCCTGCTTAGGCAGGAAACCCTGTACCATTTCAGACAAATGGCTGTCCAGTCTCTTCTTAAAAACTTCCAGTGTTGGAGCATTGACAACTTCTGGAGGCAGGTTGTTCCACTGATTAATTGTTCTAACTGTCAGGAAATTTCTCCTTAGTTCTAGGTTGCTTCTTCTCTTTGACCAGTTTTCATCCATTGTTTCTTGTCCTGTCCTCAGGTGCTTTGGAAAATAGCTTGACTCTCTCTTCTTTGTGGCAACCCCTGAGATATTGGAAGACTGCTATCATGTCCTTCTAGTTCTTCATTTCACACCCAATTCCAGCAACCGTTCTTTATATGTTTAATATAAAGATGTTTAATCACCTTTGTTGCTCTCCTCTATACTGTTTCTAGACTCTCAACATCTTTTTTACATCGTGATGACCAAAACTGGATGCAGTATTCCAAGTATGGCCTTACCAAGGCATTATAAAGTGGTATTAACGCTTCACGTGATCTTGATTCTCTGTTAATGCAGCCTAGCACTGTGTTGGCTTTTTTGGTAGCTGCAGCACACTGCTGGGTCATTTTTAAGTGATTGTCCAATAGGACACCAAGATCCCTCTCATAGGTACTACTATTGAGCAAAGTACCCCCTATACTGTACCTGTGCATTTGGTTTTTCTTGCCTAAATGTAGAACCTTACTTTTTTCACATTGAATTTCATTTTGTTAGATAGCGCCCAATGTTCAAGTCTGTCAAGATCCTTCTATATCTTAAGCTTATCTTCTGGAGTGTTGGCTATTCATTGCTTGAATTTACTTTGGGGGAGGATTATATAGCAACTTGTTATTTCCATAACAATGTATGAATTCCAAAATGACATCTATTTTTTTCTTTGTGGAAAAAAAAGAAAACGTAGAAGGTAGAAAGGTTTTTGGCTGTGCAGACCACAGCAAATTTTGATGAGTTCTTAAAAGTTTGGGTACTTTGGGAAACCTCACCAATCTATTTAAGCATTTTTATGATGATCAGGTATCAGGGGTTAGGGCACTCTTACATATCTCAAAGTTTGGAAGTACATAATCAAATTAGTAGATCTTATTTGTGGCAAGGTTTCTGATGAGTATCTTTCAAGATGTTGTTAAATCCTCATTAATTTTACTCAGCATAATAGTGATGAGGGAAGATAGTTTTAGTCAGTCACATCTGGAGGGGTGATCTGTTGCTCACACTGTCCCATAAGAATATAACTTGACTCACAGATGTATCTTTCCTTTCTTGAGCAAAATTTAAAGAGTTCAGATAACTGAAATAGTGCATGCTATGTAGAATTGGTGGAAAAACATTGTTTGGGAGAGAAGAAGATGGAGAAAAATTAAGAGAAGAAGGATTTCTTCCAAGATTATTACCACCTCCATAATTAGTGGTGACTTCTGTGTTATTCTAAGGCATTTGAGTAATCTAAATCTATAATGTTTCTCCAAAAGAATATAAATAGTATTATCTAACTCCTATTAGGAAATAAGGCTTCATTGGCAACATAGAGATTGTTTTATGTTGAATTATACTATTGAACAATTTAGTATTCCATTCTGGCACAGAACTCCAAGGCTTCTTGGTACAGATTTTTTTTCCAACTGTATCTGAAAATATTAAAAACTAAGGCAGCAATTCAAAATGTACTTTCCAGGCCACTGAGTATTGAAGAACTAATTGTCTATTCATGCTTCCCAATAAAAGATATACGTTCTAGTATAATAAAGTTCTGAAAGATTGAAGAAAGAGTTTGGAGGAGCTGAAGCAATATAATGATGAGAAATTAGGACTATGTTCAAAGAAATTATAACCTAAAATAATAATAATCTGATTATTCTATTTGAAATATGTATCCACTTATTTGGTTAAACATTTTAAAAAATAAATTTTATTTGGAATATGTTTCCATAAACTACTGACTGAAGAAAGATAACTTTAAATTGGCATATTTATATTTTCATTTCATTTCATTTCATTTATTATATTTGTATACCGCCCTTCTCCCGAAGGACTCAGGGTGGTGAACAGGGCACATATAAAATACAGAATACAAAAATTAAAAAAAGAATTAAATAAGAGCCCGAGCTAAAAACAGTAGAATAATATTAAAAATCCCCAATAAAAACCCCAGCACATCCCCCATCAGGCCAGGCCGGCTTGCTCAAATAGGTAGGTCTTCAGACCGCGTCGGAAGGAGCGAAGGTCAGGTGCCATCCGGAGCTCGACCGGCAACTGATTCCATAAAGCCGGGGCGCCCACAGAGAAGGACCTCCCCCTGGGGTCCACCAGCCGACATTCTCTGACCGGTGGCACCCTGAGGAGGCCCTCTCTGTGGGAACGCACAGGGCGGAGGGAAGTTGACGCCGGCAGCAGGTGATCCCCAAGGTACTCCGTATTTCCGAAACTCCGAAAATACATGGTATTTTCCATGTACATTCATGATTTAGAATATTTACTCCTATTGGTACTGGAATTTCTGCCAGTTTCAGAACCAGGAATGTAATGTATACATTTTCCAAAGATCAGGGTAAGAGAATATGGACCATCAGAAAATATTCCAAGCCATTATTTTGTCAACAGAAAGGAAAGGAACTTTTTGAACTGATTGTGCATTTTTCGACACCTTCTCTCAACAACAGATGTCATGCTAGTATGTGGCTGCATAATGTTAGAAGTTATTTTTGTTAAATATCACACAGTCAACACAGTAGCTATGTCAAGGAGCATCAACAGGAGAAAGTGATATCTTATTCTTCTGATACTGAAAAAAGTAAAACCTGTAAGGCACTCTTTAATCCACGCAAGGAAGGAGGTGATGGATCACAGTGGAGGAATGCTTTATTTGAGTTTAATAATCCACCCTTACAATAAAACCTTTTAAAAGTTTTATTAAAATTTGAGAAAAAAGAGATGGTAATAAGAACAATTCTGTGACCACAATTTCACATAGATTTGTAGATTAATAGCTGGTGCTTAATTCTGCTCTGAATTTCTTTTTCTATATTTATAACAGGGGATAGCAAACCTCGGATTCCCCTCTACCTTCCTGCATTGCATGACAGATGAGATGAACTACAGATAGTCCTCGACCTATGACCACAATTGAGCCCAAAATTTATGTTGCTAAGCAAGACAGTTATTAAGTCAATTTCACCCCTTTTTACAACCTTTCTTGCCACAGTTGTTAAGTGAATTGCTGTAGTTGTTAATAACATTGTTGTTAAGTGAACCTGGCTTCTCCATTGAGTTTGCTTGTCAAAAGTTCACAAAAGATGATCACTTGACCTCAGGACACTATCACAAATATGAGTCAGTTGCCAAGCGTCTGGAGCATGTGAGCATGGGGATGCTGCAACGGTCGTGTGAAAAACGGTCATAAGTCACTTTTTCAATGCCGTTGTAACTTCAAATAGTCACTAAAATGAACTGTTGTAAATTGAGGACTACTGGTAATTAGTCTGGGGCATAGATTAAGGAAGGTGCCAGCTCTATATCTAGAGTGGAGTAAAATACCTATTAGTCTTCCAGTCTGCACATTATGATAGATGAAGGTCGAAATTAGTTGGCTCTCTGTTTTTATTCAAATGATTTTTTATTCATTCTAATTCTTATACAATACATGTCAAGATCACTTTAGTAAACCTAACCATTTCCCGATAAATTTTGATTTGGAAGAGGTGCTGAAATGATATTTTGGCTGGATCAGAGTAAAAATCAGCCCCATGTTTTTCATCCCCGTAGCAAAAATAATCAGTTTTCAGGGATGGGGGAATCTCTTCTGTTCACCCCTTATTAATTTGCTTGAGTCGTTTCCTATCAAACATAGGACCCTCCTTTTCTGGGTGATTTGATAATTAGAGTTTAATGGAATTATAGAAATAATATACACTTTTGTTTACCTTTGAGTTAGAATTTAATGTGTTTTTTTTAATTCTGTATTTTTATTCTTGCCCTGTTCACCGCCCTGAGTCCTCCGGGAGAAGGGCTGTATAGAAATATTATTATTAAACTAAATATATACCAAATGAAGTTGGAAGTCATTCTTTTTCTATTTTCTTTACTTTTTCTTTTTTTTTCTTTTGGCACTTTTATCTTGCTTTCTTCCTGATTTTCCATTTTTCTTTTTTTTCTAGCTCTACGCCCTACGCACAGTTACTCATGCGCTTGTTACCTCCCGTTTGGACTACTGTAACGCTCTCTACATGGGGCTGCCCTTGAAGACCACTCGGAGGCTTCAACTGGTGCAGAATGCGGCCGCGCGAGTTGTAATGGGGGTCTCCCGATACTCCCATGTAACACCTCTACTCCGCGAGCTGCATTGGCTTCCGGTTGCCCTCCGGGTGAAATTCAAGGTGCTGGTTATTACCTATAAAGCCCTACATGGCCTGGGTCCGGGCTATTTGAGGGAACACCTGCTGCCGGCATCAAACGCTCTTCGCCCAGTGCGCTCCCATAGGGAGGGTCTGCTCAGGGTGCCGCCGGTGAGAGATTGCCGGCGGGTGACACCCAGGGATAGGGCCTTCTCAGTGGGAGCGCCTGCCCTCTGGAACCAGCTGCCGGTGGAGCTGAGGACTGCCCCCGACCTCCGATCATTCCGCCGGGGCCTGAAGAACTGGCTCTTTGAGCTCTCAGGCCCAGGCTGAGGAGAAATTTTTAACTGGGGTTTTAAGTATACAGGGTCAATTTAATATTTTTTAATTTGGTTTTTTAACTTTTGTATGGTGGATTTTTTAATTCCCTGTAAACCGCCCTGAGTCCTCAGGGAATAGGGCGGTATATAAATGTAAATAAATAAATAAATAAATAAATTTATCTTTTATTCTTTTTGAAATTCAGGAAACACACACACAAATATAAAATTTTAAGGGACAACTATTTAAGGGACAACTATTAGTGAATGCTGATCTTCATAAAAACAACAGCAACAAAGAGCTCTGTTGACACTTAATAGCATATTAAAGGATACTTTTATATAGATCAAAATCTACTTCATGCAACCTATGCAATCAAGTGGACTGTGATCTATGAACTTTTATGCATTAGCTTTCAAAATGCCACAGGTTTCTGTGGCTCTGCTGCAGAAGAGACCTTGCTTTTCAGCTGAAAGCAAATATACCAAACAGAATTCTATTCCCAGTCTGCATCTCCGTGGTTTACTTAAAAGTGGGTTTGTTTGTTTTTAAAGTTTAAAAGAACTTAGAAAGAGAACACCACTATATGGCTGTGTTGACAATTGTTTTCAGCATCTTATAACCAGATGAGGTGCCAAGGAGTCTACAATTCTTAATATTCTCTTACTTTTCCTGAAGGTTAGGGCCAGGCGCAGTAAATTTTGGTAAACATGCTTTGGTACTAAATAAGGCCTGCTGGGATCGGTATACACTTGGTTATGTCAAGTGTACTTTTCCCTTCGTCCAGTGCGCTCCCACAGGGAGGGTCTTCTCAGGGTGCCGCCGGTAAGAGATTGGCGGCGAACGACACCCAGGGATAGGGCCTTCTCAGTGGGGGCGCCTGCCCTTTGGAACCAGCTGCCAGTGGACCTGAGGACTGCCCCCGACCTCCGTTCATTCCGCCGGGACCTGAAGACCTGGCTCTTTGAGCTCTCTGGCCCAGGCTGAGGATTAATGTTATTTTAACTGGGGTTTTATTTATGCAGGGACAAATATAATTTTTTAAAATTTGTTTTTAACTTTTGTATCTTGGTTTTTTTTTAATCACCCTGTAAACCGCCCTGAGTCCTTCGGGAAAGGGCGGTATATAAATTTAATAAAATAAAATAAATAAATAAATAAAATAAATTAACTGAACTGTACTATTAGGTAGAAATTGAATCCTGTATGATATTCAGTCGTCATCAAATGAAGATATTCAAGATAGTCATTCACAATGTTCTTCCTCATTAGCTCATTAGGTGCTATTTGATCTGTGGGGCCTGTCCTCTGGCACTATATTGTCAATAGTTTCCTATTGTCTATCCATGTGGTTTCTTGGTAAAAATACAACAATGATTTACAGACTCCTTCTCCCATGCAAGATGAAATGATAGCTTTCTCTTCATCACCAAAGTGATTATCTGCCTTCAAGATTTTCCTATATTGCTGCCCCTTAATACAGGTCCTTTCTTGCATTAGCTAGGCCAGGGGTAGGCAACCTTGGCTCTTTTATGACTCGTGGACTTCAGCTCCCAGAATTCCTGAGCCAGCTGTGCTGGCTCAGGAATTCTGGGAGCTGAAGTCCACGAGTCATAAAAGAGCCAAGGTTGCCTACCCTTGAGATAGGCAGTTGGGATGACCTTCATGCTGGGGTGACCTGTGGGAGTATCTATTCTTAACATGGAACTCTGCCTTTTGAAAAGCATCTTTGGGACACTCAGGGGTTCTTTGTTCATCCCTCTCAGCCACCTGCCCACCTTCTTTTACAGGTATTACTCACCAGTCATCATGCTGGCATGTCAATAAATTACATAAATTAAGTGTGCCTTGTACTGAAAAGTATTTCTCTTTTGTTGCGCCTTAGTTGATTGGATTCTCACATCATACTAAGCTGTAACGTACTTAGGAAATTCGTGAATCCAATTGCATCGTATTCACAAATCACGGTTAAAACACGCCCTGCATAGTATGTGACACGGGCAATTTGTATCAAATATGGATCTAGTACATGTGTTTGAATTTACTTTCTCAGTTCTTAACAATCATTCTAATATCCCCCCTTAGTTACTTTTCTTTTCCTGAACAAAATACTGTAGCCTTTCATAAGGAAGAAAATGCTCCAGTTTCTTAATTTTTTTTTTTGGGGGGGGGAGTTATGATTCAAGTTCTTTATGTATATAAAAGATCCCTTCACAAAACTTTTGTGCTCCAGTTTTTTATCTATTACATTCTGAAAAGGACGCTGCTGAGTGAAAATGTGTGCAGGGGAAGGGAACTCCTGTTGCAATAATAATAATATAAGGGTTTTGGGTGTGGTAACTATTAAAGTATATCACAAAAATGTCACATTTGAGAGGTAGACAATAAATCAAAGACTGAAGCCAGGAGGTAAAAAATCAGAAAGTGATGGAAGTAATTTTCAATGTTTGTCTAAACACCCAAATAGTCCAATCATGTTAGGACCTGAACTAGTGGGAAATTACAGTTTTGTGCCATCATATGAGTGTGAGTATTCTTTCAGACGCACACACATACACAAATACACACACACACATATGCCAGAAAAGAGAGTGGGTTTTTTTTTAAATGAAAATGTTCCAAAAAGTTAAAGCAAATCTTGGAACAGGAAGGAAATACTATGCCAATTTAGGACTAATATTTACCTTTTACATCTGGCTTTCCTTCCTTTGCCTCAGAGATGGAAAAATCACCCCCCTTTTCACCTTTCAAATAAAACATGGAATTATGAAGACAAGCCTATTATTTTGCTCATTGACTTCTAAGGTGATCTGATTCCACAAAATACCCCGATATTAACTGAGTCAAACTGATTTGAGTTGCAGATCCAGTAGTCTGGCTAATGTTAATGAAAATGTAAACCTGAGGTGATTCAGAGTCTGTCGTGTTTTCTCTAGGATAGCCCCTTTTTTTTGTTCTCAAAGTGCAAGTGATTTCAAGGCCTTGTATATTACCGAGTGATCTTTCTGAACCTCTACCTTTCAATTTTCAAACAATCCATTCATGGCACAGTTTGCTTTGAATATTTGGACGATTTTGTTCTTTGGTACACTGAAGGCACTCTACCTCAGGCTGTTCTAGCTGGCAAAGCCACATTCAGATTGTATGGATCAAATTCTGAAACTTTCAGTAGTAAGTTCAGATTGAAACCCTCATCCTCCAAGAACGTCATCTTTCATCTGTTAGACCTTTCCCATCTATCTATACATTGTTTCCTTGTCTTTCACCAAGTCATTATCATTTCTTTTGAGGAAACACATGGCAGTTGATTTCCTTTTAGGGTGACTGAAGATAAAATGCTATGTTGTTAATGTCACCAGATGAAACTGCACTCATAGGATATATGCTGTTAGAAAACTTAAAAATGGATATGTTAGGTTTTTCTATCTTTTAATAGTAATTTTAAGTAGTAATTTTAAGTACTCTACAATCTCTACATTTCTACATTCTTGGACTGATGGCCCGGGTGACAAAGGTGTGGTGCCATCATTTTCTACTTTTCATGGACATTGATGAACAACTCTTGGGTCCTCAACCAGCAGTAAGCATAGAAATTTAATAAAGAAACAAATAAATGCCTAACAAACAATCCTTTTCTTCACATATTCAAACAGCAAGCACTGCACTTTCCTCAGTAGCTAAAGTAAGCTTAGCTAAAAAACATTGGCAAGTCATAGCAGATTGACTTTTCTTGATATTCATCTTTAAACCCAGTTCTTTACTTCTAGATGTTTGCATTTGCATGTAGCCTAAAGCCTATTTTCATATGATTGGCTTCACATTTGTTTTCCGCTCTATGGCCAGTTATTTGGGGGGTTCTCTGGGCTCAATATGTCCACCTAATCATTCAATTGTTTCTTTGAATTCTCTCTTGGTATAATTACATTCATCCAGTCCATGGAAAACTTTGAAGCTTTGGAATCTGAATCAGGATCTGTCCTCATCTTATGAGATAAGAGACTGACTTGATGGCATGGGATGCATCAAAAACTTCACAGTACAAGCAAATGGGCTCTAAAAATGTCGCCCAAATAATACATATATATTTTTACGCTAGTGGTGTTTGGTATTTTAAAAGTTAATTAACATGCCTTGTATTAAAAAGTACAGTTTCAAACTACACTTTGTGTTGAGCCACTTTCTGGGACTTCAAAATGCTTTAATTACATTGTGCCTCTTTTGTTTGCAAGCTACAACTTTATAGCTGTTTCATGAAAAAGTTACTTTCCTTTTCTCGCTTTTCATCTTACTTCTGATGGAACAAGTGTCATAATCTCATTGCCTTTCACCAACTCCCACAGCTTTTGAAACTGTATCTCTGCAAGTGGATTCCACTGTAGATAAACTATATTTAAGCCTTCTTGTTTCCTGTTGCCTAGTATATGCTTTAGTTAAAAAATTCAGTACACTTGAACGAACTCATGTTTATCTGAGCACTATTCGTATCATTCAGTGGTGATAATTTTTCATTAGGAAGTCCTAGACCTAGGTTGAATCCCTGGAACTGACACATTACAAGAGATCCCAGCTGTGGACCAGATGTTAAGTGAATTGGAGAGATGCTATCTGTTCAAATGGGAAGCACTGGGCTAGAAGGCATACAAAACCCTGTCTGTGTTCTGTACCAGCCTACTACCGGCCCTGCATATAAGGCAGGGACAACAAGAAGGCAAGAGGCTGGAACTAAGCCTGCCAAATTTATGGACACAAAAGCAAACAGAGCAAAACAAGACACGAACCATGAAACAGGAGCTATTCAAATGGTTGCCTTCAGCAAACCAGCCCTCCCACGCATTCCCCTTTTAAACAGTTCAGGGCGTGGCTTCTCTCTGCCTCCTTCCGAGGTGCCCCATTGCCTTCCTCTGTTTACTCCTGATTGACTGCCTCCTGCGTCGGGCGTCCTTGAACAGGGCCAGCTGTGGGTCATCTTCATCCACGCTGTCAGGCTCACACAGCTGGGTCTCCGTCGTGACCAGGTGGGAGGGGCCTGGCTGAGGGCTCTCATCAGCAAGATCTTCAACCCCCTCAGCAACCTCTCCAACACCCCCCTCCTCCTCCTCTGAATCCTCCGACCCAACTGCCGAACCCACAGGCTGACCCTGAATCACAACAGTCTGTCTGTCTGTCTGTCTATCCACCCACCCACCCTGTATTTAATTTATCTATTTCAGAGTTAAGCGATGTGCCCTTCTTCCCATTCCTTACCAGATACTATTATAACATTATAATACCTCCTGGCCGGTTTTGTAACAAGTTGTTTACAAAAACAGAAACATTCCTCTTTGGGTTTACATAAAAATGTCTGTTTTCTGAAAAGTCTGCAGTTAATTAGCTTGCGTTTTATGTGTTATTCAGACTATAGTCACAATAAATTTTACTGACATATATTTGGACTGCAATCAGTCAATGTTATCCAAGCACCTATGAAAATACATTTTCAGTGATATCTGTTCTTTCTGTCATGGTCTCTGTGTTAGTTTTACAAACAGGTTTGTTCTGTGCTTTTCTTTCCTCATAAGTTTTATGCTGTCTGTGATTACACGGCAAGCAAAGTGATAGAGTTATAGAATATGCATGTTGTGATTCAGGGTCAGCCTGTGGGTTCGGCAGTTGGGTCGGACGACTCAGAGGAGGAGGAGGGGGGTGTTGAAGAGCTTGCTGATGAGAGCCCTCAGCCAGGCCCCTCCCACCTGGTCACGACACAGACCCAGCTGTGTGAGCCTGACAGCGTGGATGAAGATGACCCACAGCTGGCCCTGTTCAAGGACGCCCAACGCAGGAGGCAGTCAATCAGGAGTAAACAGAGGAAGGCAATGGGGCACCTCGGAAGGAGGCAGAGAGAAGCCACGCCCTGAACTGTTTAAAAGGGGAATGCGTGGGAGGGCTGGTTTGCTGAAGGCAACCACTTGAAAAGCTCCTGTTTCTTGGTTCGTGTCTTGTTTGTTTTTGTATCAATAAATTTGGCAGGCTTAATTCCAGCCTCTTGCCTTCTTGTAAAAGGGGTTGTCCCTGCCTTTTCTGCAGGGCCGGTAGCAGGCTGGTACAGAACAATGCATCAATATCTTCACTCACTCTTATTTGGGAAGGATTGCATGAAGCTGCCTTTAGGAATGGATACATTGATAGAGCACGCATGATCCCTGAAGCCAAATGCCTATGAATCCTTATCTATTGGTAAAAAGGGCGTAAGAGCAATACCACGCAATCTCTTGATATTGGCATAGTCCAAGGAGCTGTTGCACGTGGTTCTTTCATAGAACATTCCATATTCCACTCTACGAGAGGAGAAGACACCTTCACCCAAAGGGATGTAAACTCTATGATGCTTCTTGTTTGAGAAGACTTGACATCCAGGGTTGCTTTCACAAGTTTATTTATCACACTGTTATTCTAACCTTCCTTCCAAGAGCTCGTGATCTACACATGGTTACTCTTTTCAATGCAGCATAGCAATTATGTAACGATATGTACAAAGCCACCTAATGCAATCCACAAGTGAGCTGAGGTGTGAAATTAGAGTTCCTGATAAAAAGCTGAACTTCTATAAACATTTATCAAAAAGTATTAAAACTCATTGGAACTTATGTTTGAATAGACCTGTATAGGACTTTGCTGCAAAGGACACCAGCCTCTTACCCATTGTAAATTATTTTAAGAATAAAAAGGTAAAGGCAATGGTTTCCCTGTTCAGTCATGTCTGAGTCTATGACATGGTGCACCTCTCTATTTCTTGGCTAAGGGAGACAGCACTGTCCAAAGATATTTTCCATGGTCATGTGGCCAGCGTGGCTATATGCCAAAGGTGCCTGGAATGCTGTTACCTTCCCACAGAAGTGGTACCTATTAATCTACTCACATTTGCGTGCTTTCAAACTGCTAGGTGGGCAGGAGCTGGAGCAAGTAACAGGAGTTCACCTCATCGCGCAGGATTTTAAAGAATAACTATAGTGCAAATGCCATACTTGGGAACATTATTTGATGTAAGAGAAGAACTCTGATGAAATCCAACAAACATTATAGTCAATACCATACTAGACAGTAATCTTTACTAACAGGAAAACCTTATTTATCATTTAAAATAACGGAATGTACTATCATTTTGAAAATGTGGCTAACATTGCCAGAGTACTTTCTTTTGAATCTAGTTTGCTTGAAGAATCAAGAATCTTTTACTGTACCATACTGGTTGAAAACATAAGATACCCTTTTGTGGCCTTCTGGGTGACTCCACAGGGAAAGAAGAGGAAAGTCTGATGAGAATATCATAGAACAGGTGAAAAGTTTACACCTAAAAGAGCAAAGGATGACATTAGGGGCCTTGTAAGGCCCCATCACCTCTTTGAATTCTGACTCAAAATATCTTAGAACCTCCAAAGCTATGGAAATAGTACTACTGCTAAGTAGTGGAGCATTGCAGAGAGCACAGTGTAAGCTGGGTTCCTTGGAAGTAAATGTTTTCTCAGAAATTTGTTCAAAGTGGCTATTTAATAAGCACATATGGAATACAGATGTGACATGGCATATGAGAATTGGAAGCAACATCTGTTGCAGCTTTCCTGATCCTTGCTCCAACAGATCACTTGGATTCCTGATCTTTTGTCTTCATTTAAAATACTTTTTATGCCTGTTCTTCAGAAATATTAGTATTTCTTTTGGGTCCTGAGTGCTTGATTGAACCAGATTGGCCTGGACTGATCTAACTCTCCTTGGAATCTCTGACTTTGGCTTATCAGGTTGCACTGCTTATCAGGACACACATATTAAAGCAGGAAGTAATTACAAGAAAACCACTCATGTTTAGATCTTTAAAGAACCATATTTTTATGGTGAGATGAGCGGCAAACAAATATATATACATATATGCATATCTATATCTATATCATCTCTCTCTCTCTCTCTCTCTCTCTCTCTCTCTCTCTCTCTCTCTCTCTCTCTCTGATTCTCCAGCAGAGTGCTAGAGTTAGGAAAAGAAAGAGTGGAAATTGGGAAGTGAACAAATTCCTCATTTGGAGCTTTCCATGGTGCTTAAGGACCAAACTTACTTCTCATATGAGTGCCTGCCAATGGAGGAGTTCAAATGCCACGGAAGTTAATGGGTGAAAAAGATCCTTGGACTGGTTCTTGGCTTGGTTAAAAAAGCGCTCAGTGAGTTGAAGCATAATCATGAACTAAAACAGCCTGAGCCTTTCCATGCTGCCCACAACACTTCATTGTCTTAGTTGTTATGCTGGTGTATCTAGACGATTCTTCCACATATTTCTTATATTGGCAATGTGTCTCAAGTTCTGCTGATATAACAGATTGTAAGGTAGTTAATCTGGTAGACCTTGAATGTAGAATTGCTCTAAAAAAATAAAAACAACAACAATAGGGAAGTCCAGGTAACAATCTGGATTAAATCCAGTTGCAGGGCAATACAATCTCCTAAAGTTGCCACATGCAGACAGAGTATGATTTATCTTTATGTATTTATCAATGGTGCTTAACATAGTGCTTAAAGAATTGAGGAAGCAAATGGTCCCCACAAGGTACACAAAGCTGGATTCCCTCTGAACGGTCATGATTAATAGCTCAAAATACCTTAAAGAACAGAAAGTTTTAGATCACCAATCGATGAAATTTCTACATTATAGTTTATTTGAAATTTATCCTGACCCCATCTGGGATAGATGATACTGGCCATCATACTGAACTTAGCCATAATATAATTTATTTGTTTTTAGTTTTTGTCTTGTACAAAACAGAGCCAGTATGATTGCAAAAAGTAGTGTACGGCTTAGCATGTTGTCTGAATCCAGCCCTTGTGACTTACTCAATAACACATGATTAAGGAAAGGATAGAACAGCATGATATATTAAACCATACTATCATAATGTTCTTTCTATTCATAGATTATAAAATTTGTTCTGACATTGATTTCCTGAAAAGAGCTAAATGCAATAAAACCTATTCTGCTTTGGACCATTTTAAACCCTAAATATGGGGGTTAATCCTTGTATAAATGACTACAAATGTGTCTCTATAAGTCTTGCTGCCCATAAGGATCTAATTTATATCATATGATTCTTGGTTTGGATAACAATTTAGCATAATACCGTTAGCAACAAAGAGAAGTAGGAGTATTACTGTATCCTAGTCACGAGGGAGAAACTGCATCCCAATCTTAAAAAAGGGAAACCTTAAAAAAGTTTTCAGATGGGGAAGAAATGAAGGTAGTGACAGATCTTATTTTCCTGGGCTCCAAGATCACCGCAGATGGGGACTGCAGCCAAGAAATTAAAAAGACGCTTGCTCCTGGGGAGGAAAGCCATGGCAAATCTACAGCACAGTAAAAAGCAGAGACATCACCCTGCTAACAAAAGTGCATATAGTCAAGGCTATGGTCTTCCCAGTTGCAATGTATGGCAGTGAAAGCTGGACCATAAGAAAGGCTGAGTGCCAAAGAATTGAGGCCTTTGAACTATGGTGCTGGAGAAGACTCCTGTGAGTCCCTTGGACTGCAAGTTGATCAAACTGGTCAGTCCTAGAGGAGATCAACCCTGACTGCTCTTTAGAAGGCCAGATCCTGAAGTTGAAACTCAAATATTTTGGCCACCTAATGAGAAGGAAGGACTCACTGGAGAAGAGCCTAATGCTGGGAAAGGTTGAGGGCAAGAGAAGAAGGGGACGACAGAGAATGAGGTGGCTGGATGGAGTCACTGAAGCAGTAAGCATGAGCCTAAATGGACTCCAGAAGATGGTAGAGGACAGGAAGGCCTGGAGGAACGTTGTCCATGGGGTCGCGATGGGTCGGACATGACTTTGCAACTAACAACAACAAAAGTTTCCAACTAAAGTATCAGGAGAAGGAAAGTCCCAAATCTGCCATTTGTTTTGCATTTGGAAGCCAGATCTACCAGGATGGAAAGAATGTACAGGTAATCCTCAACTTACAACAATTCATTTAGTGACTGATCAAAGTTACAAGAGCACAGAAAAAAGTGACTTATGAATGTTTTTCACACTTAAGACCTTTGCAGCATCGCTATGGTCATATAATCAAAATTCAGATGCTTGGCAACAGGTTCATATTTATGACGGTTGCAGTATCCTGGGATCAGCTTTTGTGACCTTCTGAAAAACAAAGTCAATGGGAAATCCAGATTCACTTAACAACCGTGTTGCTAACTTAACCAATGCAATGATTCACTTAACAAGTGTGGCGAGAAAAGTCGTAAAATGCGGCAAACTCACTTAACAAACGTTTCACTTAGGAGCATAAATTTGGGGCTCAATTGCGGTCGTAACTGAAGGACTTCCTGTAGTTCTTCTTTCTTGCTAGGGGGTTAGAAAACTGAAATGCAACCAATCACATTGCGACTGGTTTTACTGGAGCCCAATGTTTTCTGAAGCATTCACTTGAAAGGCTATAACCAGCTCCGTATTGATGGTTCAACATGTGTTTTGGCATGAATCACTCAGGGGATGGGATGGAGAAGAAGCCAGCCAGCAGGACGGGCTGCTGAAATCTGCAGGTGTGTCGTGATTGTATGTGAACCCAACAGGCAAGAGATTTGATGAATGCTAAAATTTATTTGTAGCTGGAGGGATAACTGAGTGTACAAGAGTTTGTGTTTGAACTCTCTCTCCCTCACACACACACACACACACACCCTGAAAGCCTGAAGGTTTGCTTTCTTTCTTTCTTCCCAAAGCAAAACAAAAGAATATTTCATGTAATTACAGGTATCATGTGTGACTATCAATTATAGCCTCATTAGGAAATCTTTCATTTTAACTAGTCAATAATACTTTTTTTCTGATACTGCTTGACAAAGGAGAATACATGTCTTTTTGCCCAAAGGTGTTGCAGGTACGAGACTGCTAGACCTAGAGAAGCTATGCTGTTATGGGAGAGAAACAGTCTAATTTTGCCAAAATAAATGGCTAGAAAGTGGAAGACGGAAGGGGAGAAATGGAGGCTCACTGTTCAAACTGTCAAATTCCTTTTGAACAAATTAGCTGATTATAATCTTATTGATGCTTGGATGCCGTCCAGGGTTTCTTTTATCCACTTGTAAAGAATGATTTTTTAAGAAAAAAAATTGAAGTTTTCTTTCCTAAAATCAGCTTTCTATCCTGACCCTGAAGGGAAAGATTACTAGTAATGGAGCGAAATCCAAATCCAAATCCTTACCTTTGTTGGTATTCCCAAATAGTTGTAGATATGAAGATACATCACTTCATGAAGAGTTTCTGATTTAACTCCAGGTACTTGCCCTTTTATTTAAAAACATCAGGAACTATATTAGCAATCTTCTAAACATGTAATGGCTGGCATAAAAATCCATTGGAAAAGTAATGGAGAATCCATGGCTGAAAGACCCCCGTTTCAAAAGAGCTGCTTAGTTTGCCAAAAATAAAATAGGGTGAGATTTTTTCCCCCCTTTTATGTCTTCTCCATTGATTATTCCTTTTTTGGTTTCCCTTTCCCACTAGTTTCACCAGAAAGTCAATACATTAGAAGATTAGAAGAAGCTAGTTTTTATCTTTTCTGAAAGATCAGGAGTTTGGCCTCCAGACCTTTTGATGAAATCTTTCCTTGAAATACTTTGTTTTGCTCTCAATTGTCATCCCAGCCCAGAGGTTGCTGTAACAAGGAAGCTACTGGATCAATTAGCTTTGCAAAGTATTTCCTATAAGGCAAACATAATTATGATTCTAATTGGAATGTTTGTATTTCATTGCATGTGCTGTAGGCACTGCAACTTTTGGTCTTCAGGGATCCAGCACAGCTCTGGGTTTGGTGGCTTACTGAGTTTTTGCAAAGCCACAAAGCGTGTGTATATGAAAAGAGAGAGTATCTTAGGACAGCCTTTCCTTCCAAATGTGTTGGGATTGCAAATCCCAGATTTTCAAGTCAGTACCAAGTCTACAATCCATAACAACATAATCTGGTTTCCCAGTAAGGAATTTTTATCCACTTACTGAGTCCTTCCCAAGGAACTGAGATAGGCAGATGTCATTGTGTGATGGGGTTAAGTGTATCGTTGTAGGATGTAAGTTGTTCCAAGTACAGCTGCCTTTTGTAACTGACTTATGAAGAGTCAATGCCAGTGATGTTCAAGTAGTGCTCGAGAACTTTTGGGATTGTCTATTATTATTATTATTTACATTGCCTGTAGTCACAATTACACAACTATATAAATCTTCCAAACAAATAAATAATGAAATAAATTTTCCAAAAATACCCGGGAGATTAAAAAAAGTCTATCATTTCATTTCATTATATATTTTCATTTCATTATTTAATTTCTAGGTTCGTTTTTTGTATAAATAAACACTTTCTATAGATTCCAGAGATATTTCCCTATGATCACATGATTGATCCTTAGTTGATCATTTCCAATCAGAAAAACCCCCTTGTGATTGTTTTCATGATCATGTTAATTGATGCTAATAAATGTGCTTTAGATTTTTACTCTCAAAGCAATATAGTTATCTACATTTTTTGCAGGTATAAAACCTAGTCATTTCTTTAATTTTGAAATGTCTGAAATACAAACATGGATGATTGCAAGCAGGGCTTCCCAATCCAGGAATGGACACAATTGGTGCACCAGATGAAATTGTGCAAAATCCTTCTTAGGTACAACTGCCACCTACTCCTTGAGGAAGAGCTGTGAGTCCAGGAAGATTATTGAAGTTCACTTGTTCACTCCCTTCAGGAATAATGGTGATAAATGTCTAGTTTCTGGATTCAGAGGACCAAATCTCACAGCTATTTAGTCTTGC
This sequence comes from Vipera ursinii, assembly GCF_947247035.1. Classification (NCBI taxonomy): domain Eukaryota; kingdom Metazoa; phylum Chordata; class Lepidosauria; order Squamata; family Viperidae; genus Vipera; species Vipera ursinii. The sequence goes on along the minus strand of NC_139512.1, from coordinate 266,177,522 downwards.
TAGGATTGAGCTAAAACCTGTTCTTCCCCATCCAGGTCTCCATAATCTCTAGATACTGGAACAGAACCGTCACTGTGCTATCTATTTGGCCCAGGGCAGACATGTACAACTGATTATTATCAACATACTGATGACAAACAAGTTCACCCAGTGACTTTATTTAGATGTTGTGGAGAGAGTGTAGAACTCTGAGGCATCCCATAAAACAGAGGTTGAGGGCTAGAACTTTCTTTCCCCATTGAAGGAAAGAAAGGAATCATCTCAACACTGTAGACCCTAAGCCCGACCCTCTGAGCAGGTCCAGAAGAATACCATGGTCAAGAATATTAAAAACCACCAAAAGATCAAAAAGGTTAAGAAGGTTGTTATACCCCACTTCTGAGTCCACTATACGTTGCTGAGAATGGAATTATTTTTATTTATTTATTTATTTATTTTAATTCCATTTATATCCCGCCCTTCTCCGAAGACTCAGGGCGGCTTACAAGCTTAGCAGTAGCCTTCATTCTATGTATATGCCTGCTTATTAGGGCTTTCACACACCCCCCAAGCGGCATTATTACAAAGTCAGCTTATTGCCCCCAACAATCTGGGTCCTCATTTTACCTACCTCGGAAGGATGGAAGGCTGAGTCAACCTTGAGCCTGGTGGGATGCGAACCTGCACTAATTGCAGGCAGCTGGTGTTACTTAAGGAGGCATTAGCCCACTGCTCCACCAATGCTGCCTTAATACTATGTTCTGGTCTGTTGGGCCAAACTCGATGGCAATTTCTAGTGAACCTTAGCTAATGTCAAAAAGGTAAGCAAGGAAAGACTTGGTTAGTACCTGGATGGAAGACAACCAGGAAACACCAAGTCTATAGACTAGGCAATTGGGGAAAAAAAAGCCAGGAGAGGGCAAAACATATCAGTTCAATACTGCTACTATGAAAACAACATGGCCATGGCCATGAAATCAACAGCAAATGAACCTGACTCAGAGATTTTACCTTACCTTTCTTTTACTGTACTGTGGGCAGTTAATTTATACTTAGCAAAGCGGGTAAAATGTGTAATTAAACTTAACAAAAAAATATCTGGGGGTGGGAAGGGAGAAAGCATGACAAAGAGGGAGGAATATGAATGACAGAATTCTGGCAGATCTACAAAAGGAAAGAACACAAAAAGAAAAGGATTAGTGAAAATAAAGATCAAGAGAGGATCAAAACGTATATTGGCTAAATTCCAAGAGGCATTTCCTACAATTTATAAGACACTCTATTCTTAACTTTTGGAACAGAGGAACTAGTTGATCTTCACCTAAAACAATACTGACCACCCTCTGTGTTAGTGAATGAAAGAGAGATGCCTAGAGATTCCAAAATGTAGTACAATTGTCAATTGACTGATGCACTTATATATATTAGAATTAGACTAAACAACTATCCCCTAGGATAGCCTAATTTCTTTGACCAACATTGAGCATATGGACAACTCCCAAAGGTTTTCCTTACTGGGAAACCAGATTATGTTGTTATGGATTGTAGACTTGGTACTGACTTGAAAATCTGGGATTTGCAATCCCAACACATTTGGAAGGAACGGCTGTCCTAAGATACTCTCTCTTTTCATATACACACGCTTTGTGGCTTTGCAAAAACTCCATAAGCCACCAAACCCAGAGCTGTGCTGGATCCCTGAAGACCAAAAGTTGCAGTGCCTACAGCACATGCAATGAAATACAAACAATGCTCTCAATGTTTAGCTTTTTAATACTACACAGAACAAGAGCTACCATAGAAGCAGTAGCTGTTTTGAACTTGAAAACATATGGCAAGAATGTGGGTGGAGGGAAGAGTGGGCATGCAAGCACAGCCCCCATTGTCTCCTTGCAAGTGGACTGTAGTGCAATGAGCCTAGCCCAGAGGTTCCAGGTGGGTTTGGGTAAATGAACTCAGAACTTACTCTTGATACAAAAGCCTAATAAATAAGTGGTAGGGGGAACAGGGAATGGTCTTGAAGGACAGGAGAAAGCAGTGGCGTAGCGTGGGGGGTGCAGGGGGGGCCGGCTGCACCGGGCGCAACATCTAGGGGGGGCGTGCTTGCACTCGCAGCTCTCTGCCCCTGCCTGGCTCACTCACTCTCTCTCACTGCAGTGCTGGCTGTGCGAATCCGATCCGAGCCGCCGGGTCGCCGCCCACTGTGGAGGGGGGGTGCCAGGCGTGCAGTGCGGTTAGGGGGCGCAAATTACTTGCCTTGCCCCGGGTGCTGACAACCCACGCTACGCCACTGGAGAGAACCATCACCAAGACAATGGTCAGATAAGAGGGGCTTGACCCTCGGCCAAAAGCCTCACAAAAGTTCTCCCTCCAGTTCATGCAAAGATAAAGTGAGAGAGGGGATAGCACATTTAGATTTCTACGATTATGCAGATAGTTCTTGCTTAACAACCATTCGTTTGGCTACCGTTTGATGTCACTGAAGAAAGTGACTTATAATTGGTCCTTCCACTTAAACGACCCTTGCAGGTTTTCCACAGTCACTTGATTGTGATCCAGGAGTTTGGCAAGTGGCTCACACTGGCAATTGTTGGGAGTGTCCTGAAGTCATGCAATTGCCATTTGCGACCCTCCCTCCCCCACTGCTTCTGACAAGGAAAATCAATGGAGAAGCTGGCAGGAGGATGCAAATTACAGTTACATGATAAGATAAGATAACCTTTATTGTCATTTTTTTACTGTGGGCACAACGGCACACATCAAAAATGAAATTTAGTTGCCCGCTCTCAAAGTGGAACACATACATGACACACACCTTACCATACTATATACACATATATGTATAGACCCACACCCCTACATATACAGTATATATATATAAAACAAGTAAATATTAAATGTTAAATACTGTCCATCTTAAATATATAATGGAAGGAGGAAGCTTGGGAGTTCACAAGGTTAATGCTGTATGGAATGAAATTATGGCTGAATCTGGATGTTCTGCTGCAGATACCACGAAGCCTCCTCCCAGAAGGTAACAAGGAAAAGAGGTTGTGAAGAGGATGAGTAGTGTCCCAGATAATCTTACGGACCCTGCTCAAGCAACGCTTCTGTGCTATGTCCTGGATGGAGGGGAGGGAACTGCCAATGATCTTTTAGGCCATCCTCACCACTCTCTGCATTGCCTTCCTGTCTGAAGCAGTGATTCTTCCAAACCAGACTGTGATGCTGTATGACAGGATGCTCTCGATCATCCCCCTGTAAAAAGTGGTCAGGACAGGGGAAGGAAGCTGTGCTTTTCTCATTCGACACAGAAAATGCAGGCGCTGCTGTGCCTGCTTCATCAGCTTCTCACTGTTGAGCGACCAAACCAGCCTACTCATTAGCTGCACACCCAGGAATTTGATGCTGGTAACCATCTCCACAGGTGAATCATTTATGCACAGTGAAGTGTGGCTGTGCCTGCCTTTTCTGAAATCGACAATGATCTCTTTGGTTTTTCTGGTATTTAAAACTAGGCTGTTTTCCTTACACCAGTTTACCAACCCCTCAACCTCCTTGTGGTAAGCTTCCACCTTGTCATCATGAATAAGGCTCACTACTGTTGTATCATTGGCGAACTTCACAATATGGTTGGTGGCAAACCTAGCACAACAGTCATGGGTCAACTGGGTGAACAACAACGGACTTAGGACGCAGCCCTGAGGAGAACCTGTGCTCAAGAAAATGGTATTAGAGGTATTTGTTCCAACTCGCATATATTGGGGCCTGTTGGTAAGAAAATCAAGAATCCAGTTGCACAAAGGAGTGTTTAAGCCTAGAAGGCCCAGTTTGTCTACTAGATGCTGGGGAATGATTGTGTTAAACGCTGAACTGAAGTCGACAAACAGCAAACGCACGTATTTCTTTCCTCTAAGTGCTTCAAGCGCAGATGGAGAACGGAAGAAATAGCATCCTCTGTAGAGTGATTTGGTCGGAAGACAAACTGAAGGGGTCAAATGCTGGCGGGAGGCTGAATACGATAATGCCTTTTATCAGCTTCTCAAAGCATTTCATAATGGGGGATGTCAGTGCAACCGGACGGTAATCATTGAGGGCTGTAATTATGGACTTTTTTGGCACTGGCAAGATGATGGCTGTCTTAAAGCACGATGGGACCACTGCCTGCTACAATGAGAGATTGAAAATATCTGTGAGAACACAAGTCAGCTCATCTGCTCATTCCCTAAGGAGATGTCCAGGGATGTTATCTGGGCCTGCTGCTTTCCAAATGTTAACGTTCTGCAGCTCACTTAATGACCCCAGGTGATTTGCTTAATGAGCATGCCAAAAATGTTGTAAAATTGGGTGTGGCAACATGATGCTCCACCTAATGGAAGTGTAGCTTAATAACAAAATTTACAATCCTATTGTGGTCGTAGGTCGAAGACTACTTGTAATCCAATATGGCATTGGCAACTGGCTTGCACTTGCAATAGTTGGAGTGTCCTGCAGTCATACGATCACCCTGTGTACCTTCCCAGTTGCTCCTGATGAGCAAAGTCAAGGGAGACGTTGGCAGGAGGCCGCAAGTTGTGGTCATGTGATGTTTTGCTTAATGACAACATATAATGTGTTTAACAACCTAGGCAAAACTGGTTGTAAAATCGGGTGCAGTCATATGATGACTCACTTAATGATAATCTTTCCAATTCCTATTGTGGTCCTAAATTGAGGACTATTTGTGGATGTTACTGTACAATAAACATAATCCAATAGGGCATTGTCTTCTTTCATCTGCTCTACTTTGTAGGGCTGACAAAAAGGCTTCTGAATGTGTAAAGGCTTCAAAGCACATTCAGATGGATGTGCAGAGAATCCTTTAAACTCAGAACACTGTCAAAGGAAGGCTTGCAGGTGTATTCAGCCTAGACCCCAAGTCTTTGCGCATTTAAGCAAAAGTTCAACAGTGCTATTACTGGTATACTTTCCTGTAACAGAGTACTGCTGTTTTAAAAATGGAAACACCTAACATCTTATTCTTGCTGATGACTCAACTCATCTGTAATTGAGGTCCTTACAGAGAGGAAGAATGAGATCTGTAGCTCAACTAGTGTAGCCACCAGATCCTGCTCCTTAGGTTACAGCCATAGAAAAACTTCCAAGTGTAAGGCCAAATATACTGGGATTCCCCCCCCCCCAGGAGTCTTTTCTTCCAAGCTAGTCAATGATGATTTCAACCTTCCCATTCTTAACTCCTTCTTTGGTAACCATGATTCAAATGATTCTGAAGTTAGACTGGAACTTTTGGAAAGGGGTGGGGGGGTGGGGTTTAACGGCTTTATGTTCTTGTAGCAAATATGATTTTACTACTTAGATATCTGTAAGCTGTGTTTTAGTAGCTTCTGAAAAACCTTCAAACGATGTTATAATGCAGTTGACATTAAGGGTTCACTTACCCAAATCTACTCCTTGTCACTGCCAATGACGAGATCCCTGGAAAGATCACTGAAGCTGGGATCAGGTTTGATTGGAGATTTGCAGGGCTGGAGAAAATAACCTTAGTGTCTATCTTTTGTGTGGTTAAAATAATAAAAAAACATATCCTCTTTTTTAAAACTGACTTTCAATTCCTTGCTGACTCATAAGAAAAGTGTTGACAAAGACTAGCAAGATGATGCAGAGTGAGCTTACGTACAAGGTGTATAGACTATAAGTACAATGAAAGTGTCTTGGGTTGAAAGTCTGTTGCAGCCTTCTCTCCACGAAGATTTTCGTCATTTCCTACCCTGAGAGATCTGAATGGTACCCTCCCTGATCATGTATAGAAAAGCAGCTGAAACAAGACTTTTTTTTGCTGGAATAGTTTTATGATTTATATGAAGATTGATTGCTTTTGCAGATGGCCTTTGATGGGATCAGGATAAGGACACGGTGATTCTCCTGGTCCTGCTGTCTGCCAATTTCATCAATTGTGATATTCTTCAGGGCTAGTTGTGCAAGTTGTGTCTGGAATGTCTAGATGATTCCAGTTGGTGGTGAAGTCGAACCACAAGCATTCTGTTGTGTTATGCTCACATCACTGCCCTTACCCCCCCCCAACCCTGCTGCTTAACATCCACATGAAGCTAGTGGAAACAGTATCATGAATATATGGATGATACCCAGTTATATATCTGCAGCCTCAGGTCAGGCAGAATAGGCAGTCAAAGCGTCATCCCTCTGTGATAGCTTGGATGAAACTAGTTTACAATCCAGTTCTTTTGAACTTAAGGTTCCTTCTAGAACAGCAGATAAAGGCTGTGGCCAAAAATGCAGTTGCACAACTACGTTTGGTATATGAATTGAGAGCCAGTCTGGTCTAGTGGTTAAGGCACCATGCTAGAAACCAGAAGACTGCAAATTCTATTTCTCCTTTAGACATGAAAGCTGGCTGGGTGACTTTGGGCTAGTCACTTTGTCTCAGGCTATGACGTCAACTTTGGTGACAAGTTGGTTGGTCAATTCCTGTTGCAACCAAATGGATGAACGCTCAGTGGACCCTGCACTTGTGGGAAAAATGCTAGAAAATTTTGTATGTTAGTTAAAGCTATTTCTAAAATGGGAAACTGCAGAAATCACTTTATGTTTGAATACTGCAATTCAGCCTATCTGGGGGCTACTCTTGAAGACCATTTGGAAGTGTCTGCTGGTTCAGCATGAGGTGGCCAAGGAAGTTACAGGGGCCCATATTAATTCATGTAAATATTACTGTGGAAACTTCATTGGCTACCAGTTAGCTTTCAGGTGTAATTCAAGACAATGGCTATCATCTTTAAAGCCTTAACATGATTTGAGATCTGGACATGCCTAAGATGATTTTTCCTGAGAAAGAAGGCTTGTTTATAACCTTTTGTATTTGTCTTGTTATTATATGACTTTGTAATTATATACTGTATGTGTGTGTGTATTGCATTTTAGTGTTATGATAGTAATCTGTCCCCTCATACAGCAGATATAGAATTTGACCCTCAGTGATCTATATCCAAACAATTCAGATCATCGTGTTTCCCATTCTTACTTATTTTTGCCTCATACAAATATTAATTATAATGTTTTCGTTTTCTTTCCTACCATGAGTCTTTGTTCTTTAAATTAAAGGTAATCAACTGCTGATGCAAATCCAAATGAATATGCATTCTGTAATAAGCTTCTGGCAAAAATTTCCGTTTCAATTTCATTCTTCTAAAAACATACCTAGGACTGTGTTATCTTCTCTGATTTGCAAGGCTGTACCACCTGTAACACACTTAATTTCTGAAGTAGTTTTGCTTTTATTATTCCAACCACAAATGAAGACTCTGACCTTACCAAAAAAGGCTCTTCTTGAGAGCTACTTGCAGTGTACAGTCAGATATTAAATAGGGAGGTTTCACAATTAATCTAGGCAATAATGATGAAAGAAGGATGCTATACAAATTACATAGATATAATACTTCTGCAAATGTTTCAAATGCCAATGTTCTATTACTTTTACATTTTCATTTTGAGCAGTTGTAATATGGAAATAAAGATTAATTTGGTAAGTGCTGACTCTTTTGTTGTTATAATTAAACCATTAGAACTTGTCCAGTCTAAATTTTAAAGGCAATTTTTCAATATCCACACTGCATCTCTAATGCTTCACTATGCATGGAAGCTAGAATGGTCAGAGTGTAGATCAGAATTAGGCAAGCTATGCTATTCTGCTGGGTGAAGTTGATATTTCTCCTTACGGTATTATTTATTTATTTATTTATTTATTTATTTATTTATTTATTTATTTATTTATTTATTTATTTATTTTGATTTATATACCGCCCTTTTCCCGAAGGACTCAGGGCGGTTTACAGGGCAGAAGATAAGTTTCAAAATGGGTGGGACCAAGCAGTTTATAACAAGCCCCCCCCCAGGGGACTCTCTCCTGCTTATCTATTATCTCTGGTCTATGAGCAGGCAAGAACTACACTCAAGCAGTATTTATATGACATAGGCTGTCAAATGGATGCAGGAAATATGACTCAGCTTCCCATGATGGACAATCAGAGATGCATCGTGGGGCCAGCCAAATATCTCACAGATCTTAATATCCCCAGAGAAGGAACATATTCTTTTCTACTGTTTTAGAGCATCCCAAAATGCCCTAATTGCCCCACTCCTGACTAGTAAAACAGGATATAATGACCCAACAGGATAAACAATTCTTACTTTCTTTTATTAACCCTGCAATAACACATAAGATTGCCAAGTTCTGTGTGGTGGCATATAAAATAAGAAAAAGAATTATTTATTTGCGTAGCATATGGCGATGGTGCATTAGCCAGGAGACTACAGTGTTAATACAGAGTAGTTGTTTGGTTGCCTGACTGATAGTCCATTCGGTTTACACTCGCTCCCTAGGCAGAAATGCATCACAGAGGGAGAACTAGCTCCGCATCAGAATGGCTAGTAGCATTTTTCAGTGTTATCCGGGACTTTTTCCCTCCACTAATGTTGCCTTGCATTTGGGTGTCAGGCCCCCATTGGGTTCATACTTCCTTACAAAGCACTGTTATTTTTCCCACCCAAGTGGCACTTATTTATCCATTTGCATATAGCATGCTTCTGAATTGCTAGGTTGGCAGAAGCCGAAGTGACAGGAGTTCAGCCTGTCTCACGGTGCTAGGACTCAATCTGCTGGAGCACAGACCTTCTGGAGTGTCTTTAAAGCCACTGAGCCATCACACCTCTTTAGAAAAAGAATAATTAAAAGCAATTAAACTTGTTTGAGTAGGGAGTGGTTTTGCCTCAGCACTAGACACTGGTAAATTTTTTTATGTTAGGTACTGTACTGTACTTTCCTCAGATTTGTCTGGGGCTCTATAATTCTAGATTTTAGGTTTGTTTTTATTAATAAGAATGAACCAATTCAACCAATCAATTCAAATATGCAGGGTAGGTGCATATCTCGCTTTGACTCCACTCTTCAGCTAAACCCTGTTCTGCGCATGCGCACATGTACGCGCATGCGCACACATTTTTTGCGGCTCCCAGTTTTTCCTTTTGTGAGGGAACCGGTTCTGAGTGGCTCTCTCATTGTTTCAGGTTGCTGACCCCTGCACTATCCTAATACATGTGCTTTTCACGGTAACAGAATGAACAGAATGTGTTCCAGTCTCTCTCTCTTTTTATAATAATTTTATTAAATTATTATAATTTATAATTAAATTCTAATTTAATCAATCAGCTTGGAGGCTAAAGACGCAGCATGGCCTTCTCCAATTCGAAGAGACACTTGTGCGGCAGGCTGAGGCAAAGAGGCAGTCCCGGAACCAGCGAAATCTGGGGGCTGGACAGGGGACAGATTGTAACTGCCCTCAGTGCGGAAGGGACCGCCACTCTCGAATTGGCCTTTTTAGCCACACCAGATGCTGCTTTCGGACCCCTTTCCAGAGCACGATACCATAGTCTCTCGAGACTGAAGGATGCCAATGAATGAATTAAACATTAGAATTAAAAAGATAAAAACTAAAAAAGGAATGAATAAAAAGCAAAATAGAAAGTGCAGAAGAGAAAAAAATAGAAAATAGAAATATAGAAAATAAAAATATAGTAAAGAAAAAGAAAATATATAAAAATATGATTTTCCCTTCATCAGAACAAGTATACATAAAGTAACTTACAATACCACCTTCTCCTAAAATACTGATCTCTTCTACGCATATTTCATCTCTTATCTATAAACGAATCTCTAAAATCTCATCATTCAGCCCTACCAGCAAAAGTCTATTAAAGGTTACAGAAATAGCAAGATATCTATTTTAACTTTGATCAAATAAACCAACTTTATATTCCTTGCTTTGTTAAAAGTAAAAGTTTTGATCTTTAGTCCCGTCAGTTAATGTCTTAGATCTTTTCTTTTTGTTTTTTCTTTGACTTTCTCACAAACCTGTTCAAAGCTTTATTAAATCTCTTTTGTAAATCCAATATAAGAAAATTATCCAAATTACTCATTGGTTTTTGTTTTTTTTACAGAGACATCAACTGGATTAATATATATATTCAGTATAAAATCTTTTTCTTTCTTGTAGCCTGTCATTTTAAAATCCATTTGCAGATCACTCCTAGTCTTGTCTGGTAAAACCTATTCCTCTTCCATAATATCTTTTGACGCAGTTTATCTTTAATGGCAGATACTCTTAAAATTAACTTCTGGGTCCATGGTTGATAACTATCCTTCAGTATGTCCTATGTTAAAAGTATTTTGCTTCCATGTGTTAGTACAGGTAGTCCTCGACTTACAACAGTTCATTCAGTGACCTTTCAAAGTTACATCACTGAAAAAGTGATTTATGACCATTTTTCACACTTATGACCGTTGCAGCATCCCCGTGGTCACATGATCAAAATTCAGACACCTGACAACTAATTCATATTTAGTTTTTGCAACCTTTTGACAAGCAAAGTCAATTGGAAAACCGGATTCACTTAACAACTGTGTTACTAACAAATGCAATGATTCACTTAACAACAGTGGCAAGAAAAGTCATAAAATGGGGCAAAGCAAACTTAACAAACATTTCACTTAGCAACATAAATTTTGGGGTCAGTTGTGATTGTTAAGTTGTCGACTACTTGTAAGTCAAATGTAAGTCTTCTTTGTCTTTACTTTTAATCTTTAGTCTCTTCTAGTTCCCTCTAGTGTCCAACCTAGTCCCAATCCTAATATGTTTTTTTTAGAATTCAAAACAACAGCATTTTCTTGTGGGAAGGATTCTTATAATTAATTTCAAATTTTTATTTCAAATTGATCTGGACCTTTAGTCTGTTTGCAACTTTTCAAAATCAACCTTGTAATCAGCCTTTCGCTGTTTATTCCAAAAACAAAAGATGTCTTTTAAGTTTTTAAACCTGTATTTTAAAGAATTTTCTTTAAGGAGTAAAGACTTGTCCAGTTCTATAAAGACTTGTCATTCCGAAGGTTCCTAATAGCTAAAAAGCTATTAACAAGTAAATTCAGAAAGTGATTAGAAAAAAGTATGTAAACCCAGTGCCCTTTGGAAAGACACCCACTGTGGTTTGAACACAAAATGGCGCTCCCTTATATCCCAGAGCTTTAAACTCAATGGAGACCATTGGCTTGCCATCTTTTCACAAGAAGCAACTATCTGTAGCTACTGTAGCTAATGAGTGATCTCAAGTCCTCTCCTTCTCAGGCGAGGAGCCTTGAAGAGCCAATTCACTCACTGACGCCTCATTCTGCCATGGTCTCAGCTATATGTTTAGCAGATTTATCTTCAGTTTCTCATTTGTTCCCTGGAAGTCACAACGTGTTTCCAGTCTCAAGAAGAAAAGCATTTAATTTATCTAACAAAGGCAATAGGAAATCCCTCAGCAAAACTCAATCCTGGCCAGAGCTCTGTTTTAAACAACAAATAAAAATGAAATTGACTCATCTACTGGCTTTCACAGATTTTGCCAGTGGTGTATGGCAATGCAAAATTGCTTTTGCTGAGTTTTTACCAATGAGGCAGTTTCCAAAATCTTAATCTGGAACAGAACAGTGTTTACTTGAACCTAAAGTAAGTAACTGCCAGTAACTCCTTGGCAATTCCCCTGTTGAGAATTGGATTAACACTTTCAGCTGAGGACACAACATGAACGTTCACCTGTTTTGCATGCTGTGCCATAAAATATACAAATTTTCTGTCATAAAAGAATCAGGATTTTGTTGTGAGAAAAAATAAAAACGAACATAGCTCGGCATTCCTAGTAGGACACAAGTTGTTGTTTCTGATATTATCTGCCATGTGATGATGCTTACAAACATACATTTTTATAATGCGAAGAAACTACTTATTCCTAGAATTAAGTGTGTGAGAGGTGAGTCAGTGACAGATTATAACTAACCATACAGTATGGACATATCTCTTGAACAGGCTGGCAAATGTGTTACTCTTCTATCCATTCATTACCCCAAATTAGGTAACTTTCCCTTCGGTGTTGCTGATTTAAGGTGACTGTGTGTAAATAGTGTTTAAAAATGTCGAGTCTTGTCAACCTGTTCATCGCTGACATTTAACGTATCTTTTAACAACAACAACAAAAACTCTCACATCAAAAGGTTTCAGCAGTTAAAACAGAATAATTGACTCAATGCTGAACATGTGAATACAGAATCTTGTCTTGCTGTGCTCAGTGGGAGTCCACTTTAGGATTTCAGCTTTGAAAATAGCTAACTGGGGGCAGAATAATTATTTCTTTAATGTCTGACGTTTATTTCTTCTTTGATTTTTAAGAAAGACATTTTATTTGTGGGAAAATTAAAACACCACATGCATAAACATACAGGTAGTCCTCAACTTAAGACCGTTCATTTAGTGACTGTCTGAAGTTGTAACGGCCCTGAGAAAAGTGACTTACGACCATTTCTTTCACACTTATAAACCATGGCAGCATGCCTGGGGCCATGTGATCAAAATACAGACACTTGGCAACTAACCCACATTTATGACGGTTGCAGTGTCCTGGGGTCATGTGATCCCCTTTTGCAACCTTCTGACAAGCAAAGTCAATGGAGAAGCCAGATTCACTTATTAACCACCGTGTTAATAATTTAACAACTGCAGTGATTCACTTAACAACTATAGCAAGGAAGGTCACGAAATCAGGCAAATTCACTTAATAATTGTCTCACTTAGCAATATAAATTTTGGGCTGAGTTGTGGTCGTAAGTCGAGGATTACTTGCATTTATAATAAAGCTGTACAGTAATGTCACGAGAGATAGAAAACCTCAGAATTATCAGTAATGATTTGTTACACTTAAGAAAATGGGTGTAATTTGCCTTATAAAGACAAACAAACTAGTGCACAAAAATAAGAGTATTCCAGTACTGAAACAGACGCTATGTAAAAGGGGCTATTTCTGAACACTCCCCACCATTTCTGAAGTGACGATAGAAAGGCTTTTCAGCAAGATCTAGCGACTAGACAGGTTCATGCAGTCAGTATTTTAGATGCCAGCATGGTATTTGAGTGTTAGCAATTCTTAATGTTGCCTACTTCTTTGGGAATCTCAAGAAGGTGTTCTTTGTAATTATTTAATGTATCAGATTGTGGTTCTGTTTGTTTTTGAAGGCTTTTAATTTTTAATACAGTTTTAAATTAAATTAGGTGACCAGCTTTCATGGAGAAATTGTTGGATTTTAAAGTTTTCTTCTTCTTATACATAAGGGGTGTCAAACTGCCGGCGGGCTGGACATGTCATCTGGAAGCCGTGCCCACCCCATTGCCGGCAATGGCAACGGCGATGGCAAAACTCTCCAGATACGTTGCGCGACATCACGTGATATCGCGAGTTTGACATGTCTGTTATACATTGTTAAACTGTTTTGTCTTCCCTATTTCATTCAACAGGCTATTTATTTATAGACAGAATAATTAACATAAAAGATGCTTCCTCCCAAGACACAAAATCTTTCTATCAAGTATAGTGGATCAAATTGGAGAATTAATTTCATAACAGGGCTCCATTGAAAACTTGATATCCAGATCACAGACTTCAGTAAGGAAATGTTTGATTTCACCTCGTCTTACATCATGAAGCATTATGTAAACATTATAAGCCTCATAATGCCTGTACTGAGCCCAAATTTTATGTTGCTAAGTGAGAAATTTGTTAAGTGAATTTTGCCCCATTTTATGACTTTTCTTGCCACATTTGTTAAGTGAATCATTGCAGGCAGTGCTTTTTTTGTAAAAAAAAAAGGTGCCGGAACTCAGAGGTGCTGTCACTGGGAGCGATGCTGGTGTCTTGCTACGGTATGGACGCCCGTCCTTTTCACCCCCGCCCCTGCGGCTCAGAGCCACATGCCACAGGGATTCCCCTCCCCACAGCCACTGTGGGGATTCCCTGCAGTTGCCATGCCGCAGCCTGTGCTGAGCCCCCACCCAGAGCTGCTCTGAACCCCGACCCAGAGCTGTGTTCCTCATGGCAGTGGTCACCGGTGCCAAACAGCTGATGGCCTCCGGCACTGGCACTCGTTCACTTACTGTCCCGTTGCTTCCAAATGCAGTAAGTGAGTGGGTGAGCAAGTGGCGTTTGGAAGCGTTTGGAAGCGATGGGGCAGTAAGTGAGTGAGTGAACGAGCAAATGGCGTTTGGAAGCGACGGGGCAGTAAGTGAGTGAGCGAGCGAGCAAGAGGCCTTTGAAAGAGACTGAATGAGTGGGGGAGAGACTGAACGAGGTGACTTTGAAAGAGACGGAGGAGTGAGTGAGAGCGACTGGAGGCATTTGTGAGCAAAGTGTGAGTGGGGGGCTTTTGCGAGCGAAGGGTGAGAGAAAAAGGGAAAAGTGAGGGGGGAGAAGGGAAAAAGAAAAGGCATTGACCTGACTTCCTCTGTTACAGGAGTAGAAGGAAGCATTAACATTGAACCTCAACTTTTTGCTTTTCTATAATATTATAAACTAGCCATTTCTATAACAATAAATGAATCTAACCAATGAAACCCAAAATACCCCCCCTTTTTTAAATCATCAAGTTTTTGACACCTTGTTAAGCACTGGTGATTAAAGTGATTTAGTTGTAATAGATGGTTATAGATTCAAAATAGTTTTCCAGAGTATTTACAAAAGATACTATTTTTTTTCTAGCATCAGCTAAATTAGACATATTACATTGAGAAAAATGTTTCTCATTTCTTTCCTGTTACCTTTATTGATTTCATTGCAGAGATGTTAGTTAACATAGGAAATAGTTTATTTTGTTATCTAATGTTACCTTCCAAAAGACAGAAGCAGATGAAAAATGTGAGGTTCTTTCCTGTTGGCTTTCTTGAATTAGCTGTTTTAGATTCTAAAAGTTTAGTTCCTAAAGAAGTAACCTTGTAAATAATTTTAATGTCCTCCTCTAGTTTAGGGTAGGCAACCTTGGCTCTTTTATGACTCAAGGACTTCAACTGCCAGAATTCCTGAGCCAGCATGGGTCAGCTTGGAAACCTCTCTCTTTCCTCTCAGCATGGCTGGCTCAGGATTTCTGGGAGTTGAAGTCCATGAGTCATAAAAAAGAGCCAAGATTGCCTATCCCTGCAATAGAGGGAGCTTTTTTTTGCAAAAAAAAGGTGCCGGAACGCCGTTCTGAGTGTTCTAAGAGAAAAAAAGCCCTGACTGCTCGTCTTAAAATAATAACACGGTTGTTAAGTGAAAGTGGTTTCCCCTTGACTTTGCTTGTCAGAAGGTTGCAAAAGGGGATCTCATGACCCTGGGGCACTGCAGCCGTCATAAATGCGAGTTAGTTGCCAAGTGTCTGTATTTTGATCAAGCGTCCGAATGTAAATCACATGACCATGGGGATGATGCAATGGTCATAAGTGTGAAAAATGGTCATGTCACATTTTTCAGTGCAGTTGTAACATTGAACATTCACCAAGCGAACTGTTGTAAGTTGAGGACTACCGGTATTCAATAAACTTAGTCTTCAGGCATATATTAATTGTTAACTCCTTTCTTTCATCTACAGTACTATTTTCATCAAGACAAGCATGAGCCACAAATTGATACTGATGGCAATGGTCATTCTAGACTGTTTTTTACCACCAGGGAGAAATTCTGTTGTCAACCACTGTATTATCATGATGACCTACAGAGTATTTGTTTCCAGACATGTTTAAAATACAACCTTTTCCAAAGCTCTACTGTCACCTGGCTCCACTGATGCCAGAAAAGAGAGAGTGCGAAGAGAGGATTCAATAAAGTGCATTTCCACCTAGCAAGATCCAAGGAATTTGTTAGAGAAATTGTAGCAAAAATGCAACTCAAGCCACAGGCTTAATGTAAAAAAATACATTCTAAAGCTTTGATGCATTGGACCCTTAGTGGAGCTTGGCTATGCTCACAACATTTATTCAGAGGTAAATGTCACAATGAATTGAGTTAGTCATTTGGTTAACACTGAGAATAATGTATGATTTTCTTTAGCTCTTATGTGCAATGCATGTTATTATCGCTTCTCATTTTCATTTTAAAAACATTGAAGGATAAGCTTGCCTAACTGCCACTTTAATTATTTAGGTACATAATATACTGGGGACAAGGGGAGTTCTTACCTCTTTGGTCACAATGGCATTACAAGATAGGCTAAATAAAAGCATATATTAGTGTGTTATCTAATAGTAATTGCCCAGCTAAGGGGTATTTTGTCTATACATGCGTTTTTGATGAAAAAAATACTGAAATTGCTTCCTATTTATGGTTCTTTTACTCCTTCCATCTATATCTGACAACTTAAAGCTATATAGTTCCCCTTTTTTTAGGTTGTATCCAGGTGTCTCAATTAAATATTTAAACAAAGACAGCTCTATTGTCTCTTTATTCTTCACTGCCAACGTAAGACATGGTGGGTTATGTGTGACTGATGAGATACAATCCTTCATACTTTGACTTCAGTAAATAGAAGATTTAAAACACTTTCAACAAAAAAAACTTGGCTAAAATCATTTGCAGAATAAAAATCTATTTCAGCTCAATGTCCTGAAATATCCTGAAATACATGTTTAAATGCATTATGCTTTTAGTATAAAGCAAAATAGTGCTTCAGTATTAATCTGTGTGAAATAATCCTTTTGTGCAAATTAAGAAAATGTATCTGGTCTCTTCATTACTTAATAGTGAATAATTTATTTTCTGTTATACTACTGTCTGAAGTATTTTACCCTGGCCTGTAGCCAAAAAACTTCCTAGAGTAGCTTATAAGAAGTCAGTTCACGCCTACAGATTTACAATCTAAAAGATACAACATAAAAAGAAAAGGGATTAGGAGAGAAAATGGGAAAGTAAACTTAGGCATCATTAGTTAACATTTATTACTGTTTGTTTTCTTATAGTTATTTTACTGTGCAAACAAACATATTTCCAATCTGATCTATGAGTAAAGCACATCTCAGCATACCAGTGTAAACTAATGACATAAAAAAAATCACAAATACATAATGGTCCATGAAAACCAACTTTCCTAACTATTTTAAATGAGTAAGAATGCAGCAGCATCTATTTTTATTTTGCTGTGACATCAAAACTTTTAGTTAGTTTGGTTTCATAGTGAAATTAACCCAAGAGAGAATATTCTGCCCAGAAAGTCAGCACAGAAATACTGTACCAAGATTTTAAACAAACAAGAACTCATATAGTATTTTCCTTTCCTCACTTTTTGTTTCTCAATCCTTGTTCATTTCCAAAACTTTAAAGGTAAAGGTAAAGGTTCCCCCGCACGCACATGCGTGCTAGTCGGTCCGACTCTAGGGGCCGGTGCTCATCTCCGTTTCAAAGCCGAAGAGCCAGCGCTTGTCCGAGGACATCTCCGTGGTCATGTGGCCGGCATGACTAGACGCCAAAGGCGCACGGAACGCTGTTACCTTCCCACCGTAGTGGTCCCTATTTTTCTACTTGCATTTTTACGTGCTTTTAAACTGCTAGGTTGGCAGAAGCTGGGACGAGTAACAGGCGCTCACTCTGTTACGCGGCACTCGGGATTCGACCCGCCAAACTGCCGACCTTCCAATCGACAAGTTCAGCGTCCTAACCCACTGAGACACCGCGTCCCTTCTTCCAAAACTTTAGAAACAGCTTAAAACTGGAGTGGTGCAACATAACTAACACTGAAAAAGCTTCATGTGGAACATAAAAACTGCTATTATATCAGATGGCTATAATTCTTTTCCTCTGAGACAAGGAAGAAAGAAAAGATGTAATGACTTACACAAGCTGTCCAGGTGAAACTATTTCACATCTTATACTGTTTTTTTACAAAAAAATGTAGTGAAATAAAGTCAGGAATAGATGCTAACATTTATAATGTATAACAGCATGAGCATTTATTTTGTCACATGCACTAAAAACATTAAGTATAATGATTCTTAAAGGAGTGTGTAATATATTCACAAATGCCTGAAGTTTTTTGAAGAATGTGTGGTAAACAGTTCCTCTTAAAAGTTTGTGATAATGTGCCTCATTATCAAGAGCTTGCATATTTTCAATATCCACCCAACTCTGTGGTATTATTATAATTCTGAAAAGGTCAGAATGACAAAGATATTGATATAAAAGAATCATCATACTGCAGGCATGAACTTTGATCAGATAGGGTTTCAAGTTGATTTATAAAATGAAGACGTATCTGACATAGCAGATTAGTCTTTAAATGGCATTTGTTTTATAATGAGCAATTAAACTTTTATTACAGATAAATTTAAATAATATAACACATGATTTGTTCTATTGTCCTTTGTAAGTTGATGTGGTGAATGAAAGAAAGCCTAAATTAAAACTCTGAAATAATTTATGAAAATACTGTGTTCTTAACATTGTCTGTCTGTCATGATATCTTACCATCTTCTTTTTCTTTCCAAGAACTATATCAGATAATATATTTTCCCATTCTATGGCCAGAAATACTATGATACTGGCAACATACCCAGTGCTATGCAATATGACAATTGTTAAAATGAGATCAGAAATATCTGGCAGGAATGGTAAACCTTGTGAAATTAGATACAGGTAGCCCTTGACTTATGTTAATTGAACCCAATATTTCTGTTGCTAAATGAGACAGGATGAATTTTGCCTCATTTTACGACCTTCACAGTTAAGTGAATCTCTGCAGTTGTTAAAATTAATAACATAGTTGTTAAGTGAATCTCACTCTCCCATTCACTTTGCCTGTCAGGTTGCAAAAGGTGATCACATGACACACACACACACACACACCTGACACTGCAGCTGTCATAAATATGAACCAGTTGTCAAACATCTGAATTTTGATTATGTGACCATGGGGATGACGCAATGGTCATAAGTGCTCTTAAAAGTCATTTTTTTTCAGTGCCCTTGTCCCCTTGAATGGTCGCTAAATGAACTGTTGTAAGTCGAGGATTAGCTGTATCGAAGATATATTCACAAGCAATTGCTCCTGGAAAGAAAGAAAAATTGGAGAGAGCTACTAGGTGTGGTACTCCTGATCCCCTAGCTTACATCACACTTTTCCAAGCTGAATCACAGCAATTTGGCGCGCCAGACCTTTGCTCCTTCCGGCGCAATCTCAAAACATTCTTTTTCGAACAAGCTGGCCTGGTCTGACGGGATGGGGTTGGGTTTTTAAAACTAGTTTTAACTTTAATATGTATTGATTTTATGGGCATGATGTGTAATGACTTTTTAATTTTTGTATTCGATTTTTATTGTGTATTGCCCTGTTCACCGCCCTGAGTCCTTCGGGAGAAGGGCGGTATAGAAATCAAATTATTAAATTAAAATTAAATTAAATCTTTAATCTGGACTCTCAGATGCATTAAGACAGAATTCTCAGCTCCTTAGCTGCAAGCCGAATGATTTTCTTCGAAAACAAACATGCCCCAAACCCTCGACCTAGCAGTCCGACGAACAAGTCAATTGATTAAGCATTGCGCGAGAGGCAGCGATCCTGAACCTTGGCCGCAAGAGAGCCCCAAAGCCACCGACCCGAGGCAATCTGCAGAACGACGCCCGGCCGAAAGGGGGCACTACACTACCTAGCTTCCCCTAGCCTAGTCTGTGAGTCGACAATCGTTGAGGACGGAAGGGGAGGGGGGAAGGAGGGGGGGGGAAAGGAAAGCACCGAGATCACACATGCGCAGTCGGGGAAGGCAAGGGAGGTCAGCGCAGGCGCAGAAAGCCCGGGGGAAGCTGAAGGCGGGGCGGTTGTAGTAGGCCCAAATCAACAATATGGCGGCCTGGGGTTGCTCCACTACCCAACTTTGAGGGGTTTCAGAGGCCTCGCCTCTCTCTTCTACCTCAGATCTTCCTCGGCTCGCCGGCCATGGCCCGGCACAGAAATGTCCGCGGCTACAACTACGACGAAGGTAGAGCGAGTCGCTATCGCTTGTGGAGAGCTTGTTATTGTCCTCCCTTCACTCAGAGCGCCCTTTTCGCTCT
The DNA here is from genome assembly GCF_947247035.1 of Vipera ursinii. Lineage (NCBI taxonomy): Eukaryota > Metazoa > Chordata > Lepidosauria > Squamata > Viperidae > Vipera > Vipera ursinii. The sequence continues at coordinate 266,157,602 of NC_139512.1, read as the reverse complement.
CGAGAGGGCTCCGAGCCGCCTTCCGAGGCCGGTGCGAGGAGCGTTAGTTGGCATCGCATAACGGGTCAGCCTGGCTTTTGCGGGAGGGGGCGGGGGAGGGGAGCCAGCGGGAAACGGCCGGGAGCCAAAGGAGGTCCGGCTCCTGCACCCGAAGGGAGGCTGCTTGTTGTCAACTAGGCCGGCTTGTTTTCGGGAAAAGGGCGGCTTTCAGCCCGTTATTACGCGTTCCCTCGTATCCCGAAAGACCGAGAGAGGCTCGACGATTTGAAGCCGGACAGAGTGGTCTCCACGCTCAAGCTGGCAAGACTTAACTCGCTTTCGGTTGGATAATAATGGTCGTCAACAAAGTAGGGCGTTTGAAAACAACTCGACGTTTCCGCGGGGCTTCCACGTGGGATGCCTTTGATGAACGCATACTAGAAGAAGACAAAAGGGGTGGGGTGGGGTGGGGCGGAGGGTCGTGTGTGGATATATGACAGTCTTATCTCACAGCTGACAGGAGGAGGAGGAGGACTTTGGTGGCCTGTGTGGAAAGCCCAGCGGAAATAACATCTCAGGGGTCTTCAAACTTGGCCCTTTTATGACTTGTGGACTTCAACTCCCAGAACTCCTCAGCCAGCTGGCTGAGGAGTTCTGGGAGTTGAAGTCCACAAGTCATAAAAGGGCCAAGTTTGAAGACCCCTGTAACATCTTGTCCGTATAGAACAGCGTTTCCCGTGGACTTCAACTCCCAGAATTCCCCAGCCAGCTATGCTGGCTGGGGAATTCTGGGAGTTGAAGTCCACGCATCTTCAAGTTCCTAAGGTTGGGAAACGCTGGTATAGAAGACGCAACACTAGAATGAACAAAGCAGATGGCTTCATAAGTCTCGCTTCTGTTTTGAGTGTTCCCTGTTTAAGACATTGGGAGACGCGTTCTGTGTTGTAGAGTTAATGATAGCTTCTTATTTAAACATTTAAGCTGGTTCAAATTGGGCACACATTATATGATACATTTATTTATTTATGTATTTATTTTAATCCCATTTATATCCCGCCCTTCTCCAAAGACTCAGACAATTTAAGCACAAACCAACGTGCTTAGCAATTTAAGAAAAGGATGCACGAGTCTAAAACAGATTTTGGATTCGTGGGCAAGTGTGTATGAACTTAAGAGATTTAAATCCAAATGTTAAACTTTATTTCTAAATCTTGTCCAATGATTGCAATTGCACCTTTTCAGATTATTAAATATGTACTTAATACTGGGTTAAATCATGTGACCAAAAGGATCCTTTTTTTTTAGTCCACCCACCCACCCACATCTCTTATTTTTAACATAGTTGTTATTTCATCCCTTATTCTTCTACATTGTGACTATTTTAATCTGCAGTATTTTATTTCAACATATGCATAGGAGAAAAATATTTTAAATCCTGATCCCAAGTTCAGGAATGTAATAGTTCCATACTTAGACACTGAAAATAAGTAATAATTTTTAAACTGAAGTAGTATGCTCCTGTTAAATTATTACAAGTGATATGACATTGACTTTAAAGATTACTATCAAGCAATTGCCTACTTGCATTTAATTTCTCCCTACATGTCCTCTGAAATTAAGGAGAACTTTTAGTATACTCAGAAGGAATATCTTCTGTGCATGCAATATGCATGTCTAGGTGAAACAGGTGTCCTCTGACAATAAACCACTATGGCTGCTTGCAACTATCAGGCAGAGAAAGGCATTTTGCTTGTGAAATAAAGCACTTCAATTGGCCTGATCTTTTGAGATTGACTTGCAGTATCTAAATATTAAGTTTGAACTTTTAAAATACTTCAAATTCTACAATTAGAATATTCAAGTTTATATTATATTAATATTTAATATTAACACTGTGGTTCAAGCTTATTTCCTTAAACAGAATATATACTGTTGTAAACAAAGTGAAACACTATTGAAAAAAATGCTAAAATGGTATTTATTTTTTGTTGCTTTCTATGGGCAGGTTATAAGTTCTAAATGTATTGGGATAAGAAATATCTGAAAAGACCTGATGCATTTTCAGGAAGAAGATGTAAATAAAAGAAGTTCCAGGAATTAAATTGTCTTTAATGAATATATTTAAAAAAACTCAAGTGGAAATGCTATTTAATTACAATGTCTTCTGATGGTTGCTAGAATAAAATAAGACTATTATTCAAAATTACAGTCATGAGAAGGTTGGTTTTGTTTTTGCCCTTCAGACTTTGAAGATGATGACCTTTATGGGCAATCTGTAGAAGATGATTACTGTATCTCACCATCAACAGGTTTGCATTACATTTTGCCATTATTGTTTTATGGTGTAGGTTGGTGCCATTTGATGTGCAGCCATAGGCTGCTGCCTCTGTATGGTATGTGGACTAGAGAACCTGTGGCCTGTTGGATCATGGTTTCAGAGACAATTCCTTACCATATTGCTCAATATCTTCACATGGCAGAACTTCTAATATATTTGAGAAGTTCTTAAAAATTCAGGGAGATATTTAGAGAGGTGTTTGTCTTGAAAGTAGTGCATTTTGAACTGTATAGCACAGTCAAACAGAAGTTTCACAGGAAATGTTAGGACATTTTTTCATTATGTCATAAAATACTTTATGGTAATTTTTATGACATAAAATGTTTTATAAAAGTTTCCAAATTACAATTCCATAGGAGTCACGAGTCCTGGATTTTCAACTCTCTCTGTAAGTTAATTCATTTGAAGTACCTTGATTGAAAAAGGTTTCCCAATAGTGTACTATTTTGCCTAGTTAAAGGTACAGACATTTAGTGACAGTTTTAGTAATATATAGATGGATAGATGTATATAAATTAACTTGGTGTAATACTTTGATAAGAATGAAGGGAATAATGAATGGAGGCAAACATTTCTAGTACAGCTTTTTGCTTATGAGCACTTCAGAAATTGGATTGGAGTTGATATCTGGTAAAATCAGCTTATTTGAAGTATACTACTGCTTGTCTGAATTTCTTATCTAAATCTTAGTAACCTAAACTTTACTATCATGTATATCTCTTTTCAAACCCACTCAGCCAAAGCAAAAGCAATAGAAATAATGAAACTTCATATATAATAGTTGATGTATTTAAAAGGACTTTGGGGATTATTAATACCATATGATTATGCTAAACAAATACTTTCATCATCTGTAATGAAACATTTTAATTCATATGAAACTTTTAAAAGGCAAACTAATTGTGCCTCATAATTAAACAAATGGCCAAGAATAAAACACTAGAAATTAGAATCAGGTTTGCAGAAATATTTATTGTGAATTGGTAATAAATATTTGTAGTTCTTGAAAAGATCAAAAGTTTTAAGAATAGAAAGGCAAATTAATTATGGACATTTCACCCAGATAACCCTTGTTCTGTTCTTATTTTATTCTAGCTGCTCAGTTTATTTATTCAAAACGAGAAAATACTTCAGTCTCTGGCAAACCTCTAGAGGAATATGATGATGAAGACTCTGAACATAGCAATTGTATCTCCAGTCACCAGCTGACTGGACTTGAAAAAGGTATTATACAAACAATAACTTTCATTCATTTAATGTGTACATTGTGTGCTCTGTTTATTGGTTTACAGAAATACTTGATTTTCAATAAACTGATGTACTTGGCTGACATCTGGTATGTAAAAATTCTAACACGAAGCAAATGATGGTAGAAGGTGGAATGACGGATGGGGCAAGGAGACTTGGTATCACTCTGTTTAATCTACTTTGTTAGATACATCATTTCAATAATTCCCAGTGAGAAGTACTCAGAAATTACTCAGAAGCTAGTCTGATTTAATCTAGTAAATGTATGATTTCACAAATTTGACAGTTTCTGTAAAGGGATTAGTTCCATTGCCACTAATTTGTATTGCATTAGCATGCTTCTTACACCACTGGACATGCTAAATATTTCTCTATAAATTTTCAGCACACTATGAACTTAAATATAACAAGGATTTATTTATTAAGTTTATGTTGTCTCTTAAAAAACAAAAACTGGACAACTAACAATACTTAAAAACAGAATAAAAGCAACATTACAAAATTATAAACAACAAAATAGCAGCTGGAAACCAACCCATCGCAAGAATTAATATAGCCATCTGATGGCTGTCCCATACCTCTGTGACCTCAAGCTTGGTCTTCAAACCAGGTCTTGTTAAAGGTCAGTGGGTTGGGATAAGTTTGATCTCCAGGTGAATGATATTCCACAGGGTGCATACGCTGACAGACAGAATTCTTTTCATGGATCCAGCTGGAACACTTCTGATGGATGGAATATGAAGCATGCCTCTCCCGGTGGATCTTACAGGATGGGTACATAGAATTGCGGAGTCCCATAAGTAACCCATCCTCAAAGTTGACTACCAGCACTTTGAATTAAAATCAGAAGCGCATTGGCAGCCAACGGAGCTTATGGAGAGTGTCTGTGAAGATCCACAATCATTCAGGTCATGGTTGTCTCAAAGGTGCTTTTTTTCTTCAAAAGGCAACTGGACTGCTGGACTGTTTTTTTTTTCCTTGAGGAAGAAGAAAATATTTTGTTTTATATCCAAGAAACTTCATCAGTTCTGATGTCGGTGATGGAATGATGGGTACCTACAGAAGACTGGATGGTGGAATGGAAAGACAGGTTCTGATAGGATGGGGGTGGGGAATGGAAGGATTGTATTTCTTTGCAGTCATCTGTCCTTAGCACTCTCTGAGAGCTGTTGAGGCCACTTGGGGGGTTTATCTGTGCTCTCATAGTCACCTGAATCAGGATGCAGTTGCTTGTGGAATCTTCAAACTACTGCAAGGGCTGAGTTGTAAACCGAAGATAAGTGGTTGAGGGATGGGTGTTCAGTTCCAACATAGATGGATTCTTTTACCCCTCTTTCAAACCAGTGATACTCTCTATCCAGAATGTGGACTTGCTATCTTCAAAAGAGTGGCCTTTGTCTTTCAAATGCAGATGGACCACTGAATCTTGTCCTGATGGGTTTGACTTGCTGTGTTGTGGTATGCATTTGTGAAGTGGTGGTTTTGTTTCACCAAAGTACAGGTCTGCATATGTTTCACTGCATTGTATGCATATATCACATTGCTTAGTTTGTGCCTGGGTGTTTTATTCTTGGAGTGAACAAGGTTCTTCTGCCTTAGTGTATTCTTGGGTTAAGTGTACATGTACGTTGTGTTGGTTGAAAATCCTCCTGAGCTTTCCAGATATTCCTGCCATGTGTGGAATGACAATGTTGCTGTGTTTTGTTCTCTTCTTTATAATGGAGGAGCTCTTGCTAGGTCTTTTTTTTGGATTTGATGAAGGCCCAGTTAGGATAACCATAAGTTCTGAGGGATTCCTTGATATGTTTTTGTTCTTTTTCTTTTCCCTCTTTACTGGTAGATAAAGTTTCAGCTTGGTGTAGGGTTCTGATCACTCCCATTTTGTGTTCCAGTGAATGGTGAGCATCAAAATGCAAATACTGATCTATGTGTGTGGGTTTTTTGTAAATTTCAGTGTTAAGACTTCTGTGTTCCTTAATGTACACAGTACAGTCCAGGAAAGCCAGACTGTTTTCTTTAACGTCTTGCTGTGTGAATTTAATGTATTTGTCCACAGAGTTGATGTGTTTGGTAAAGGTGTCCACTTCCTGTGTTTTAATCTTGAGCCATGTATTGTCCACATACCTATACCAGTGAGTGGGTGGAAATTAGGGCTTTGGTTTCTACCTCTTCTATGTAGAGATTGGCCACAATGGGGACACATGTGAACCTACGGCACAGGCGTGTTTTTGTCTGAAAAAACCTTCATTATATTTAAAATGAAATAAAATTATGCAGCAGAAGTGCTGCAAAGTGCCAATGATATGCACTTCTAACTCCACACCGCTGCATTTTTCACAAGCCGAAGTTTCCAAATACTTTCAAAGGCAGACCCGTGAAGTCCACATTGCAGGGGTCCTATTGCGAGAAGACCAAATCATGAGTGACTGTGATCAGAGCTCCTAGGTCAGGAACAGTTGCAGTTGGCACACAAGTGCAGCTATGCAGAGATGCTTCTGGCCGTGGTTGCCATTTGTTCTTTGAACAGGAAGTCCTCAGGTTGGACACAGATTTTGCCCAGGATAACTGAACAATCTAATCAAAGCTGCCAATTTTGCCATCTCTGCAAATTCTATCAACTTCACCATCCATTTTTCCATAGTAGGTATTTGTAAGTCGTTTTAACTTTGTACATATAAAAGTCTTGACACTAATACCATATGTAAAAACATAGTTTTGAAAGATTTTTCAGTCTATTTTTACTTGAAAAACACTCGGAGTATTTGTGAGAAACTGAAAGAAATGAAATTTTGATCTTGGGATTTTGGTGTTTAATGTATTTTTTAATCTATATCTGTATCAAAGAAATACGGAAGTCATTCTTTTTCTATTTTGTTTACTTTTTCTTTTTGCACTTTTATCTTGCTTTTCTCCTGACATTCCCTTTTTCCAATATTCTTTCTTGCTCATCATTTATTCATTTTTAATATAATATTTAGTATATGACTAGAGTAGAGTAAAACAGAATAAGAATTGGAGTACTTTATTTGGTCAAGTGTGATTTGGCACACAAGGAATTTGTCTCTGATGCAGAAATAATAGTCTTTATATTATTATGCTACATTATGTTAATTATGTTATATTATGCTATGTTACATTATATCTTATATTGGAGCAGAACAAGTGATGGATGGTCCCCAGAACTAGGGCCCAAAACCAAGGGCTACTAGGAAGTTGCATTATAGTTTTAGCCCATTTTTTAAATATACTGTATATGCATAGTGAGGGGAAAAATTATTTGATCCCCTGCTGATTTTGTATGTTTGCCCATTGACAAATGGTCATTTTAATGATAGGTTTATTTTAACAGTGAGAGACAGAATAACAACAATAAAATCCAGAAAAATGCATTTCAAAAAGGTTATAAATTGGTTTGCATTTTAATGAGTGAAATAAGTATTTGACCCCTTCACAAAACATGATTTATTACTTGGTAACAAAACCCTTGTTGGCACACAGAGGTCAGATGTTTGTTGTAGTTGGCCACTAGGTTTGCACACATCTCAGGAGGGATTTTGTCCCACTCCTTTTTACAGATCTCCTCCAAGTCATTAAGGTTTCAAGGCTGACGTTTGGTAGCTCGAACCTTCAGCTCCCTCCACAGATTTTCTATGGAATTAAGGTCTGGAGACTGGCTTGGCCACTCCAGGACCTTAATGTGCTTCTTCTTGAGCCACTCCTTGGTTGCCTTGTCTGTGTGCTTTGGGTCATTGGCATGCTGGAATAGGGTACATGGCCCCATCCATCGTCTCTTTGATGCAGTAAAGTTGTCCTGTCCCCTTAGCATGAACACCCCTAAGGCATAATGTTTCCACCTCTATGTTTGACAGTGGGGGTGGTATTCTTGGGGTCATAGGCAGCATTCCTCCTCCAAACATAGCGAGTTGCGTTGATGCCACAACACTTTCACCCAGTTTTCCTCTGAATCATTCAGATGTTCATTGGCAAACTTCAGATGGGCCTGTACATGTTCTTTCTTGAGCAGGGGCACCTTGCAGGTGCTGCAGGATTTCAGTCTTCCATGGCATAGTGCAGTGGTGGTGAACCTATGGCACGCGTGCCAGAGGCGGCACTCAGCCCTTTCTGTGGGGACATGCGCCATTCCCTGGAGATGGCAACTGTCTCTTCAACCAGCTGTTTGCTAACTCGCCAAGGCCCCATGTGGCCGGATGCATCCCGGCATGGCTGATTTCTCCACCCCCTCCGTCCCATCCCTCCTGGCCTTGCAAGCTCTCCTTTTCCTAGGCACGAGCCACTGCATCGCCTCCTCAGTGTCGGCTGGCCATCTAGCTCAGAGGCAGCTTCTTTGAACTGCTGTCAGCGGGCTGCAGAGCCCCAGAGTGTGCCGGTCGAGGGGCCAGCAGGCTGTGGCTGCTGACAGACACCGTCAGCCCCAATGCGCTCACTGGCCTCTGTGTGTGGGGGCTGAAGGTGTCAGGCAGTTGCCGCCTGAGCCCTTGCCTTGCCCCATGGCAGTGGCACCTCTGCCCTGCCTCACCTTACCCCACAGGAGGAGCCTCCTGCCTACCGCCCCACCTGCCAGAGACCCCCTGGATCTCCCCCAACCCTGCCCACCCCCCCACAGGCATTCCTGCCCATGAGCAACATTGAGGTGACCACACTCACCTTGACCACACCCACCCAATCTGCCATGACCACCACAGCCACGTCCAGTTGGCACCCAGCAATAAATAAGTGGGTTTTGGGTTGTACTTTGGGCACTCGGTCTCTAAAAGGTTCGCCATCACTGGCATAGTGTGTTACCAATTGTTTTCTTGGTGACTATGGTCCCAGCTGCCCTGAGATCATTGTCAAGATCCTCCTGTGTATTTCTTGGCTGATTCCTCACCGTTCTCATGATGATTGAAACTCCGTGAGGTGAGATCTTGCATGGAGCCCCCGACTGAGAGAAATTGACAGTTACTTTGTGTTTCTTCCAGTTGCAAATAATCACACTAACTGTTGTCACCTTCTCACCAAGCTGCTTGGCGATAGTCTTGTAGCCCATTCCAGCCTTGTGTAGGTCTACAATCTTGTCCCTGACATCCTTGGACAGCTCTTTGATCTTGGCCATGGTGGAGAGTTTGCAATCTGATTGATTGCTTCTGTGGACAGGTGTCTTTTATACAGGTAACAAGCTGAGATTAGGAGCACTCCCTTCAGTGCTCCTAATGTCAGGTCGTTACATGTATAAAAGACATCTGGGAGCCAGAAATCTTGCTAATAGATAGGGGATCAAGTACTTATTTCACTCATTAAAATGCAAATCAATTTATAACTTTTTTGAAATGCGTTTTTCTGGATTTTTTTGTCACTCTGTCTCTCACTGTTAAACCTACTATTAAAATTATAGACTGGTAATTTCTTTGTCAGTGGGCAAATCAGGGGGAATCAAATGATTTTTTCCCCTCACTGTATCTTTATTATCTCAAGATGGTGAATGTACTTAATACTCCTGCCTCCTAATTTCCCCATCATATCACATTAGATAGCAAGAGTGATTGGCCCAAAGTTATCCAGCTAGCTTTCAGGCCTAAGAAGTATCTAAAACGTAAGTCTCCTGGTTTCTAGGGCAGCACATTAACCACTACACCAAACTGGGAGTAAGCGAAATATCCTATAGTAACTATGATACCAAATTTAACTATAGCATGATATTTGATTATTCTGCTTTGTGTGTCTCTTTCAAATACGTTGATTAAATACATTGTATCTTCAAATCTGCACTCATTTTACCGTATTTTTCAGACCATAAGACGCACCTGACCATAAGACGCACCCAGTTTTTAGAGCAGGAAAACAAGAAAAAAAATATTCTGAACCAAATAGTACCAGTATACTAAAACAGGGCTTTTCAACCTTTTCATCCATTGTACCACTTTTAGGACAAGGCAATGTCACCCAGCAACGTGTCAAAAACTTTACGCCCCCCCCCCTAAAAAGGAAAAAAATGATAAAGTACAGGTAGTCCTCGACTTACAATGATTCACTTAGTGACCGTTCAAAGTTACGACACTGAAAAAAGTGACTTATGACCATTTTTCACACTTATGACCGTTGCAGCATCCCCAGGTTCATGTGATTTACATTCTGATGCTTGGCAATCGATTCATATTTATGATGGTCACATTGTTCCAGGGTCATGTGATTGCCTTTTGCAACCTTCTGACAAGCAAAGTTAATGGGGAAACCAGATTCACTTAACAATCATGTTACTAATTTAATTTCTCTCCTTCTCTTTCTCTCCCTCTCTCCCCCTCCCTCTTTCTTTCTCCTCTCCTTCTTTCTCTCTTTCCCTTTCCTTCTTTCCCTATTTTTCTCTTTCCCTCTATTTCTCCCTCTTTCTCTCTCTCCGTTTCCCTCCCTTTCTTTCTCCTTCTCCCTCTCTATTTTTCTCTTTCCCTCTATTTCTCCCTCTTCCTCTATTTCCCTCCCTCTTTCTTTCTCCTTGTCTCTCTCTCCCTTTCTTTCTCTCCCTCTTTCTCTCTCTCCCTCTATTTCCCTCCCTTTCTCCTTCTCTCTCTCCTTCTTTCTCTCCCTCTCTTTTTCTCTTTCCCTCTATTTCTCCCTCTTCCTCTATTTCCCTCCCTCTTTCTTTCTCCTTGTCTCTCCCTTTCTTTCTCTCCCTCTTTCCCTCTCCCTCTTTCTCTCTCTCCCTCTATTTCCCTCCCTTTCTTTCTGCTTCTCTCTCTCCCTCTCTCTCTCCCTCTCTATTTTTCTCTTTCCCTCTATTTCTCCCTCTTCCTCTGTTTCCCTCCCTCTTTCTTTCTCCTTCTCTCCCTCTTTCTCTCTCTCTATTTTTCTCTTTCTCCCTCCCTCTCTCTCCCTCCCTCTCCCATTGTCCCTTCCTTCTTTCCTTCCTTCCTTCTTTCTTCCTTCCCTCCCTCTTTGTCCTTCCCTCTCCGCGTTAGAGCAGTACCTACGGAGGCAGCCCTGCGGCCCGGCTTTCTCTTGCAGAAGGCAGGCTGAAACGGAGCAAGGAATGCGAATCGGCCGATCTCGCGTTCCTGCATTCTCCTCCGCTCGGTTTCAGCTTTTCTTGCTACAAGAGAAAGCAGGCTGAAATGGAGCGAGGGAATCTCCCTCGCTCCATTTCAGCCTGCTTTCTCTTGTAGCAAGAGAAGCTGAAACCGAGCGGAGGAGAATGCAGGAGCGCGAGATCACCGATTCGCATTCCTTGCTCCGTTTCAGCCTGCCTTCTGCAAGAGAAAGCCGGGCCGCAGGGAGATTGCAGGAGCCAATTGCAATCTCCCTTGCTTTCACTTGCGGAGGTTGGGGCTGGCCATACGGATCACCTTCGGACCATAAGACGCACCCTTGTTTCCCCCCCACACTTTGGGGGAAAAAGTGCGTCTTATGGTCCGAGAAATATGGTAATCTATTTCTATAATGCACTTTTATAATAAGTGTATTAAAAAGATATTGAATAATAAGTTCAGTGTTGGAGCTACATGTATGCCCACGCTTGCTCCAAAATATCCTATTGCCTTCCAATCTGAAATGTACTATGAAATGTGTATTTTTTTTGTCCTGGGTGAAAATGCTGATTATTTAAAAGAAATTAGACTCTCTATTTTCTGCTGTTTGCATGATTTTTTCTGCAAGATTTCCCCCCTAATAATTCATTATTTCATCCCGTTATTTAGGTCAGCTAAATTCATGCCTTGATCATATGAAAGAAGTACTTGGAGATTCAGTGCCAGAAAAAATACTGGTGGAAGCAGTACTCAGCAGTAACTTTGATATACAGCAGGCTTTGGATTCTATCCTTGCACAAGACAAGAAGCAAAATATGAAGACCAAGAATGAGGATAATGTAATTGTAGGAAGGCCAACTAAAGGTATGTTTATATTTATATTTGCAGAATTACAGGTAAAGTTTTTAAAAGGGCACTTTATATGTGTGTGTGTTTGTGTGTGTGTGTGTGTGTGTGCGTGCGCGCACACACCTTTGACTCAGTCTAGACCCCTGATCATTACATGGGCAAGTTCATGCAGTTGTCTTGGCAACATTTTCAGATGCACTTTGCTACTACCTTCTTCCTAGCACTTAGAGAGAGTGACTGGCTCAAGGTCACCTAATTGGCTTTGTGTCTAAAGCAGGGCTTGAACTCACTGTCTCCTAGTTTTTTAGCAAGTACCCCAAACTGATTGTCTAAGAAAAACTACTACTCTTTCTGTAAATCGAGTAGCTAAATAATACGTATAAATGTAACACAAAAGCTGACTTTGTAATAATGCCGCTTGGGTGTGTGTGTGAAAGCCCTAATAAGCAGGCATATACATAGAATGAAGGCTACTGCTAAGCTTGTAAGCTGCCCTGAGTCTTCGGAGAAGGGCGGGATATAAATGGAATTTAAAAAAAAAAGTGCTACTTGGGATACGGTACAATTAAATCTTCCTCTTACAAAGATAAATAGGTGCATCCTGTAAATATAATTTGGAGACAAACGATGTGCTGTATTAATTACTTTAACTCAAATAGCAATTTTAGTTAAATTGAACATATATGTGAAGCTGAATTCATGAACATATAATGTATTACTCTAAATACAGTTTCAATAATGTTTGTTAATTAAATGCCTTTCGTGTTCTTTTTTCTTGATTTTGCTGTTGCCTTTCCTGCTTGCAAATTGAAACAATCTTTACTGTGACCTTGCATCTGTCTTGGAATTGTTGGCTGTTGTAAGGTAAGGCTTATTTTGTTCAGAAATATTATCTAATATTAATCACTTGACTAATTTGGTTGAAAACATTTCTGATTCCACTGGTTCCTCCTTCAGTTTTAACGGTCCAGTTGTCAATGCTGAATCCACTTATAATACTTCAGTTCCAAGTGATAAAATTTTCTTCAGATCCAAATGTTTGAAAACTCCTGCTAAAAAGAAAACTTTCACATCTTCATGCAAAACCTTGGAAAATGTTCCTTTGCCATTAAGTGATGGCAGTGAACAATCTATCAAGTGTGACACTCTCCCCCAAGCTGGGAGCAATAGCACCACAACTAGGGAATCTTGCTTTGAATGTGACACTTCGTTTAATTCAGGGACTGAATTGCTTAAAGAAAACCTATCAGAAAAAGCTTCTTGGAATTGGTCTGAATTTAAAGACCTTAAGGACTTAAAAGACATACTTAATGAAACAGGTGATTCATCAGATGTACAAGCTGGTTCATTAATCATGCCACAGAAAAAAAATGATCCTGGACCCAAAAGCTGCTTGGATAGCTATTTTGATAATTTAAAACTAGACAATATAACTAATGCATCTAATAAAATGACTGAATCTTTTGAAAGCAAAAACACGAGTAGCAGTTCCTCAAAGGCTAACAGCTCAGCATTTTCAATGTCTGAAAGTCTGTCACTGGCTGATCTTCTGCAGGAACACCAAGGAAGCAATTCAAGCAAGCCTTGCTCATTGCATAATCTTTGCAATTTACCCTCGGCAGACTTCACAGACATGGAATTAGAATATTCACCGTTGTCTCAGCTAACCAACCAACTTCCAGTATCATCTGGCATGACAGAACTCTCAGGATCCTTATCTTCCTTGACACATTCTCGGTCATCTCCAGTACAAGAGCTTGAGAGTTTATCACTTTCAGATTTAATTGCAAAATCTATTGCAGTGGACAGCCTTGAAACAATAAGCAGCCGTTCAGAATTTCATTTAGCTAAAAAGGTGCAACCTTCAGTTGTACATTCAGATATTGATCTAAGTGTACTTATTAGAAAATCAGTATTATCACCAGAGCCTGAAGGAGTACAGTTAAATACAATGCATCCAGAAACTAAAGTTTTATTTTCAAAGCAGGGACAGCAAATGCTTTTAACTAAAGGAAGCAAGAAAAGCAAAAAAAAAGTGAGGCCATCTATTTTAAAAGGCACCTTTTCATGGTCAAAAACTTTGTGTGCAAAACCCTCTGCTTTTGCTATAACTTTATGTCTTCATTACCCTTCAAAGAGATGTAAACATCAAAGTGTAAATATCCATAAGGCTTTTTTGTATGGCAGGCAAATACAAGAAGCAAAAGTTAATGAAGTTGGACCCTTAATGGCAATCCCTCCATTTGATTTCAAATCACCATCTCCTGATGATATTGTAAAATCAGGTCAAAAGAAGGCATTCACTAGGTAGTGCAATGAGCCAAAGTTAATTTTGATTATTTCTGAAGTAAACTATACAAGATTATTTTGGATTCCAAATTGGAATATATTTTGTAAAAGCAAAGTAAATTTCAGTTTATATCGGGTAGCTCAAGTTTTAGTAAAGGTTTTAAAGGATGCACTGGATTCTGGTCTTGTTATTGTTTTATTGCTTACTGAATTTTGGGTTTTTTTGGAGAAAATATTGTATGTAGTACTTCTGAAAAAACAATATTCTATGATTTCAGGTTTAAAAATTACATTGTGGAACAAATTCTTGAAAAAAATATAGTACTGCAAATTAATTCACCATGAAGCAATTTTGTTTTTAATATTTGATATGCCGCTTAGATGCTTTGAGACATGTTTTTCTTTTCCTACCTTTTTTACCTATTCATAACTCTGAATGATAATATGGTTTGTTTATCCCGGTTTTAGCATGAAATGCAAATCTGTCCAGTTTGCAAATCAGTTTGCCATTTTTATGTTGTTTTTCAAGGATCTGCATTTAAATAAATAAAAAACAAATCATATTATGAATCAGACTTTTCTTCCATCTTTTTGTCATACATCTTGAAAAATAGGTAATGAAGACTCTGTAATAGTGTATAAATACTGTTGGGTATAGTAGTAAACAATTTATAAACTCTAATGGAACCAGTTTTACTTATTTGAAAGCCAACCTTGTAAATAAGTTCTAAAAGACAGTACTGTAAACCTCTTTTTCCCCCTTCATATAGAATATTGTATAGCCAACAATGTAAGATAAGATAATGCTTATAGCATATGATAGGTCACCCAGCCACTTTTGGTGGGGAAGGAGAGCCTTGGGAGGGAGAACAGAAAAAAAACAGATCCGTGATGTGAACTTGCTGGTTGTATTTGCATCATTGGGCATTAACAGTTTTTTAAAGATTATTTTTCTTTATTCTTTCATTTAATGAAGATTATTTTTGCCAGAGTAGGTATACATGGTAGAAACTGTTGCCAATCTTTTTTTTCTGGACTGTGTATTTCTTACCTGTGTATATGGATATATTGAAATATATTAAAGGTACATGCTAAATATTTTAGATGCATGGCTAAAAAATGAAATATATAAAGTGGTTCTTTAAAAAGATTTGAAACTAATGAAAGAACTGTGTTTCTATATTGATTAATAAAGATATTTATTCTTCATTTAGTAAAATGACTACCTAATTTGGCTTAATATGGCCATATTTGGACACTTGAATCTTGAGAGTATAAGATATTTTTTTTAAAAAAATGGTGCACACAGATCCTTCATTTCTTTGTGCAGTGGGCAAAAGAATTATAGAATTTCTGTCTTTAATTTCCCATATCATCTTAATAAATGGTTAGAATTCTTCAGAAGAAGTTGTAGAATGTGGTAGAAAGCAGGAGGAGAAATATATTTTTGTTCAAAGTCTCCTTACCTGCCATCAGTATAAATATATATTTCCTTATATTTAGTAATACTGTAGCTGAATAATATTACATTAATGTAAGTGGCAGTGTGTGTGTGTGTGTATATGTATATATATGTATATATATGTATATATATGTATATATATGTATATATGTGTATGAGAGAGAGATATGATGTAATATATACTTTTTAGGTTATGTGACAATACAAATTCCATTCCATTGCATGTCAAAACAAATTATTTGTTGCAATTCAGGGAACTTGTTAAATATCAGTGTTTATACATTTTTTAAGAAAGTAAGAAAAATGTCTTTTTCATAATTTTCTGCTCCATGAAATGCTTTTCTTTTTTCACTTTTGATAAATATTCTTACAATTTTGCATGTATTCTTATAAAATTCAGGTCTCCCAATCTTTTGCAAACACAGAATTTTTCTCTATTTCCCATAGAGAAACTCTTGAATAGATGAGAAAGTAAGGAAAAGGTCTCTATGAGAGATATTGTTAGGCAGCTATACACACTTATTAATTCAAATAAGTGATAAACTACACAATTGTTTTAATATTGTGTATTTATCCAGATATATTGTAGAACAGCTATGTTGTATATAAAAATAAAATATTGTGATAAATTTTTTAAATATGATATTGATGTATATATTTAGATAAAAACAAATCTGTCCAAAGGTGACATTTTATTTTCTTAATTTTATGATTCAGATTGTTATTTGTTTCCTAGAATGTTTTAATCTACATTCAGTTTTGAAAATATTTCTGATGTTAAATATTTTTTACGTGCTTTGAGTATAATCTTTTTGTGGGGATTGTTACTTTTTTAAAAAATTTCTTTCTCCTTCCTCATCATTCACAATGCAGAAATGTAGCATAAACACTGGCCATGAGTTTACTGTGCCATATCTCTGTTAAGTAAGCTATTTATCCACTTATTCTCTAGTACGTAAGCCTGAAATTTAAAAGTAACCCAGAGATGTACTGATTTATAGAGCAGCATTCTGTAGGACTGAAGGATAGGTAGACTGTTGTATGTGTAGTGGATACTGGCCTTCTATTGTAGATAATGATCAAGCTGCAAGTTGTGTTTAAAAAGTGGGGGATAAAGTTGCATCTCTGGAGGAATCAAACATGGATTTTGTGTTCACATTTTATTAATGTTTTAGTATATTAAAGCTCTACTCTATGTGGATAAATGTAGTACAATTTTATTTGTAGTGTGTATTTTTTAAACAAGATTATTTAAATAATCCTTTAACCAAAATTTCTGTGCTTATTTGGGAGTATAAAATGGGCTAAAAACATTTAGTTTTCTGAAGTCAGCGTCACTGTTGTTTTATGCATTCAGTGTTTTAAAGTAAATTTGTCTTGTAATTTTCTTCATGAATTATATTCACAATAAAATTAAGCTTTAATCAATTGGTTCACACTACTCTTTGTGTATTTTTTGGACATCCAGAGTAGCTGTTTGATTGAAATTCCATTAATCAATGCAGTTTATTATACGTAATTGATGCTAGGAATGAGCTAGCGCCCTGTCTTTTTTAGGAGAAGGATTGTTACAAGCGGGCATAGTAGAAGGGGAAATTATTGTAATCTTTGGAGGGTATTTAGTATGCTCTTGATATTTTTTCTTATGTATCCTATTTTATATTTATTTATTTTTTATTTAGTTGGGGAGAAAGGGCAGTCTGAATTGGTTGAGGCTGATATGCTTGTCCATTTGTACAAAACTTTGATCAATTTCTACTCATTTCCTAGCAATTGATTAATTGATTTTATTATTGTTTTGTGTTGTCCATTCTGTCTAGAAATGACTCTGGTTATTTCTGTAGACCAATTATTCAGTATTACAATGAGTGGTAAATTAATTTTTTTATATAGGAATAACTAAATATTCAGAATTCCAGTAAACAGAAATTAAATTATTTTTTCACAGGTAGTTAAATTATTGTTATGTAATTCCTTAATTCTTCATTAAACCATCCTAACAGAATGGAATTCTACTAAAACCTGATTTTTTTTAAAAAAATAGATTCAGTCCTTTTCAAATGTGTTCAGATTTTTACAGCTTTCTCTTACTATGTTTTTTGAGGAGGAAAAGTATATTGGATTTGAATGTACAAAAAGCAAAAAAACGACAGATGAATTGCAAAGATATTCATGACATTTACACTCAGGAAAGAAGAAACATCTGAAGAGACATTCTTTCTGTTTCCGGTTCAAATATATCTTCACTATGTTTTTCTTTGAATCAGGGATACTGGTGGGAAATCATAATAGTTAATGGTTAATAACATTTTACGTTCTCTTTTTTGTTTTACAAAGTTAAACAATATACTTGCAAAATGCCTAATGTGCCTGAAAGCTTAATGGAAATTTGAAGTTGATATATGAAAACGTATTTCTAATCCTAAACTATCATGCCCATGTGCCTTTAATTACATTCATAATATTTAAAAATCTATTTTATATACATTTGGAGAACAGGTATGCGGTATCAAGCTATCTGTCTGGCCTACCTTTTAAATCTCCGTTATTTGTGGTTAAATGTAGAGAAAAACTTCTGCGCAAGCTACATCTAATTGCAAATTTCTGGTGAAATTCTAGAGTTAATACATATGTTCATATGTACTGGATTTTGGTGCCAGGTACATTCTTTTTTTTGTTGTTTTCAATGCTTTTTATTGTTTTGTTCTTTTACTACTGTACTGAGCCACCCTTAGGTTATGTTACATAAGATGGTCAGCTATATAAGTCTTATAAATATTGTTGCCCTGTTCATATACAATTAAGAATATTCTGCTGATAATTTTATATCTCGTACGTTTCTTGGCAAACTCTAGCTCTAATGAGTACAACAGTATGCTTGAAAAGGTGTGCACAAAATCTACTGAAGCTATAGGAATTGAAAATATAATTGAATATTAGGTTTATATTTCTGAGATCTATTCTACTACGATTAGCAAACCTTGACTTTGCAAAATAATAATAATTCAGAGTAAGGGAAGTTATGTAAATCTGTTGAATTGTATGAAGTAACTTTTTTGGTAAAGAATTTGGATTGCTTTGCAGTGAATTACTTTTTTATTATTCCTTATTAGTGTAGAGTTAAGTGAAAATACAGCGCTACTTAGCATGAACAAATGGTGCTAACATCTTAGTATTCAGAAATCTTTTTCTGTCTTAGTGGATCACAGAAATATTTGCAAATAAGTGTTCATTCAAAATAATGTATTTAAAACATGTAAATATTGAAACAGCTTATTCATTTTTTCATTATTCAGAGCAATAATATGTGGAGTATTAAACAGAATGTCTGCAAAAGTGTCTCTTGAGACATTTGCAAGTGGTGGCATCTGTCTGATACAGTGTGTGGGCTTCTGAAAGGAAGTGGCTTATGTCAGAAGCAGCGAGAAACATTTTAAAAAAATAAAATTCAGTTTATATACACCTACACTGGAAAAAATGACACTCCAAGATCTTTTCCCTAAGATGTTAAAGCCAGCATGCAGTGTTTTGGAAGAGTATTGCTTAGAAAAGTGATAGTGGATTTCTTTGATATGTATATCAACCAATAATTTACATTTTTTTTTAAAAAAACCCAGTAGGTTCAAGGTAAGATAATTTAACTGAAACAAAATTTATATTTCGATGGTTATTTCACCTAAGGCTTGTTTTAGTACTTGGAAGTCCCATTACAGAAAAATATACGTAATCTATCTGATAAGGGAATCCCACAAACATATATAATAACAGTCTTGTGAGTTGTAACTCATATTTCCATGATAAGATTAGATATTCGATAATGCAGAAAACTTAGTTTTATAAGGTTTTATATTCATCCTAGATTGTTACCCTTTTCACTCCAGATAGCTTTCTATATTTCTTTAACAGCTCTGGAAACAGCTTTAAAATTTGTCATATCTAACTTTGTTCAAAAAATGCCAAGATAGTCAGAATACGTGCTTTACTATTCAATTGAGCCCCAAATTTCTGTTGCTAAGTGAGACATTTGTTAAGTGAATTTTGTCCCATTTTACAACTTTTCTTGCCACAGTTAAGTGAATCCCTGTGGTTGTTATTAACATAGTTCTTAAGTGACTCTCGCTTCCCCATTGACTTTGCTTGTCAGGATGCAAGAGGTGATCACGTGATCATGGAACACTGCAACTTTCATAAATACAAGTCAGTTGCCAAACATCTGAATTTTGATTACATGACCATGGGGATGCTGCAACCATAAGAGCCTTGGTGGAGCAGTGGGCTAATGCCTCCTTAAGTAACACCAGCTGCCTGCAATTAGTGCAGGTTCGCATCCCACCAGGCTCAAGGTTGGTTGACTCAGCCTTCCATCCTTCTGAGGTAGGTAAAATGAGGACCCAGATTGTTGGGGGCAATAAGCTGACTTTGTAATAATGCCGCTTGGGGTGTGTGTGAAAGCCCTAATAAGCAGGCATATACATAGAATGAAGGCTACTGCTAAGCTTGTAAGCCGCCCTGAGTCTTCGGAGAAGGGCGGGATATAAATGGAATTAAAATAAAAAATAAATAAAAATAAGTCACTTTTTTCAATGCCATTGTAACTTTGAGCGGTCACTAAATGAACTGTTATAAGTCAAGGACTATCTGTAGTTCCTTTAGCCATTCTTCATATGATTTACCCTCCAGAACCTTTATATTTGTTGCTCTTCTCTGTACTGTTTCTAGGGCTTTAGCATTTTTTTTTGTATTGTGACCAGAACAGCACACTGTTCCAAATTTGGCCTCACCAGTGTGGTATAGAGCAGTATTACGACTTACCTTGGTTTTGATACTACCCCTCTGTTCATTCAGTCCAGGACTGCATTGGCTTTTTAGTAGTGCAGCACACTGCTGACTCATACTTGAATGGTCGTCCATGAGGACATATAGATTTCACTACTGTTGGGCCATGTGCTGCCTACCCTATATCTGTGCATCTGGTTTTCCTGCCTAAATGCAGGACCTTATTTTTCTCACCACTGAACTCCATCTTGTTGGATTGGGCTCAATACTTAAGTATGTCAAGATCCTTCTGAATCTTGAGTCTACTTTCTGAAGTGCTAGGAATTCACCTCAGCTTTGTGTCATCCACAACTTCGATGAGTTCTCCTTCTATACCCTCATCTAGGTCATTTATGAAGATAACGAGCACTCGGCCCAAGACAGATCCTTAAGTAACCCCACTGAATACTTACTTCCTGCAGATGCAGTTCTATTAACTACCATCCACTGAGTGCAGTTGGTCAGCCAACTACAAATCCATCTGGTAGTGGTACTGTCTATCCCCCGTTGTTCTATCTTTCCCAGAAGTAGGCTGGGGTCTACTTTATCAAATGCCTTACTACCATCTAAATACATCTGCAGCATTTCCTTGGTCCAGTAATTTAGTCACTTTAGCAAAAAAAGCAATAATATTAGTTTGGCATGAGCTGTTAAAACCATGCCTGTTTCTAGTAATCATTTGGTTCATTTCTAGGTGCTCACAAACATGTTGCTTGATGATCTTTTCCAGGATTTTCCCAGATACTGACATCAAGGTAAGTGGTCTGTAGTTTCCTGGATCCACTTTTCCCCCCTCAATTCTTTTCCAAGCCTCGGGCAGTTTTCCTGTGTTCTAGGAGCATTCAAAGATTTCATTCGGTGGTTCAGAGATTACATCTGCCAGTTCCTTTAGTAACCTGCAATGTAAACCATTTGGTCCAGGAGACTTGAACTCATTCAGAGCAACTAGGTGTTCTTTAACCAATTCCTTATTTATTTTGACCTACATTCCTCTTCTGCATCCCAGGTACTGATTTTGATAGATGTGGATAATTTTTCCTTTTGTATAAAGACAAATGCCAAAAAAGGAATTAAGTACTTTTGCCTTCTCCCTGTTGCCCATCACTTTCTTTTCCCACTATTGGACCAACCATTTCCTTGATTTTCCTCTTGCTCTTTGCCTATTGAAAATATGCAAGCCCTCTTGTAACATTTTTCATGTTGGTCCCTTTTGTCCTTTAGCTTGTCAAATGGTCTTTTCAGACATTTCTTGTTTTTTATTTCCCTTTATTACCTTTTTTTCAAGCATCCTGAACTGTTTTTTCCCCTCTAGGATTTCCATACAAGAAATCCTTCCAATTCTTTCTCTTAGTTTGTTGAATTCGGCTCTCTTAAAATCTAGAACACTATTCTGACTTTGTTCGATTACCCTTGCTTGAATTATGGTGAACCCTTGTATAATATGGTTACTCTCTCCCAAAGTTCCTATAACATCCACTCCTTTAACCATTTCATTCCTGTTAGTATCAAGTCCAGTATAGCTGACCATCTAGTTCCCCCCTCCACCTGTCAGGAACCTCAGCTCTTTAAGCAAGACCTGTAAATCCAAAAGCATTCCAAGTTTATGAGCCAATTCCACATGTAGTCCTGTCTACAACAAAGATGGAATATCCCTGTAATTAGGTTTCTGCACCCAAAGCCACTCTGTTTTCCTGGAATTAAGTCTGTGCTTGTACTTTTCCATCTAGACTCTAACAGCCTTCAGGCACCAGGATAGAACTTCTCCCATATCGCTTCTTCATCATGGGTCAAAGTGTATAGCTGGTTATCTGCATACTCCATAGTATCTAACACCATGGTGGTGAATGACCTCCCCCAATAGCAATAATGTTAAACAACATGAGCAAAAGCATTGGAAGTAGTTATCAGAAGAACAAAGAACATGACTGCTCCCCCTTCTTATTGATTGGAACCTCCCCTTCAGTAAAGACCATTGTGAAAGAAGGTCTGCCATACCCAGGTCAGGGAGGATCAATGCAATTAAGTGTTTGTTTTTTTTTTTTTTTGCAAATTAGATTTATGTCAGAGTTCACAATTTCACATTTAGAGTTCAAGTGTTTGTTTCTATAACGTAACACGTTTAGATAGTAGATAATGGTGAAGAATTTATTCAGTATTTTTATCAAGTGTTTGTTTCTATAACGTAACACGTTTAGATAGTAGATAATGGTGAAGAATTTATTCAGTATTTTTAAATGTTCTATTAACTTGGCACTATTACTGGCACTATGATATATAAATAAAAAACTAATATGCCTTTGCACATAGAACCATGAGTAAAAACTAGCTTTCACAAAGTGGTATTGTGTCCTTAACATTAGTACTGAATGCTCCATATGGCATGGCTAAAACTTAAGTGTCATATGAAAGTTTTGACCAAAAGTATGAAAGCAGAAAAGATCAGCATCTATGGGCACATATGATAATGACCATGGTACATGGAAGATTAGAAGCACATGATAAAAAACATGTAGAAGCGCATGATAAAAAACATGAATTTATCTCATGAAATCAAAGATCATAGAATAACAGAGTTGGAAGGGATCTTGGAGGTCTTCTAGTCCAATCCCCTGCTCAGGCAGGAAACCCTATACCATTTCAGACAAATGGTTGTCCAATCTCTTAAAAACCTCTGCTGTTGGAGCATTTACAACTTCATTCCACTGATTAATTGTTCTAACTGTCAGGAAGTTTCTCCTTAGTTCTAGGTTGCTTCTCTCTTTGGTTAGTTTCCATCCATTGCTTCTTGTCCTGTCCTCAGGTGCTTTGGAGAATAGCTTGACTCCCTCTTCTTTGTGGCAACCCCTGAGATATTGGAACACTGCTATCATTTCACCTGTAGTCCTTCTTTTCCTTAAACTAGACACACCCAATTCCAGCAACCATTCTTTATACGTTTTAGCCTCTAGTCCCTTGATCGTCTTTGTTGCTCTTCTCTGCACTCTTTCTAGAGTCTCAACATCTTTTTTTACATCGTGGTGACCAAAACTGGATGCAGTACTCCAAGTGTGGTCTTACCATTGCATTATAAAATGGTATTAACACTTTGTTTGATCTTGATTCTATCCCTCTGTTAATGCAGCCTAGAACTGTGTTGGCTTTCTTGGCAGCTGCAGCACACTGCTGGCTCATATTTAAATGATTGTCCACTAGGACTCTAAGATCCTGTCATAGTTACTACTATTGTGTGAGGTACCACCTATACTGCACTTGTTCGTTTGGGTTTTCTTGCCTAAATGTAGAATCTTACTTTTTTCACCACTGAATTTTATTTTGTTAGATAGTGCCCAATGTTCAAGTCTGTCAAGATCCTTCTGTATGTTAAGTCTTATCTTCTGGAGCAGGGGTATCAAACTCAATTTCACTGAGGGCCGCACCAGCATTGTGGTTGCCCTCAGGGGGCTGGGTGGGTGTGGCCTGGGTGGGCATGGCCTACTTGGTGGGCGTGGCTAGAGTGCGTATGGCCTACTGGGTGGGCGTGGCCAGCTCTACATCGTTGGCATCAAGGGTGCCTATGGGGGCCTGGATAGGAGTGGGACAGATCTGAGGGTCTCTGGCAGAAGGAGGGTCTCTGGGCCAGGGCCAAGGCAGTGGGGGCCGTTCCCTCACTGTTTCCAGGATGGCTTCGTGGGCCACATGAAACCACTTCACGGGCCGGATCTGGCCCCCAGGCCTTGTGTTTGACATGTCTGTTCTGGAGTGTTGGCTACTCTTGGCAGCTTGGTGTCATTTGCAAATTTGATGAGTTCCCCATCTATTCCCTCATTCAAATAGTTGATGAAGATGTTGAAGAGTACTGGGCCCAAAACAGAGCCTTGTGGTATGCCACTGCATACTTCCCTCCATGTAGATGCAGTTCCATTGAGGACCGCACGCTGACTACAGTTGGTCAGCCAGTTACGAATCCATCTGATGGTGATGCTGTTTAACTCATCTTTTTCTATCTTATCAAGTAGTAGGTTGTGGTCTACTTTATCAAATGCCTTACTGAAGTCCAAGTAAATATCCACAGCATTCGTCTGTTCCACTAATTTTGTCACCTTGTCAAGAATGCAATAAGATTTGTTTGGCATGATCTGTTTTTGACAAACCCATGTTGGTTTTTGGTTATGACATTGTTTTCCTAGGTGTACACTGATTTGTTGCTTGATTATCTTTTCCAGAATCTTCTCAGGTATTGAGGTCAGGCTGATAGGTCTGTAGTTTCCTGGATCTATTTTTTTCCTTTTTTGAAGATAGGAACTACTTTAGCTCTTTTCCAGTCCTCTGGTAGCTCCCCAGTGCTCCAGGATCCTTGAAAGATACAGTTCAGTGGTTCTGAGATCACGTCTGCCAGTTCTTTCAGAACCTTGGGGTGTAATCCATCTGGTCCTGGTGATTTGAACTCATCTACGATGGACAGGTGTTCAGTTACCATTTTCTTGCCTATTTTAGCTTGTGTTTATAATCTGGTTTTTACGGTACTGTTTTTGTTAGGTTGGGCTGTTTTTTCTCTTTGTGTAAAGACAGATGCAATAAACGAGTTAAGTAGTTCTGTTGCTTGTCACTTTCTTGCTACTTTCTCCCACTACTGGACCAATCATTTCCTTGACTTTTTTTTGTTTTTTACATGTTGAAAGAATCTTTTTTTTGTTATTTTTGACTTTTGTTGCAAATCTTAGTTCATTTTGAGCCTTAGCTTTCCTCACTTCATTTTTGCAGGCTTAGGCTATTTGCTGATATTCTGCCTTAGTTATGTGCCCCTTTTTCTATTTTTTCCACTTGTCCTTTTTATCTTTCAATTTATCAGAGAGTTCTTTATGCAGCCATGCTGGTTTCTTTTGAGAGCTGTTATTTTTCTTCTTCATTGGTATTTTGTTAGACTGGGCATTTATAATCTCATTTTTCAAAATTTCCCAAGGATCTTGAGTTGTTTTCCCCTTGAGGATTCTCATTCCTGGAATCCTTCCCATGAAAAAAAGTTGTTGTGTATTTGTAAACCTAATGAAGGGGAAATTATAATAAATTTGAAAGATAATGGTTTGATCTCCTACAATAGAATTAAACACATGCTTGGAAATAAATGTTTATGTTCAATTATGAATGAAACGGCTAAGATGTATGGATAAATTGGCACCATCTATATTGCTGAATAACTAATGGCGTAGGTTGTTCATAGTTGCTGTTCTGCTCCAGTGCAGAGTGAATTTGAAACACTTATGCATTTGGAGAGAGGATGAACAATGTCCTGAATGAAAGCAATCTGAGATAATTTAGTTTAGTCAATTTATTAATTTACTGACTCCAGGAGCATTTTAGGTGGCATGAATGGATGGAACTAGACAAGTGAGTCCAGAAAAAAAATGTTTGGGCAAAGAATAATTGAGAGAGCTGAGTCTTAGTAATTTCTCTGAAAAAGTGACATAAAAGTGGGCAGGCTTTAATTTTTTTCTTTGTTATTATAATCCAACAAAAAAGGAACAAAAAATGCAAAGTAAAAAAATAAAGAACTATGATAACCACACAAAAGACAAATACTTATATATCATTAAAATTACAGCTCAAACAACAAATAGAACTTTGCCCAGATGTAATCACGTTGTCTTGTTCTCCCATTGCAGCAATAGATTCAAAGGCTATGAACGTGTACACATTTCATCAAACCATCTTTTTACATTTGGCATAGAGATACCTTTCCAATAATACCCCCCCACACACATATATATATTGGTAATAATGGAAGAACAGCAGATCCATAATTCTTCATAAACACATTAAACTTGCTGAAAATACAGTAATGGCAAAATTAATGGCATACGTTAAAGGCATGCATTAACAAAAATAACAAAATTTGAGCAAGAATGGCTTCCTTATATATTATGCAACAAGGCAAATTTGTTGGTTTAAATTTAAATTTGCCTTGTAGGGTATGGCTTTTAAGGGCAAAAAGAACTGACTAAAGAGTTGAAATCAAATACATGTTTTTGTTGTTGTCTATAAATATTGTAGATATACCACAATGGGCATGCTACTTTTGAAATCTTGTCAAAAACATATTCAAGGTCTTAACCAGGCAGTCCTACAAATAGTCCTCGCCAATGACTGGTTGCTTACGATGGACCTTCCCCAGAACTACGTATGACCCATTTTTGAAATCCTAATGGCAGCCCCTCACCCCTGTCCCGGTCGTCATCTAATTATATTTAAGTGCTTGGCAACTGGCTAGCATTTATAGCAATTTGCAGCATCCAAGGGTCATCTGACTGAGATTTTTGGCATGTTTTGCCGGTTTCTGACATTTATTTCTGGTTTCTGGCAAAAACAAAAAACCTATTTGGTGAAAGCGGGCATGCTTAACAAGTGCAGAGTTTGCTTAGTGATTACTGCAAAATGTTGCAAAATTGGGCACAGTTTCATAGTGACCTGCTTAACAGGGCTCAATTATGTTCATAAGTCAAGGACTATCTATACTGGAGTCAACACTGCTTGGAAGTCAGTCATTAAATCACAGGTTTTCATAGTTTTTCCCCCTCTCTTTGTGTTTTAAACAATCTAGATTTTAGTACTTAGCTTAGAGATTTAAATTCTTACATTATTAAAACAACTTAATATAGCTAAATGGCAACTTAATGTTTTCTATGGTAGTTTCAATTCAAACCTACACTGAACACTAACTACAATCTTGGTAATTCCTTTGTCTGCTTACAAATGTTATTTATGTACCAATTAAAAAAGAAAAAAAAAAGAAATAGAATGATACAACAAAGGAGATTGAAATAATGTTTTAAATATAAATAATATGTCATAAGAAAAGGAAATTGTATTGAATCATATTGTTTAAAACAATAAATGTATACAGTGTAACCGGATAAATGTTGATTTTTATTTATGGAGTAGCTCTGTAATATGTTTAACATCTGTGTGAGAACTGCATTAATGCCTGACAACTGGGAGGATGCTGTTAAATAGAGGTAAACATAACTAGGCTGAATGCAAAACCCACATGGAATTTAATTTTTTAAGTGTTTCTGGAACAATTTTTCTATTTCTGCGAAAGTGTATGAGTGTGGCACTAATGAGCAAAATTTGAGAAGTATAGTGCTGTTTCACGTTAGAAACTGGTCTGTAGGCCAGAGTTTTGCTCTTAGAAATTCATTGAGAAATGCATGAATATATGAAAGAAAGGTTAATGTATTTTATTTGAATTAGGAAAAATATATAAGAAAATGAATAAGTTTAAATTTTTGAATGTTTTAAATGTTGAATGTTGAATTGAATATTTTGGAATATATGGAATTGAAGACTGCTGAACATGCTGAATGGATGGATGTCCAGTCAATGGAAACAACTAGAATGCGTAGCAAATGTTTCAACACCTAGTAACAAATAAAGCAATAATGTGTGATATTTCTTTGGCTGTTTTATATATTTATGCAAACATAATAAACACCTGTATGACATTAGAAATATGTTAGTTGGGGATGTGAATTCATTTGTGTGCAAGTGCTGTTGTTGGGTGAGATTTTGAATTATTTGTAACATACTAGATTATATGATGCAACAGTTTAGATCTGATAATGCTTTAAAAGATCAAGGTAACTGGTTGAAAACAGAACTGAGTGAATATTATACTTTCGTTGCAAAAAACAGCAGGTAAATGATTTATATTTGCTAGAATATTTTCTAAAGATGTGAACATTTTAGGAGTAAGAAATTTTAGGATTAATGTTGCTAGAAATGTTGGATGGTAGTATGTTGTCATTTGCAAAGAGTGTTATGTTTTTGGGAGAAGCAAAAATGACTTAGATCATGCTACTGCCCACTTTATTTTATAAAGAGAGATGAGCATATTAGGAAAAATCTAAGTGAATGCAGTGGGAATGGATTACTTCAGAAACCTGTGCACTAAAACAAGACAGAAATAAATAATGAATGAAGATGGTCTTAATTAACAAAATTAGTGCCAATATAATAGAAATATGTTGCAATGTTTTGGCTGTAGAGAATGAATAAGGCTGGGATTACAAAATGAATATTATGGAATGAATGGGCTGAAAGGAGAAGATGAAGAAATTTGTAGGTGGGTAGAACTTTCTGAGATTCTCAGAAATAGGACTACCAGATCCGAGGTGCAAAAATCCAGACAAATGGCCATCAAGAATTAGTGTCTCCTTGATCTCTTTTCTGTCGCTGGTAATGGTAATTGTTATTTTGAAAACTAGGTCTAATAGACCTGCTGCTATGGTTGTAATTGGAAGCAAGGAGAGAAATGATATACTGAAGAAAGTGATACACTGTATAATATTGGTTTAAATTACACTTAGTTAGATTTCTTTTTCTTTTATAATTAAAGATGGAAACTTAATTTCTGGCTTACTATAACTTTCTGTTTTTCTGTACACATTACATAATGTTGATTATTCTAAAGGGTATTTCTGTGATATGTGTGTGTATATGAGTGTGTTTTATTGATCTTGAGAAATTTATCACTGGTGTCATGTTTGGTATCAGAAAGGATTATCAAGTTTCATATCCATAATATATTTAGCCAAAATAGAAGTATTACCTTCTAGGTTTTGGTACCACTGAAAGTATTTTTTTATTTGAACATTTCAAACCCCTGGCTCATTTTTTCATTCCCAACTGTAGTAATGCATGCCCCCTCTGGATGGTATTTTATTAAATAGTTATTTTGCAATTTTATATTTCAGTAGGTGCAATTGATCATCTGTTTGTATTTGTGTGTGTATTCTGAGTAAATTTTCCTTTGAACAGATTTGTCTAAACTATTTAACTACAGTACTCATTTTATGTGTAGAGGAGTCACATCCAGTATAATAGTATAAGATAAGTAGCATTTATTTATTAAAGCTTGCTATCAAATACCTAAAATCTAATTTTACAATCTGAGATAAAATACTATACAGTTGTTATGTTAAAACTTTACAATTCACTTGTAAGATAATGAAACTTAAAACAATAGTGCCATCCTCTGGTATCATAATGTTAGTTTTAGTGCCAGATAATATGTCATTTCTGGAAACATGAATAAATTGTAGTAAAAGTATCTGTTTGTTTGATCTTATACTTTCAGTTTTACATACTCATAATGAACCAGATACTCAACAGAAATTCTGCTGAAGAACTTCAACATGGACTATATATGCTCTCAGTTTAGGTGCTGGAGAAATATTAGGTCTACCCAGTATTTTAATTTTATTATAATATATATTTATGGTCACTAACCTGTACAGAGTATTCTAGAATATATTCTGTAATTGCTAAAGGAATAACATTACAGTCATTTAGCAAAATTTGGTGTGTAGTTGAGATTATTTTTGGAAGGTGAGATCTATATACTGTGCAAGGGTACAGAACAAATACATTTAGTACACAAGTAATTGCTTTTAAAATACTTAAAGTCAACGTGAACTGAAGCCATTTTACATAGTACAAAGCTTTAATTCTTCTTAAGACATTTTGAAAATTCCTGTAATGTTGTCTTTTCCCTAGAAATCTTCAAAGTGATGAACAGCTGATAACTTGGAGAATATTTAGCTGTATACTTTCTTCTCCATTTTTATTTGATTTTTGAATTATTACTTGTTAATTTGATTAAAGTATACATTTAAGAAGAAAAATCTCATAAACTAGATCAGAAAACCCTTGATTTTAGCTATAAGCAAGAATAGAGCTGGTGAAGGATTCCACAAGACTGGAGGAAAGCATATTCCTTTCTTCAAAAAAGAAGTAGGAGGAGCCAGAAAATTACAGAGCTGTTATCTTATATTTCTGGAGCACATTTCTGAACACTAATTAAACTAAATTATTATCACTGATGGTAAGAGCAGTTAACCAGTGAGCTCATATAAAATGTAAAGATATCCTCATGTCTGTTATCAGACCCAGAGGGCTTTTAGTCATTTTAGTTGTTAATTGCTGCCAGGTGATTGCCTGGATAGTTACTATAGAGTTGTAAATCTTTAGGGCACTGAATAGCTCATTTTAAACAAACAATATAGAACAGTATATGAGCTTTGTAAAAAAAACAGTAATTGAAAGCAAACAGGGCTTTTACTTGGAAACCCCCTTTCTGTTTAGGAAATAACCTTTTTCTAAATAACTCATTGTTCTTGCTTGTGGAAAGTTATTTAGAAGTGATTTGCAAAGAGCTGAACATTTTTGAGTGGTTAGTATAATGCTGACTTGAGTCTTTTCTAGTCAGACGCATTGATTCTGAGCTCAGTTCACTGTTAGCAAACATAATTTAGAAGGGAGTACATGTTGATGCATCTTGTTTAATGCTAAATCTTTTGTAGTTCTGAAATACGGTATCTAAATCAGCAGAAGTTAAATAGGAAAATGAAAAATTGTGGATGGAAGATAAGATTTTAAAAACATTCTTAGAATCGTAGAATCACAGGACTGGAAGGGACCTTGGAGGTTTTCTAGTCCAACCCCCCTGCTCAAGGCAGGAGTCCTTATACTATCCCAGACATATAGTTAGTTTTCCAATCTTTCCTTGAAAATTTCCGGTGATGGAACACCTACAACTCATGGAGGGCAAGCTATTCCACTGACTAATTGTTGTCACTGTCGGGAACTTCCTCATTTCCAGGCTGACAAGCTTCTACCCATTGCTCCTTGTCCTGCCTCAAGTTCTATGGAGAATAGATTGACACCTTCTTCCCTGGGAGAGCCCTTCAAGTATTGGAAGACAGCTATTGGGTCACCCCCTAAGCCTTCCCTGTGTTAAGACTAAACATACCTAGTTCTCTTAGCTGTTCATCGTACGAATTAGCCTGCAGACAGTCTTCTTAAGGCCTCAGCATCTTTTTTATATTGTGGTGACCAGAACTGGACATGGTATTCTCAGTATGGCCTTTCCAGTGCAGTATGAAGTGGTACTATCACTTCCCACGATCTTGATTCTATCCCTCTGTTGATGCAGCCTAGGACTGTGCTGACTTTTTTTTGGCAGCTGCAACATACTGCTGTCTCATACTTAAGTGGTGGTCCACCAGGACACTTTAAGTCCCTCTCGTAGATACTATTTGTTCAATTTAATTTAATTTAATTTAATTTTATAATTTGATTTCTATACCGCCCTTCTCTCGAAGGACTCAGGGCGGTGAACAGGGCAATACACAATAAAAATCAAATACGAAAATTAAAAAGCCATTAAACATCATGCCCATAAAATCAATACATATTAAAGTTAAAACTAGTTTTAAAAACCCAACCCCATCCTGTCAGACCAGGCCAGCTTGTTCGAAAAAGAATGTTTTGAGATCGCGCCGGAAGGAGCGAAGGTCGGGGGCCATCCGGAGCTCAACCGGTAAGCGGTTCCAAAGGTCTGGCGCGCCCTCAGAGAACGCTCTCCCCCTGGGGGTCACCAATCGGCATTCTTTGATCGGCGGCACCCTGAGGAGGCCCTCTCTGGGAGCGCACTGGACGGAGGGAAGTTGACGCCGGTCGCAGGTGTTGCCGTAGGTAATCCGGACCCATGCCATGAAGGGCTTTGTAAGTCATAACTAACACCTTGAACCTCACCCGGAGAGCAACCAGTAGCCAATGCAGCTCGCGGAGCAAAGGTGTAACATGGGAGTATCGGGAAACTCCCAAGACAATTCGCGCGGCTGCATTCTGCACCAGTTGGAGTCTCCGGGTGGACCTCAAGGGCAGCCCCATGTAGAGAGCATTACAGTAGTCTAGACGAGAGGTCACGAGCGCATGAGTGACTGTGCGCAAGGCATCCCGGTCTAGATAGGGCCGCAACTGGTGCACCAGGCGAACCTGGGCAAAGGCCCCCCTAGTCACAGCTCCAATATGCTCTTCCAAAGAGAGCTGTGAGTCTAGAAGGACCCCCAAGTTGCGGGCCCTATGTACGGGGGGTAATAGCTCACCCCCCATGGCCAATGATGGAATAATCGGAATTTCCCGGGATGCCGGCACGAACAGCCACTCAGTCTTGTCAGGGTTGAGTCGAAGCCTGTTCCTCCCCATCCAGACCCGGACCGCCTCCAGGCAAAGGGACATCACGTCGAGGGCATCACTGGGGTGGTTTGGGGTCGAAATAAAAAGCTGGGTATCATCAGCATATTGGTGATACCCAACTCCAAAACCACGAATGATCTCACCCAGCGGCTTCATATAGATGTTGAACAGGAGAGGCGAGAGAACCGATCCCTGAGGAACTCCACAAATGAGAGGTCTCAGGGTCGATCTCTGCCCCCCTGCCAACACCGACTGCGAACATCCCAGAAGGTAAGAGGAGAACCACTGGAGAACTGTGCCTCCCACTCCTAACCCCCTGAGACGTCGCAGCAGGATACCATGATCGATGGTATCAAAAGCCATTGAGAGGTCTAAAAGGACTAGGACAGAGGAACAACCCCTGTCCCGAGCCCGCCAGAGGTCATTCACCAGCGCGACCAATGCCGTCTCCGTGCTGTACCCGGGCCTGAAACCCGATTGGTACGGGTCTAGGTAGTCAGCTTCATCCAAGAACAAAGGGAGCTGCTGCGCCACCACGCTCTCAACAACCTTCGCCAAAAAGCGAAGGTTGGAGACCGGACGATAGTTGTTTAAAATTGCTGGGTCCAAGGCAGGCTTCTTGAGGAGGGGTCTCACCACCGCCTCCTTCAAGGCGGTGGGAAAACTACCCTGACTCAAAGAAGCAGTAATCACTGCCTGGAGCCAGCCTCGTGTCCCATCCCGGGCTGCATAAGTCAGCCAGGAGGGGCACGGGTCCAACAAACACGTGGTGGAGCTCAACTTCCCCATGATCTTGTCCACTTCTTCAGGAGTCACAGGATCGAACTCTTCCCAGATTAAATCGACAAGGCCGCCCGTATTCTCTTCGTCAGACTCTGCCCAGTCGGAGTCCAAACCGGTCCGGATCCAAGCGAGTTTGTCCGACAGAAATCGACTAAACTCCTCGGCTCGACCCTGCAAGGGTTCCTCCCTCACCTCCTGATTAAGGAGAGAGCGAGTTACCCTAAACAGGTCGGCCGGGCGATTATCTGCGGACGCGATGAGGGTGGCAAAGTTCAATCACGTACTGTCTATACTGTACCTGTGCATTGGATTTTTCCTGTGTGTATGCAGGACCCTATTTTCTCACCCTGAACTGCATCTTGTTGCACAGAGCCCAATACCCAAGTTTGTTAAGATTCTTATGAATCTTGAGTCTATCTTCCAAAGTGTTACCAATTCCCCCTAGCTTGGGTCATCTGCAAGAGTGTCCCTTCAGTCCCCTCATCTAGGTCATTTATAAAGATGCTGAAGAACATTGAGCCCAAGGTAGAACCTTGAGGTACCCCACTGCAAGCTTCCCTCCACTTAGATGTAATTGTAATGGCAAAAACAGATTGAATTAAGGAGATCCGTATTCTATGACTAAAATAAATTTCACATATTTGTTTAAGAAACACTTGTTTTGAACATTATTTCCCAAACCTCAGAATTTAGGGATTTGTTTTTTAAACTGGAAAAACATATAGACTGAAATAATCTTGACAGTTGTACAGAACTGCATTCCCATGCTGAGCTAACTATTTAACTCCAGTATATTCCCAGAAAATTTTGCTCATTTCCATAATAGAAATTGACTTGAAAAAAACTGGATGGTTCTTCCCCTTACATTAATAATATCTATCATGGTATTTGCATTTCAAAAATTATAACCAAAAATAGAATAAATGTCAACATGATCAACAGTAGGGACGTAAGATTTGGTGTATTACAGAGAAAATCAGCAGAGCCAAAAGTCTTCAAAAAGAAATAATGTCTGCAAAGTAATATCTTATTTCTTTTATGTTGTGTGTGTATATGCTATATTTGCATATCATGTTAAACCAGGATTTATTTTATACATAGCTTATCAAAAGGGCCAAGTCAATCTAAAAATAAGCAAAGTAATTATAGCTTGTTTAGCTATTTTTGCTTTTTCTGATTTCTATCATGATGGAGAAGAAACATATGTGGTGCAAAGAACAGAAATAAGGCAGGATTCTGCATTCCAACAATAATTTGCTATTAAATAATTTGTGATTAAAATAAGCCACAATATAATTTAAGTGAGAAAGCGTTCTAAATTATAGCTTGTCAGAACTAAATCATAACTTCTGTGACTTTTCACAGCACACTAATAATATTAACAGTATTAAGATGATTTAAAGGGGTATATATGATCTAAACGATCTAGAGAAGGCTTTTGGATAATCTATGGAAATAGATACTATTTATTTTGGACAATACTGAGTCAAACGGAGAAGCAAGACATTGCAATTATCTGAAAAATAATTTGGAATTGGGGATGAGAGTGATCTTTTTTAAGGGTACTTCAAAGTTTAATGTACAACTTAACAAATTTTAAGTTTAAAATAAAAAATGGGATTTTTCTTGGGAAAACTCTGGACATTTTGGGATATATTTTTTTAAAAAAATGACAACATTTTTGATATCCAGTTCCAGACCCTCCAAGCAAAATCTGTATAAGGAACTGTATAAGGTTATAGAATAAGGAGAGAAGGAGAAAAGTCATAGACATACCAGTTAGTGGAGATGAATTAGCATGATAATTGATTTCACCATTGCATGCTAAATTTCATGAGACCTGGTATTCTGTAGGTCTTTGTCAGATATCAAATTAGCACGTATTCCGAATGTTATATATCAACTTTAATTTTTCATATTTTCTTGTTCTAAAGTTTTAAGAAGCTATTTTGTATTATCTGTTGTCAACCTATTATACAGGCCAATCTACATACCTAGTCAGTTTCCTCTATTGTTATGGCTTTATTTTTTTTCTTATCCTGCTAGGAAAAGTGAAAGATTCTCAACCTATCAGAACAGATTCTGACATTGTGCCAAAAGTTACCAAAATGACCGTGTCTGGAAAGAAGCAAGCTACTGGCTTTGAAGTCCCATGGTAAGTCCTTACTCCCCTCAAAATACATTTCTGCTTGCTCTACCTTCAGAATAGTGAACCTCTGTTGACTTTTGTTTTGTTCCGCTTTTTGGTAAAGATTTATTATTATATATGTCATTGCATATATAAATAGCAAGGCTTCTTGTTCCACTTGTTTAAGGCATCTCATATATATACAGTCATGCTCGAAATTGTTGGCACCCCAGAAATTTTTCCAGAAAATCAAGTATTTCTCACAGAAAAGTATTGCAGGAACACATGTTTTCCTATACACAGGTTTATTCCCTTTGTGTGTATTGGAACACAACAAAAAAGGGAGGAAAAAAAGCAAATTGGACATAATGTCAAACAAAACTCCAAAAATGGGCCGGACAAAATTATTGGCACCCTTAACTTAATATTTGGTTGCACACCCTTTGGAAAAAATAACTGAAATCAGTCGCTTCCTATAACCAACAATAAGCTTCTTACACCTCTCACCCGGAATTTTGGACCACTCTTCCTTTGCAAACTGCTCCAGGTCTCTCTTATTGGAAGGGCGCCTTTTCCCAACAGCAATTTTAAGATCTCTCCACAGGTGTTCAATGGGATTCAGATCTGGACTCATTGCTGGCCACTTCAGAACTCTCCAGCGCTTTCTTGCCATCCATTTCTGGGTGCTTTTTGACGTATGTTTGGGGTCATTGTCCTGCTGGAAGACCCAAGATCTCGGACGCAAACCCAGCTTTCTGACACTGGGCTCTATAGTGCAACCCAAAATCCTTTGTCCGATGTATGTGGTGGGGCAGGTGGTGCATGGGATTTCGTATACTCCTTGGTTTTCTAACCCAATTATGTCTTTGGGGTTTCTTAGGATGGTGGATATTTTTCTGTCTGTGTAGAATATGGTATTTTGCATTTGTGATTTTTTTAAAAAAAACTTTCACTCTGCACAATGTAAGTAGAATAACGATGTCATTTTGAAATATCTTTCTGTAGATTGCCAGATTTTGCTGAGGTGAATTCAGATTAGAATGCTGTAAATTAAGTTCTTGGCCAGATAATTTCTGTGAAATGCAGTCAATCCAGGCTAAAGAAGGAAGACATTTGGGTCATTTTTCAGTATATGTGTTCTCTGTATGCCTTCCTACTGACTGATCTCTTGACTAATGGGCCAGTGTCTACTTTGCTACATCTTATTTATTATGTTCTATTTTCTTGTAAAAATGACTATTCCATTTAGACGCAGTATGTTGTTTTAAGAATTTGGTAGATAACCAATGCATTCTAAGTCTCTAGTGGTGGTGTGTTTCCAAATGGAGAAAATGAGTATTGTTCTTGGCATGGGAGAAACATCTTGTGGCTTGAGGTTCAGCTGAACAGTTTGAGGCAAGGTTGTAGCGTAGTTGAACAGAATCCTGGAACATTTTGGTTGTTAGTTAAATGTTAGTTAAAATGAACATGAAAGAGTAATGGAATGAGTAGGGCAGGGCTGGTTCACCTCACTCCCTTCGTCTCTTCTCTATGTGGCCTGTACATCTGCCTTTCTGATCTTTTTGCTTCTTTCTTTCTTTCTTTCTTTCTTTCCTTCCTTCCTTCCTTCCTTCCTTCCTTCCTTCCTTCCTTCCTTCCTTTCTTTCTTTCTTTCTTTTTCTTCACTTTAGTTTCATGCCGCCATTGTTTCTGCTCTATTCTGTTCAACCACACCTTACTTAAATAACTGGCCTTCTATCTTCCCATCTCTTCTTTTCAGACCAATCTGGGCTTAGGCTGGATATGGCCTATCCTGTTCTGCACTTATCCAGTTTTTACTATCTGGATAATAAAATAGAGAGTTACATATGGTTAAATGTAACTTTAGATTAAAGGTCATTATAAGAGAAACACAAAATGTTTAGTGAAAAGAAAGTTCTAATTCATACACCAAGAAAAGTCTCCTTGTACTTGATACCAGCACAACTAGTATAGAAGGAAGGAAAACAGAGAGTATTTTAAAATTTAAAATATCAGACAGAGGCCTCACTGACAGAAAGAACCGGATAGAAGCATTAATTTGTGCCAGAATGAAAAAAAGGAAAATAAAGGAAAAAAGCTCCAGGATTTCTTAATATGTGAACAAAATGCCATCAATTGCTAATTCCTGCTATAGGTCTCAATATCACTGGGTTCCTGTTTCACAAAAGCAGCACCATTTCAAACACAGAAGTGAATGGAAGGGACATTTTCCCCTGCTGGAAACTTGCCTTCTATGTTGATTCGTTACATTCTTGGAAAGAATGCAAGACTAAGTGAAACTTAGTCATTTTATAGCAGTGATGGTAAACCTTTTAGAGACCGAGTGCCCAAACTGCAACCCAAAACCCACTTATTTATAGCAAAGTGCCAGGGCCGCATCAGCATTGTGGTGCCCTCGGGGGGGAGCGTGGCCCACTGGGTGGGCATGGCTGCAGTAGTCATGGCAGACTGGGTGAGCATGGCCAGGGCCAGTCCCTCGCCATATCTGAGGCATCCCTGGGGGGCGAACGCCGCTTGCTCACTCACTTCCTGCCCTGTTGCATCCAAACGCCATGTGCTTGCTACTCTGGCGAACTTTGCTGGGGCAACGGCGCGTGTGCCCACAGAGAGGGCTCTGAGTGCCGCCCCTGGCATGCGTGCCATAGGTTCACCACCACTGTTCTATAGGTATTTAAAATTCACATTCTTAAATCAGAACATATAACCAGACTGATTTAACACAGAGAAATTGTGCCACAGAAGTTAAGATGAAGAGATCCTGAATATGTTGTCTTGTTTCCTAAATTTAAAACATGGATTAAGGGACTTTAATAACAATGTAAGACAAAAGTAAAACCATTCCTAATGAAACAGATTTTTAGCTTTAAAGTATGACGTGAGTTTTTAATATTTCTGCCTTTGTTTTGGCTTCAAAATCAGTATCTACAATAATGATAAGTATGCTACCTTATAATTCCACTGTCGCACACATTTTTTCCAAAGTGTTCCACCATATATACTGAAGTAACATACCTTGTTATTTCAAGTTTGAAACAATAATACATTTTAGAATTGACCCTTGCCACACCTTGGAATACAAGAAATGTCTGGTAGAGATGAATGAGGACTCCATGTGGGCTGTCCCCACGGGGCTTGTCCCTTCAGAAGCAGCTCTTTATAACTTGTTACAGCAACATAACTAATGCGTTACAATGTCGTTTATCTTTCCTAAGACTGCATCTCGGGTTATCTAAATCTTTTTTGTAGCATAAAGGAAAAAAACACCCACATATTTCTGCATCTTATTTGAAGCTTAGTAATAGAGTAATAAAGTAATATACTTATTCGCCATAATCCCATAGAGAAGAACTTACAAAATATTTATACAGTAGTTAAATTACGGTTATTGTTGTTTTTTCTTCCATCTCAGATTGTTCATAGATAATTTTATTTTGATCTGTAGTCTTTTGAAATGTGTATTCTCATATTCATTCTCTGTTTTCTGTAGTGCAAATGTAGAAGAGAATGGACATAATAACTTTATGCCACAAAAAGGATTCTCTGCTGGAGATACCATTGCAAATATGGGGATAGCTGAGATACTACCTAAACCAACTTTTCCCTCCCAGACCATTCAAGCATCAGAAGACTCATCAGTGGTACCAGCTCCTGTGAAAAAATCTGGAAAATCCAGACAACAATTAGATATAAAAGCTGAGTTGGAGAAGAGACAAGGAGGAAAACATTTGATTAACCTTGTAGTAATAGGTATATTTATTTTGGTGCAAAAATGAAAAATATGTGTAGTTCCTTTTTTCAGTTACTAATGTAGAATGTCTTCTGAAATAAATTAATCAGTGATAATAATGTGTTTCTTTTTAGGGCATGTTGATGCAGGAAAAAGTACTTTAATGGGTCATTTGTTGTATCTTCTGGGTAATGTGAACAAGCGAACAATGCACAAATATGAGCAAGAATCAAAGAAAGCGGGAAAAGCATCGTTTGCTTATGCATGGGTTTTAGATGAAACAGGGGAAGAGAGACAAAGGTGAGAAAAACTACCCTTTTACATGAAAATTGGCTGTGGTAGCAGTGGTAACAGCAAAGTTGTTTTTGAGGTTTCTGTGTACTATTTACTCAGAAGATTGTGTGTGTGTGTGTGTGTGTGTGTGTGTGTGTGTGTGTACACACACACACGCACACACACATATATATGATATAAAGCTATGGTTTTTACAAGAAACCTATTATACGTAATTTTAGGATAGCATTTCTGCTTCCAGGAAATTTTATTTTACTGAGAGACCCCAAAGTAGATCCAAATACAATTAGAAAAATATTATTTGACTCTTGGTACCAAATTACTTCTGCAAATATTTGACTCTCCATTGCAGAATTAGAAATGAATTGCAGAAAGTGATATATTGGTTAAAACTCTCTTGTGTGGTAATAACTTGTTCATATAATGTAACATGTAGGCTAAAATGGCAGATCAATGCATGTTTATTTATACCACAATTATAATTGGTTTTCTGATATCATACGCTCTTACCCCTAACCACGATCATTTATTGCACCAATTTTCCCAACTTAGTTAAATCATTTAATTTTTTTAA
Source organism: Vipera ursinii (assembly GCF_947247035.1). Taxonomy (NCBI): domain Eukaryota; kingdom Metazoa; phylum Chordata; class Lepidosauria; order Squamata; family Viperidae; genus Vipera; species Vipera ursinii. The sequence continues at coordinate 266,118,064 of NC_139512.1, read as the reverse complement.
AATATGATGGTTTGAATGCCCTCATTATCACTTCAGTAATATTTATATTTATTTACTCTTTTGCTTAACTCTTACATTCTGTGGGGTATTTTTGACATTAGTTGCTCACGAAGATGTGAATATATGAAAGACTAGAAACCTCTTATGGACTTTTTGCTGAATATGGAAAAAATGAACTGGAGATTTATAAATTAAAAAGGGCTGAACATGGGAAGAAGTGTATTAACATGTAACATGTAGGCGAGATACTAAGATTGGAAATAGCATTTTTATATTTTATTTCTTTTCTTTCTATATTACTTTTCATATATTTTATTATTTTTTCCTTTCTTTTTAATCTATATCATTTCATCTTTTTTATTTCTGTGAAAATATATAATAAAATTATATATAGGAAAAGGAAATAGGATATACAGATTAATTTTGAATATAATTATAAATTATCCATTATTTGCCTGTTCATTATTTGTAGGGGAGTGACAATGGATGTAGGTATGACCAAATTTGAGACAAAAACAAAAATTATTACACTAATGGATGCTCCTGGCCATAAAGACTTCATTCCAAATATGATCACTGGAGCTGCCCAGGTAAAGCCTTTCCTAGTATCATTTGTCATACATAAAGCACTTACAGATTGAATTGTAGTAATTGTAGTAATCACAGTAAGTTTGATTTCTCCATATTATATATATTATTACATCATGGCTGCAAATTTTATTGTGACACTCAATGGGAAGAAATCATTCTTAAAATATTATTACTTTACTGGGGATAGTGTAAAATGTTATTTTTGCACGTTATAATTCTATCAACAGAATGAGAAATGTTGTGGTGTTCCATTTGAAGGATTTAAGTAAGCCTGTCTTTATGATAAGACAACAATACGAAAAATGGTGAGCTTGTCGATCAGATGGTCGGCAGTTTGGGGGGTCAAATCCCGAGTGCCGCGTAACAGCTTCTGCCAACCTAGCAGTTTAAAAGCACGTAAAAATGCAAGTAGAAAAATAGGGACCACTACGGTGGGAAGGTTACAGTGTTCCATGCGCCTTTGGCGTCTAGTCATGCCGGCCACATGACCACGGAGACGTCCTCGGACAAGCGCTGGCTCTTCGGCTTTGAGATGGAGATGAGCACCGGCCCCTAGAGTTGGAAACGACTAGCACGCATGTGCGGGGGAACCTTTACCTTTACCTTAGACTTTGTATGATTAACCTATACCCCAAGAAATACAACTAATCAAGTGGTTTCCCTTAGGCTGATGTGGCTGTATTAGTGGTGGATGCCAGCAGAGGGGAATTTGAAGCTGGTTTTGAGACTGGTGGACAGACACGAGAACATGGTCTTTTAGTTCGATCATTGGGAGTAACACAGCTAGCAGTTGCAGTCAATAAAATGGATCAGGTATTTCCTTGATTTTCCCCCCCAAAACTTCTTTTATAAATATAGATTTGTTTTATAAATACGCATGAAGAGAACATAGAGAGAGGAAGAGAAATATTTTAGATACTATTCGCTTTGAAGTTAATCTCTAGTATCTCTTGAAAAAAGATACCTAAAACCTAAAATAGAAGAAAATGGTGTAAGCAGGATATTTTAATAAAATATTTGCTTGTGTTTCCTGTTAAATGATAGATTAGCCACACTGATACTAGCCTGTTAATTTCTTCAGTGTGCTTAGTTTTTTGCTTCGTTATACTATTATTAATCTAATACTTTAAAATTAAGAAATAAATTTTAATGCTTAAATTTTGTTATGAAACATTGCTTGATATAGTTAACCTCCTAGAATAATCATACTATGTTGTTATATAGTTGCAATTAATATCATTCCTTAAGAAATGTTAAGTCTACTTCACCTGCATTTTTAATTTAGCTGGCAGTTGAATACATTTTAAAATGTAACACATCACATTTTCTACTACATTGCCATCTTAATTTGATAAAGAAAAGCAGCAAGGGAGAGGTTCTTAATGATAGTGATATTTCATGGTTGATAAAAGATAATTTTCATTTGTACTGGAGTAATGTCCAAAGACATTCTTGTTCCTCAGTAAAGTATGTTTATATTATAGGTCAATTGGCAACAGGAACGGTTTCAGGAAATTGTTAATAAACTTGGACAATTCCTTAAGCAAGCTGGCTTTAAGGTAAACAAAAGGTTATAAAATAAAATAAAAAAATAAAAGCTTTCAGTAAAACATGGAGTACAAAAAATAAAAATGTAAACACATGCAATATCATGTTAAGAATTCTTAGCTGACAGTTAAAAACTTGATTAAAAAGAGCCAGTTTGGTCTAGTGGTTAAGGCACCAGGCTAGAAATGAGGAGACTATGAGTTGTAATCCTGCCTTAGGCATGAAAGCCAAGTGGGTGACTTTGGACTATTGTACACTGCCTTATTTGTAAAAATAATAAAGGTGGGATACAGATAGATAGATAGATAGATAGATAGATAGATAGATAGATAGATAGATAAAAGAAAAGAAAAGAAAGAGAAAGAGAAAGAGAAAGAGAAAGAAAGAGATGGGAGAAATGTCCCCTTAGATAGCCAGGTCTGATTCATCAGGACTTTAAAGGTCAATACCAGCACCTTAGATTGTGTCTGATAAGCAAGTGGAGGAATCACAATCCTGGTATTTTGTGGTAAGTAGCAGTAGCTGCCACATTTTGTATGATTTGAAACATGTATGCCTTTCAAGGGTGCAAAATGTCTTGTAGCAGTCAAAATGGGACACATAGCCAAGGCATGGATTGGATAACCAAATAAGGAATTGCTGTAGTTTCTTCCCTGGCTATAATGGTTAAAAATTCCTTCTCACCATAGCAAACACTTGGGAATTTAATGACTGCTGAGGATTTAATTAATGAAATAATTAATATATCCACCCATCTCACCTACGTGACTCTAGGAAGAGTACAATAAAACAACCAGATAAAATAGTAGTAGAACAAGAATATAATACAACAGTTAAACATTTAAAACTGTTTAAAACTGAGATATAAGTAAGCCTTTTGAAGAATGGATCAGCATCCTACATATGTATAGTACATGCATCTTGTGGGCTCGCTAATTTCTGAGACCCCCCCAAGTTAGTTGAAACAACCAGGGTTTGAGGGGTTTCCTAAATGCCAAGTCACCTCAGGGAGAATGATGGTCCACTGGATCACGGAACACTCCCAAACTACTGACTTCCTTTGCTAGAGGGAATATAAACTCATCCAAAGCAGACTTAACAGCACTATTTACCAAGAATGCTACTGTATTATCTGGATTTAATTTAATCTCATTTTTTTGTGTTCTAGCCTCTAAAGTAACTTAGACAATTTCAAGAGTATACATTACTTCATTGGGTTGGATAGCAAGGAGCACTAGAAATAGAAGTCACCGCCGTATCAACCTCTCCCAGTGGTTTTGTGTAGATATTGAACAATTGGTGGGGCAAGATGGAGTCTATGGGACACTGTGGGACAACAAAGGATTCGTATTCCCAAATCACCTTCTGGTCATGTCCCAGTATGAAACACCAGAGCAACTACAAAATCAGCTGCCTCCAGACAGTTGTAAAAAGTGTGATGATTGAGGGTACTGAAAGTAGCCATGATGCTTTTGAGAACTGGGTGGACTTTACTCCTCCAATTCATTTCCCAGCATGGATGGTGCATTATGATTATAATCTATGGTGGCTGCATGATCCAAAGAAAAGTTGCATCTGCTTTCAAAAATTGCCCCAGATCACCTTTCGGAAATTGAATCAGTCAGGACAAAAATTGCCTTTGGTACAAGAACGTGAAATGCTGCAACTTTAACAGAATATGACCCTATCAACAGTGCAAGGGACAGTGATTTGAATGATTTCTGCAGCTCTGTTGCTTTTTAAAATGGTCTTAGTTCTCTCTGAATTTGAAACTATATAACTTTAATATATGAGGTTTTAAAAACTCTCATGAAAAAGCAATTATTCTCAATTTGAATTTCAGATGCTTGTACTTAATAATATAGAGTTATTTATTAATTTTGCACTGCAAATTAAATATTTAATTCAACCAGGAATCAGATGTAGCTTACATCCCTACCAGTGGACTTGGCGGTGAAAATCTTGTCACAAAAAGTCAAACAAGTGAATTGGCAAAATGGTACACAGGAAAATGTCTGCTGGAACAAATTGGTAAGTATATACATCTTTGAAGATTTGAAAACTGCTGCAAACACAGTACCAATAAACAATATTACACTCTGAGTAAAATGTATGTCTGTTAACACAATATATATTGATTTATTTATAGATTCTTTCAAGCCACCTCAAAGATCAGTTGATAAACCATTCAGATTATGTGTATCAGATGTTTTTAAAGGTATGTAGTAAAGTCTTCCCAAATGGATTTACAAAAGAGGTTTGTTAAAAGTTTGGATAAATCTTATGAGAAGGGGCAAAAAAGAATGAAAAAACAAGTTCTGCATTACTTGAATGGACTAAAATTAAGATTGTTAGAAGTAAAAGGAAGGAATATTAAGTTGGTTTGTTTGATCCAGGTTAAAAGAGATATGTCCTTCCTTCCTTCCTTCCTTCCTTCCTTCCTTCCTTCCTTCCTTCCTTCCTTCCTTCCTTCCTTCCTTCCTTCCTTCCTTCCTTCCTTCCTATATTTTAATTTTTACTAATGCAATTATAATCTTTAATAAAAATATTTTTTAAAAGTCTCTCCAAATGTTTTTTGTAAACATCTGAAAGAAGTATTTGACAAAATGCATGTTAGAAAGTGCTTTTCTTTAAATCATTTAAGCAACATTCTTTGCAAGATTTGTACAGCTACTTCAAAATCTGTTCCTGATTATCTGTTCATGGAAGTGCAAAGTGTTCCCTGGAATGTTCTATTCATACAGAGATATATTTTGCACATCCCTAGAGACATCTGGAGATAACTTTCAAATCAGCTGTCAGTCTTTACAAAGAACAAAATTTTTCTAATTCTTGACTGATCATTTAGCCAGCAGGCATGCAACCTAGCTCTCTTTATAAAACTTAAGTTTCTCTTTTTGTATAGCTAATCCCTAAAACTTTCTAAGAACAATAAGCGGCTAGAAGATTCAGAGCTTATAGCTGCACAAAATTATTTACACACCATAAGAGCACCATGTACCTATTTGCAATTTTTGGTAACGATACTACAAAGTACTCTTTGTGTATGAGAGAGTTGTACAAAGAAAAGAGCAGATGAACTAAAATACATTCCTGTCTTACTCCTCTTCTTGCTACTGTTGAAAGTCTAAGTGGTCTTCAAAGGAAGATTCATGGGAAGCTAATTATAGCACCTTGCTTGTAAAGTGACAAGAGCACATTCTAAAATTTCATTATATTTTATATACAATGCTTAGTGCTTATAAGTATAAAACAATTTTTCTGTATGATACTCCTGTGGAAAAAAAAACCCTTTTCCTCAAACAATTTCACTATGCATAGAAAACAAACACGTAAATGTAATTTGGATTTTTTTTTGTCTTAATTCAGCAAGATTAATCCAGGTAGTCTTTGGGTTATGATGGCAGTTGGGACCAGAATTTCTGTTGCCAAACGGTGCAATTCCAAAGTGCAGCATTGCATGACTGCAACAGCACTTAGCAACAGCAATTCTAGCAGTCCTCCCTGCTGTTGTAAACTGAGGACTCTGTGGGTAATTTAAGTGAGGATGTCATATGATCACACTTTCTGACTTCCTGCAGGCTTCCCCATTTACTTTGTGTGTGGGAAGCCAGCAGGAAAATCATAATCATGAACTGGGCATCAAGCGTCTAGTTCAGGGGTAGGCAACGTTGGCTCTTTTATGACTAGTGGACTTCAACTCCCAGAATTCCTGAGCCAGCCATACTGGCTGAGGAATTCTGGGAGTTGAAGTCCACGAGTCATAAAAGAGCTAAGGTTGCCTACCCCTGGTCTAGTTGATGATCATGTGACTGCAGAGAGCTAAACAAATGGTCATAACCCAGGAAGTGCTTCTATGTATATGCTAAACCGTACTTGAAGAAATGAATAAATTATGAGTAGACTGGAAGCAGAAATTCCCAGGATAATTCCAGTAGAGTAAATTTATTTTAAAATGGTTTAACAATGTGTCAAATTGTGTATGAATTGTTATTTGCTGTCTGAAAGTAAATAATTTAGGTATGTGTGTGTGTATCGGGGACCAAAAGCATATTTCAAATAGCTAAATGTATCTGTGTGCCTTTGAGTCAGCAAAGACTTCTCTGAGTGCTTGGACAGGTCCTTGCATTTTTCTTGGCAAGATTTTGGCAGTGGTTTGCAATTGCTCGCTTTCCATTCCTTTAAAGCGAATGACTGGCCCAAGGTTACCCAGCTGGCTTCATGCCTAAGGTGGAATTAGAACTCCAGTCTCCTGTTTTTAGCCAGATGCCTTAACCATTACACCAAATTGGCTCTCAGAAGGCAAAGAGAAATTTTTATTATTCTATTTTTTATTATTGAAAGTTTGAGATAAAATAAAACAGAACAGAACAACCTAGAATTGACTTCACCCCCTTCAGACCCATCAAACATAAATTGAGATAATGGAAGAAGGAGAGGGAGAGAAACATGGTCAGAACACAGGGAAAAGATTTCTGTAATCAGTGTTCAATTTTCATTGTAAAGCAAATCTGATTAATTTTGCAGTTCTGTACTTTTGAAAACTAGATCTTTACTAGCCTGAGTTGGAAATCAATAGTGTTACTTTATCTTCAGTTAATTTTCTCAAACAAATGTCTTTGTTCCAGATCAAGGATCAGGATTCTGTGTGACAGGTAAAATTGAAGCAGGATATGTCCAAGTTGGGGAACGACTCCTTGTCATGCCTCCTAATGAAACTTGCACTGTGAAAGGTACAGTATATGAACCGAAGGGGTTTTTTTCTCTCTCTTGGATTAAACAATAAACAGTTTCAGAAATTGGTAACTAAAATGATCAAAAGAAAAATCTTACAGATAACCCTTGACTTATGGCCACAAATGGGACCCAAATTTCTGTCAGTAAGCAATGTGGTTGTAAAGGAAGACATCATGTGACCATATGACTTAGTAACAGCAGTCCCAGTTGCCATCATTAACAGAGAACTGAAGCGAATATGCACCCCAAGCCAAGCCAAGCTATCCTGGGCTTGATCCCTCCAGTTCTGCACTTGGAGACCCCTGTGCCTTGGCTGCTAGAGGAGGGAGAGAGAGAGGGAGGGAGGGAGAGGGAGGCAGAGAGAGGGAGGGAGGTATATATCATGCTGCTACTCATCCGTTTGTTTTGTTTTCATGTTTTTTTTCCTCTGGGATAGGTTTTGCATTTGTATTATTATAAACATTATATACTTAATGTTTCTTAGGTTTATAAGATCTTATCCTAATTCTTGGACAGAAATGTTTTGGGTAGGAATGTTTAAATGGTACACATGATACTAGAATGAAACATAACATGTTTTAAGAGGAAATCAGAGGTTTGTATAGAGTTAGATCTGCGTGACTTTTGGTGTCTAGCCTAAATATCCAGAGTTTATTCAGAAAGAGAGAGAGAAGGATCTAAAGATTTCTATAAGAGATTTCATATTTGCATTTGATTATCGGTATATATCACAGAAATTCTTCAATCATTCTTTCAAATAATGTAGGGGTGTTTTAGAATACAACGTTGTGGCCTGCATTATACACATGTACATGTGAAATGACATAGAGAAATATTTTCACTTATCTGTGGAAAAATGAAAGCAGATAACTCAGTCTAAAACTCAGGTTAAAAAGCTGGGGACTTGTTGTATACCCCTGTGCTGTGTGACACCCATAAAAGCCTAGTGGTGTGTCTTGCAGAAAACCATGAATAAGCAAAATATTTATAGATAATAGAGGTACCTGAAAATAAAATGTTTCTCTGATTTTAGTCAACAGGCTTTCCTATCACTTCATTCATACTGAAAACTGAGGAATAGCAGTTGATGCAGCAGAATTGCAGAAACAGTTCTTTGTAGCTGTTAAACCAAAGTAGTTCACTATTTAGTACTGGTTTTACTCATTTCTAGGAATTGCTCTACATGAGCAGCCAGTGGATTGGGCTGCAGCTGGAGATCACGTTAGTCTCACTTTGACTGGCATGGATATCATCAAAATCAAGTGAGTGCGTAATAGAGTTTGACTAAGCAAACCGTTTATATTTAACACAACCTCGCACAACCGTTGTGTCTGATAATAAATGGTTTAACAGATGCAGAAGAAGCATGTGGGAAGCTTACGTGCATCTTGCTACCTAGGACGGTGCAGATTGACTAACTCACGCAAAATGCACTTTGAACTTGGTAGTGTTCTTCATCCTAATTAGATTTTGGCAGTTCTTTGACTAAAAAACCAAATGAAGAGATACTTCACAATTTCTTATAGTATTCATCTTAATCTGTAGGCAACAGTATATAAAGTACTCAAATATACTTAAGTAAAACTGGTGCTTAAATTCCTTGCTGCTGAAAAACAGTTACTTTAAAACTACAGGCAGACTTAATTTGGTAAGGAACAGAAACATGACACTGCTACCAACTGAAATAAGTATGAGAACTGGGCATATCCCTGATGAGTTTTTCCACCGCAGCAAAGTTTTGAGGGAAACACTCCCTCAGAGGTGCTTTGTGATGCAGCATAGCCACCTTGCTTCTAAGAAATATAGAACAAGCTGTGAAGGACCCACTACATTTTGGAAAGCTTTGTAGAAGAGCTACTCCTCATTCTTTCAAAACATTTGGCAGGTGCAGGAGCTGATATCCTACTTTGCCTCCCCCAAACAAACCTCTTGCCAAAAAGTTTGGGAGACTGGTCTGGAGGAGGTGAGCTGCTTTGACAGGTGGTAGCTGGGGGGGAGGGGGGAATGTGCTGCACTCCTTGTCTGGCATATCTTGGCTTGTCCCAAGCTGTGGTAAACCATAATAGGGAATATGTTTCTCTGCCTGCCATACCCTGTCCTCATGTCATGCTGTCAGTATGCAAATGAACCCTTTTCTAACTATAGTATGAACTTGGAAGGAAAGAGTCAGGGGCCTTAAGACAGGGGTTTTCAAGCTTGGCCCTTTTATGACTTGTGGACTTCAACTCCCAGAATTCCTCAGCCAGCGTGCCTGGCTGAGGAATTCTGGGAGTTGAAGTCCACAAGTCATAAAAGGGCCAAGTTTGAAGACCCCTGCTTTTAAGATAATGCAAAATGCTTAGTTGAAGTAAATGACATTGCTGCTTTGCTTCAAGGAAGAGATTCTCATTGTTTCTGCAGTTGGAATCTCTTCATCAAAGTTAAATCTATAGTTTAAAGAGTTCAATAGTGATTTTGCATTCTACTATAGGCAGTATGGTTTGTAATCCATTTTTATAAGTAAAACACATTTTGCGCAACTGCACATATTCATTCTTTCTCTTGGTTAATGCATGTTTTCTGAATTAGTTATGAACTTAAGGGCACCCTTTGGTTCAGTGTGGTAGACTTCAGGGGAAACTAGCTGCCACATCAATTGATGTGATCATGTGACCTCCTTAGACTGATAATAGCATTGTGTCAGGGCACCAGCACCACCACTCAAAAACGGGTAGTCCTTGTTTATTGACTGCCTCATTTAGCGAATATTCAAAATTAGAATACTTTGTTGCAGTTGTCATTTTTTGTTTAGTGACCATGGCTCTTAGCAGCAGAGTTGCATGTCCCAATTGTGATCACCAGGCAAGAACAACCTGTAAAGTGTAATTGCAGAGGCAAAGTAACTGAATCTATCCTTTTCCAAAAGAGTAAAACAAGAATATATTCTTGCCCCACAATTATTTAATTTATATATTAATGACATGACTGACAATTTTTCTAAGGCAAAATTTCATCCTCCCTTTCTTGCTCAATTGCCCTATTCCCGTTCTTCTGTATGTTGATAATATGGCCATTATTTCTGTAACACATATGCTGATGTTTTAAAACTTAGTTATTTTATTGCTTCAGGGAACACTTCGAAATTAATTATTTTAAAGCAAATGTTAATATTGACAGAGGGCAGTAGGAACGGAAGATTCTTCCAATCTTGTTTTTTTGTCATGGCCCATAAACCTGGGCTAGCTGATTTATGTTATGGCATATCATGGTATCATTTAAAATATACAGAGAGTCATTATCAGTATATATTTCATGTGTTACTCTGTTGTCTCTTGCAGTGTTGGTTGTATATTTTGCTGTCCCAAGGAGCCAATTAAAACCTGCACACGCTTCAGAGCTCGTGTTCTTATCTTTAATATTGAACTACCCATCACCAAAGGATTTCCTGTGAGTGTAGCATTTTTTAAGGATTTCATTTATATTTTAAGAATTATTTTCCTGAGATTTTTTAAAGGGACTCATGGTGCTGAAAGAATTTTACATGCTGATGTTTTCTTGCCATTCTGAGCACAAAGTACAGAGATTATAGCAGTCTAGGAGAAGATGGCTATGCAGGTAGTCCTCAACTTACAGCAGCAATTGTAACCGGGTTTTCCATCATTAAGTGATGCAGTCCTAAAACACAATCACTTAGCAACAGCAAGCCCTGGAGACCTGCTTACTGTCATTAACCCAATTTTATCGTTGTTAGGTGAGACAACATTCTGCTAGCTTCCCACAACCAAATTAATGGGGAAACGAGCAGGAAGTTGCAAGTTCCAGGTAGCTTGCAATCAGGCTGGCAGGCAGTAAGTGGCTTCTACCAGTGGTGGAGGTGGGGGGGCAGGAGAGGTTGTTTGAAGTTATGAGGAGGGAGGCACAATGAGAGTGAGGGTGTGAGAGAGGGAGGGGAGTAGGTGTGAGGATGAGAGTGAGGTGCAACGAGGCTTGGGAGGATATTGGAGGCACAGCAAGGCAGGTGGGAAGGCATCAGGGAGAATGCAGGGTTGCACAAGGCTTGGGAAGGATGTACAAAGATGCAAGGGGATGCATGAAAGTGTGAGGGAGGTGAAGCAAGACTCAGGGAGGGCTCAAGAATGTGCCCAAGGTTACGAGGAAGATTTGAGTGTCAGGAAGGGGGTGTGAGAGGCAGGATGAGGCTTGGGAAGAGTACGCAAAGGGGCATGGGTGTGCATGCGAGGCACAGTGAGGCTCGGAGGTATACATGGGTATACAAATAGTGGGGGAGCCATGGTGACGCTCAGGGTGTTTGTGCAGAGATGCACAAGTAGATGGTGTAACGTGAGGCTTGAAGGGCTGGGGGAGGATGGATGGATGGATGGGGAGATTTACCTCAGTGACTTGCAGCTGTCATTGCCAGTTTCCTCACTGGCTTTCAGAGGAAGCTAGCAGGGAAAGTCACAAATGACGGTCACGTGATGGCAGGGTGCTGCAGCTAGTCGCAAATGCAAGCTGGCTGCCAAGCACCCAGATAGCAATCATGTGAGTACAGAGGTGCTGGGATTGCCAGAACTCTTCAAGGACCTGGTCATAACCATCATTTGTTCATTGCCATCTTAACTGTATTCGCTGATGGAATGGTTGTAAGTTGAGGACTACCTGTACTTATTACAATAATTCAGAGGAATTTCAGAGTACTGATAATTGAGAAAATAGGGAAGTGTAATTTTATATTGTACAATAAAATAAAAATGTAAAATTGATCAACAGGATTAAGGCAAAATCTCCTCTTGTCTTTTTATGTTGTATTGAAGAACGTTTTTTCCCCCCAGGAAAAGCTGTATTTGGTCAATTGTTGACAATGGTTAAAGAATGTGAATTAAAATGCAATTTTATTTTAGGTGCTCTTATATTTTCAAACTGTAAGTGAGCCTGCTACTATTAGAAAATTATTGAGTGTGCTTCATAAGAGTACTGGTGAAGTTGCCAAGAAAAAACCCAAGTAAGTATGTTAAGGTAATTTGTTACTGTACAAATATCAATATAGTTTAAAATCTTTTTGAAAAATTGAAATTATGAATTAATTAAACCTGGTAGAAATTGAATGTAAAACCAGTAACCATGATGTATGTTAAATAATTACTGTTACATTAATGCCTACAGAGTATTTTATTTGTATTGATAAGTGTAATGCTAAAGGTATATTGGCAGACTGCCTTTTCTGAATTATTGAAAGGGTGTGGCTATATAAGTACATGATAAATAGTACATTGTCACAGACTCTGATTTCAAAGTGAGACGTGATTTGATAAGATTTAGAGATGGTATATTATGATTATGCTTTGGCTGCTTCTAGCTTTTTTTTAATTAAAAAGTTTTACAATACATTTTATTTTTAACAAACAAAACACAACCCCACCCCACCCCCTTCCCACTCCCCAACCCTCCCCAACCCCTCCCTCCCTTCCCCCTCCCCCCTCCCTGACTTCCCAGAGCTAAGTACAGGGTATAAGAATACAAACAATCATAATCTACCTTATGCAAACAATCATAAATCTGCTTCTAGCTTATGTAGTCCTTGGTGTGTGGATTTCTGGGGAGAAATATGCTTGAAATGAGAAAGAATCATAAAAATATCACCAGATTTTGCAGTTCCTTGCTATTTAGGAGAGGGAACTGATATTCTTTGCAGGTGGAAACTATACTAAATCTTCCGTTCTGTATATCTGAAAACACAAGCGTACGGAATTGGATGGCCTTTCGCAGTAATATAATTCTAATAAATACTAACAAGTTTCCTTTTCCTTGTAGGTGTCTGACAAAAGGGCAGAATGCTTTAATAGAACTACAGACCCAAAGGCCTATTGCTTTGGAGCTTTATAAAGACTTTAAAGAACTTGGAAGATTTATGTTGCGCTACGGAGGATCCACTATAGCAGCAGGAGTAGTTGTGGAGGTACAATGTTTTTGTGAATGCTTTTATAAATGCTAATTGTGAAATCATAGTCTCTGTCTCTTGTTAACCATTTTTTTAAAATAAACATATATGTACTATTAACATTTGAGTAATCAGATCTGACAATTGCTAATATAGTTAGTGTGAGGACATGTTGTCAAATAAACATTTTAATTAAATATACATTTCTTTTAAATAAAATATAAACACTATAGAAATAACATTTTAGTTCCCAAAATTCATCTAGTAAAGATAAAGAAGAGAGGTACACTTCTGTTTTGTCATCTTCCTTTTTTCCCTCAAGCCTGATATTTCCCTATAACTAGGGATTGGTTACCTAGCATTGCATCTGCTTTTTGCAAGATTTTAATCTGTAGATTAGATTGGATCAATCCACCTCCCTTTAGCTATGATTCTGTTTGCAAAATCGGGTTGTCTATCTCAGGATGCAGAGGCACGATTAAATATGTTTTGTGCATCACTGTCTCGTATTTTTAAATTTATTTTTCTGTAAGTATATATGGCTTCTAGTTTGAATCAGGACCATTTTGTGGAGAAAGAGGAATGTAAACCCTCTCCCTAGAAAAATGCATGCAATGGGTATACACTCCTGGTCTAGATCTTTCTTTGAACTTACCCAAGGAAAATACATCATGTGATCTGATTATCATTTAGGACTGGGGCCTAGATTTTACACATGGCTGTATGTGCATTGATATTTAATTTCAAAATATTGAACTTTGATTGATAGGCTTGGTGAGACAAAACTGGACTCCAAAAGTCTAATATTGCATTTCTGCATATGCCTGAACAGCTGTAATGACCAGTGTGTCCCCTCTGCGCTTAATACAACATAGCAGATTAACACTGAAAGCTTGTATATTTTTTTGGGGAAAAAATCTCTTCTCAAAGTATAATAGTGGTTTTTTTAAAATGATATTTCTGTTTTATTTTAGATTAAGGAGTGATAGTGTGCCAGGACATCTGCAATCCAGCCAAATGAAATCATACGCTCAAATATACTTCTCTGAGGAATCCATTTGTATCTGTTGAAGGAACAAAGACAATTATGTATTGGCAATTATGTATTGGGTACTCTGCAAACATTTCAAGGCCATTGTTGCTGTAGAACAATTTGCCAGCAAGGAAATACTCATTGCACTTTCTAACTGCACAAGTTTCAGCATATTCCCAAACTAAAATGTCATCCCATCAATAGTTCTAGCGGATCGTTTCCAAAAACCGATTGGAATAATGTATTAAAGGATGGTGATTCACCATGGGAAAAAAAGTTACTTCCAGCCTTAAAGTTTGTTTACAATATATAGGGAGAGCTGATTCTTTGCTGCATGGTATTTTATAAATTACACATCAATTGAGCTAAAATATTCGAAGTTTTATACAACTATGTCTTCAAAGAATCCTGTTTCCTTCTGTTTCAGAAAACATTATGTAACGCTGCACCTACAACCTAATTTCTTTCCATCCTAATTTTATTTAAAAAATTAAGTAGATATAGCTTGTCCAATAATGATTAATTTTATTTTGTAAATTGTAGAAGTATAATAAAAGTAGTCAACTGAGCATAATAATTTTGGCTTTTTACATAGTCTTTTATAAATTAAAATCCTGACAAAAAGAGTTGGTTCTGATGGAACAAAACATACCCTCTACATGAGTTCTGTAATCGTTGTATTTAAATATAAAGCTGCTATTGCAACTCGCCAAACCCATGTCAAAACAAATAACTTTATAAGGTATAATTTTATATGAGTATGAGAATTGAATGAAGTATGTAGTCCGTCTGCATAAAAATATATTGTTACTTAAAGCTTTCTTCATTTCAGTAGTATGTGTATGTACATCTGTGAGTACATATGAGGGAGGGAGAAAACAGGAATAATGAATAAATATTGGAAATTGGAAATCATACTACATCTACTAAAATCAGTGGTTCTAAATACAGTATACTTTATGTCTGCCTTGAACTAGATTGCTATTGATAACCTCATTTTTATCTATTTTTTTTCCACATCTCACTGATAAATGGCATTTCTCCTAGAAATGGTTGGAAGGAATTAAAAAACAACAACAATCTAATCCAATTCCCCCTGGGTACAATATAATTTTATCCACTGCATCATGTGTTACAGTACAATAAGCAAACATACTAAAATGGAAATAAATCCTCAAAATTACTGCCAGCATTAAGGTTGAAGTAGAATCCCCCCCAGAACACTCATAAATACGACGATGAATCCAAAGTGATTATATTTATCATGCCATTTTTATAAAGCATATAATACAATACTTTTATAAAGCATATTTCCGAGATGTGTATAATTATAGTTCATTTGGCTTAGGCTGTGGGTGCATGTCATTTTTTGATCCAGCCAAGGAATTATTGCCAAAAGAGGAGGAGTTGAAGCTGGCAAATAAAGAAGTATGCTCTGTAAATCGCAAACTTAGTAACAGTGCTTGGACAGCGCAAACTAAGTTGCAATGTCCACCTCTCAGACTCTCTTGATTTTGGAGAACTATATCGGTGGCCAGTTTGTATCATGTTCCTCACATCTAGATTCTTATGACCCATCTATTGGTGAAGTGTATTGCAAAGTACCAGATAGTGGCAAGGAAGAGGTGAGTTCCTACAGAAATTTATATTCAAACTTTTCATGCTTTTGTGGAGTTGTACAAAAAATATATATGCATCAATTGTTTGTAATAATTGTGAACATAATAGTCCTGAAATATTGGCTAGTTTTAATATTATATTGAATTATATTTTTGCCCGTATTTCAGTACAATAACACAGTGTTGTGTCAGCAGCTATAGCCCCAGATCAGCAGCTCAAGGTTCAACACTATTTCCTTTGAAATGTCTCTTTTTATGTGCCGGAGTGGGAATTGTGTCAAACTTCAAGGCAAAATGAAAAGAAAAAAAATTATTCATAGCTTTCCTTATTGGCTGCTTAATTCTTTTAAAAGGCCCAATCAAAATAATAATTGTATGATCTAATGACTGAGGTTGGAAATGAAATACTACTATTCCACACTTTTACAACTTTAACTTTGACCTTTAGCATTCATCTCCAGTCAGTCAAATGTTTGCTTAAGTATACATAGCTAGTGGTTGAAGTATAACTAGCAGTTTTTCCTAAATGTACACTGTGGAGCATTGCTCTCTTATAACTTATTTTTGTATGTAAACAAAATGGATTGTATATTAGATAACAGAAAAAATTGTTTAGAGAATAAATAATCTTGATATCGTGGTTGGTAGGACAAGAAAGCAGGAAGTTTGATTTTAGGCTTCTTGTGGTATCCAGTATGTTTCACCCTCAGCACTGTATTTAACTTTTGAATCACATATTAAAGGCAGGATCAGGACAACCAGTTCAAGCATAAAATTTGAATTAATTTTGAATTCAGTTAAATAACGAATTAAATTGATTTATTATAATTAAATTAATGGTATTATGTATATTTTTTCTTGTCTTAGCCTTTGATAGCAAATTTTAGATCCAGCTTTTTTTTTAATAGCACATTGAATGCTACTTATACACTGCACAGAAAATTTCGGTTACTGGTTAGCTTGAAAATACAGGTCTATAATACTTTGGCACTGCTTAAAATGAAAGACATTGTGACAATTCTGCAGAATTCTGCAGGAGTAACAGCTCAACAGTGCTGCCTAGTGGCTGTAATTCTGAATGTTAAATTGGAAAGTAAGCAAGTAAAAAATACCAAGAGAACTAAAATGACCCATGAAGGCAGCAGTGGGATTCAAATATGTGAACAAGCGGTTCTCTGTGGATGCCGCTTCCGGAAGTCCATTCTGGGCCTGGGCAACAAAAAATTAGCTACCGGTTCTGCTGAAGTGGTGCGAACTGGCTGAATCCCACCACTACTTGAAGGGATAATAAAAACACATACAAATACATGTGTCTATATATCAATTGGTATGCCTTACCCTTCTAATTCAAATACATTTGACATAACTTGAGCAAACCTGTTCAGTTTCTACCTTTAAGTTTAAGTTTATTGAATTTATATACCGCCCTTTTCCCGTAGGACTCAGGGCGGTTTACAAGGTATTTAAAAAGGTCAATACAATACAAAAGTTAAAAACAATTAAAAATAATTAAATTTGATCCCTGAGAAATATAAAACCCCAATTAAAAACTCTCAGCCTGGGCCGGAGAGCTGAAAGAGCCAGGTCTTCAGGTCCCGGCGGAATGAACGAAGGTCAGGGACAGTCCTAAGCTCCACGGGCAGCTGGTTCCAAGGGGCAGGCGCACCCACTGAGAAGGCCCTCCCCCTGGGTGTTATCTGCCGGCAGTCTTATGTCTAGATCAGTGATGACGAACCTCTGACATATGTCCAAGGTGACACATCACCACATTTTGGGTGACACACCAGTGTTAACCAACACCCACCAACTATTCTTGGAAAGCATACCCCACTCGTTTTTGGAGGTTGTGGAGGCCGCACGGAATGGGATGCCTCTCTCATGGTCTTCTGATCCTCTGGAAGTTATGCGAGAGGATCTTGGCCTTTGGAGTCCCCCAAAATCGTGTGAGAACATGCATGCTTTCGTATGATTTTTGGAAGCTTCAGAGGCTGCTTCAAGAATAAAGGACTTGTGTGACCTGGAGCAACCTCAGGTAGATGGCAGGGAACCTGTCAACAAAAAGAGAGCACCACCTGAAAGTTAGCGATGCATGGCAGCACTGGATTGTGGGAAGCAATCACGCCTTGGGGAATGGAGTGACACGGCTTTTTTGAGTGGCAGCAGTGGTGCTAGCGCTAAAGTCAAAGCTCAGGCCTTTACTTCAGGCTCAACCGTTGTGCTGTCACTGAACTCTGCTGTTTAGTATGGCCTAGATGGGGGAAGACAGAGAATTGTTTCTCTTGTTTGGAGAGGAGCGTGACATGCCATCAGGGTTCAAGTTTGGTATTTTCCAAATTTTTGACATGCCGAGCCCACTGGACTAGATCAAGCTTGGCCAGGAGATAGACATTATTCTGTATTGCAATTGGTAGGATGACAAAAATCATTTCAGCTTATAACTAAGGATCATTGATTTTTACCTAACTCAGCACCGAGCAGCCTTCCCTAGGTCAGCTGTGGATCTGAACTTTGGCCTCCAAGAAAGCTGTGTTTTCTCCTTTCTCTTCGTTTCTGTTAATATCTAGTATACAGGCTTTTGCTGATGCGAACATGTGTTTATCGATTGCATTTTAAAGGTGGAAGCTGCTGTCAAAGCTGCCCAAAATGCTTTCCCAGGTTGGTCTGCCAAAAGTCCACAGGAAAGGTCAAAAATAATGAGCAAGCTAGCAGATCTTATTGAAGAAAATCTGGAGTCATTTGCGCAAGCAGAATCAAAAGATCAAGGTAAAGGAGAAAACCTGTTGACTTCTGCCCCTAGTGATAATGGGTTAAAAAAATAACAGCAACTCTCAGCACCAATGTTTATAGGACCAAGAGTCTATTACACTGAGGCACAGCCCACATTAATTCCATATTCAATTTCAAGATAAAGGCAATGCTTTAAGAAATTAAGGATACATTTCTTGCTAGTGACATATATCCAACCCCTAGTCCTGTCTATAAAGTTACAGCCATTTTATTCAATTGTTCTTTCTGTAAGAACATAACCAAAATTCTCAACTGGCTTTGTAAATGATAGGGAAAGTGCTTTTGTTTTTATTTTTAAATGCGAATGTGAGAAAAAGCCGAATTCCAGTTTGTTCACTCAAACAAGGAATAGGTAAGTTGTGTTGTTCATCTAGGGTCAATGAAAACTAGATGCAGTACAACAAATGTAGGTAGCTACATATTGCCCATCCTTTCAAATATGTGACTATCTAGATTTGTTGAATTCCATCTAGTTTTCATTGACTCTAAATCAGGGGTGTCAAACTTACCACGTCATGTATCACAATGTATCGTGACTTTTTCCCATTACCAGCAATGGGGTGGGTGCGGCTTCTGTATGATGAAACTGGTCCGTGGGTCGGCAGTTTGACGCCCCTGCTCTAGATGAACAATATAACTTGCCTATTCCTTGTCTGAATGGACAAATTGGAATTTGGCTTTCTCACATTCACATTTAAAGATACAAACAAAACCTCTTTCCTTCTTATTTATTGATTTATCTGGATTCGAATCATTGTGTCTTTAGCTATGTATTCAGGTGCTGAATTACAGTTATCGCTTCGTTTTGATGAGCTCCTTATATTTAATGCAACCTCAGAGAGATACAGCATTCTAAGAATAATTGTACCAATTAACTTGGCCCAGCGTAGATTCTTCATAATTAAATTTCTGCATGGACAAAAGTTATTTTAGGGATGGATCTCCTTGTCTTATTGATGCACAATTTTTGTTTGTCTTCTGTCTGATAGCACAGTACATCTAGATGTACTCTCCTGGTCAAATGTGGCCAGAGAGATTTATATGGATTTGCCCATAATCCTTTAATTTCCTCTTGCTTTCTTGTGTTTTTGGAGTTTTATTTTGAGTATTTATTTTATTTTATATTTTTATATTGGGACTTATATGCCGCCCTATCTCCCAGAGGACTCAGGGCGGCTAACAACAATAAAAAACCAACAGTACAAAAGTTAAAAAAAAATAAATAACAGCCCCAAATATTAATTACACAGTTAAAAATTAAAACTTTTAAAAACCCATCATCAATCCAGGTCAGCCTGATGGAAAAGGAACGTCTTGAGGTCGCGGCGAAAGGACCGGAGGTCCGGGGCCATCCAAAGCTCAAGGGGGAGTTGATTCCAAAGGGCTGGCGCTCCCACAGAGAAGGCCCTCCCCCTGGGGGTCGCCAGCCGACATTGTCTGGCCGACGGCACCCTGAGGAGGCCCTCTCTGTGTGAGCGCACTGGGCGATGGGAAGTCGTCCCTGGCAGCAGACGGTCCTTCAGATATCCCAGGCCTAAGCCATTTAGATTGTCTTCTCCCCTCCACTGCTTAATAACTGGACAAGTTTCATTCTTTGCATAAAAACTGTTCTTGCAAAAACTGTTTAGAACATGAAACCTATTGAAACAATTTGTACATTTCAAAAGCATTGCAGCAACACCTTCAAGTATAAAACTATTTGATAAACATCCTCCTGTTCCAGGAAAAAACATTTCTTTTGCCAGAACAGTGGACATACCCCGAGCAGTATACAATTTTCGCTTTTTTTCATCATCTATCCTTCATAAGACAACAGAATGTACACAGATGGATCACATGGGCTGCATGCATTATACTGAAAGGTCACCAGTGGGAATTGGTAAGTCTTGGTCAAAGATCTGCAGATGTTTTTTTTTTTCAAAAAAAGAAAAATAATCTTTTTAGGACTAGTATAAGTTAGTAAATTTAGCTTATTGCCTTATTTTATATACAGTTGTTGGAACTAAAAAAAATTCTCATTTTGAACTATAAAGCAGAGATACTCAGTTGCATTTGGCCAACAAAATACGGGTATCGTTCCCCAGATTTGTTACCAAATTATGATTTTTAATATAATAAAAGGGGGAAATATTAAATATATGACTACTGCATAATCATAGGAAATTAGGTTTTGTTTTAGCTTTATTCACTAGTTTGAGGAATATAGTCCTTGGCATGCCTTTTAAAGACTTATGTAGTCTGTAGTGAGGGCATCATGTGATCGCAATTCCAACTTTCTGCTGGCTTCCCCAGTGACTTTGCTTGTGGGAAGCCAGCAGGGAATATGGGAAATTGCAATCACATATTTGCATCTCTTTGAAATGCTGTAATCATGAGCCAGGCGCCCAAGCACCCAGATCATGATCATGTGACTGTAGGATGCTGCAACAGCCAGAATGCCAAGTAGCTGTTGTAAATCCCTTTATCCAATACTGTAACTTCGGTGATAACCCTAGAACTACCTGTAGTTTAAACAGTTCAGGGCTGCAAGCATCCAGATGACCACTAGATGTCACCATTCACTTTTCAGTTTCTCCCCCCCCCCCCCCCCGCAGTTTAATGAACATCTAGATTTTTATATATCAAATCTGGTAGCTCTCTAGTACAGCGTTCCCCCAATCTTTTCCTGTTGGTGGCCCGGTGCAAGGGAGGGGAAGGTTTTGTGTGAGGGTTAGGGTTAGGGGTTAGGACAGGCAGGCATACATGTGCACAGATTCATTTGTGAGAGTGGCAGGTGCCCATGTCTGCCGCTTGAGCGAGTAGAGCTGCGAACACTGACGCTCGTGCAAGTAGGGCTGTGCACTGGTTGTGACTAGGCCACAGCCTGATAGTGGGCTGTGGCCCACAGGTTGGGGAACCCTGTTCTAGGATAAAGCACAGCCTGAAATTTTCCATGTTTTTTCTAACAGGGATAAGTCCATTATAATGAGCTTGCTGAATTAGAATATAATTAATTGGCAAAGAACTATACTTTTAACAATGAGCCAAGCCTGGTATCGGGGCACGGCCTGCCTTGCTCTGCCTAATGATCCAATAGCTCATTATAGAACCTGAACAGTAGTTATTATTCAACATTTCCATTTACTTATTTCCTTTGCAGATAGTTTAGTATTTAGAATGGGTGCTAAAGCAAAAGACTACTGAAACCTATATAGAGCTGTCCTGCTCTGTTATTTCACTGGGTATCAAAAGAGGATGACAGATTTCCTAAGTATCAAATTTCTTGTTTAACCAGATTTGTTCCTTTTCCCTATCTTTTTTGAAAGCTGGTTTAATTAGTCCTTGGAATTTGCCGCTTTACTTACTGACCTGGAAAATTGCCCCTGCTGTCATGTGTGGAAATACGGTAATTGCCAAACCGAGTGAAATGACATCTGTCACAGCCTGGATGATGTGCAAACTTCTGAATAAAGCAGGTATGCTTGAAAAGTAGCTCCAATAAAATAACTAAAGCAGTATACATATTGGTGATTCAAGATAAAAGTAGGTAACACTGTGAGTCAAAGGCTTATGTATCAAATACACGATCAACGTAATATTCCATTGGTAGCATGTTTTCGAACACGATCGTAATGAAATATGACAACAGATTGAAAAGACATTGTATAACAAGCAAAGAATATCCATCATATATAACCCTTGCGTACTCTAAAAATAGTTGGGATCATACTATTAGTCTTGTATTAAAAGTATACGTTCCTGAAATTAAATGGAATATACTACACTAGCATGGAGTTTCGTCTGCTTATGTGATTTTCCTCCTCTGCTGCCTACGAGGTTTTCCTCCGGGTGTGATAAATGTCGTGTTCGGAAGTGGGCCCAAAGCTGGAGATGCTCTTGTTTCCCATCCGGCCGTATCTCTGATTTCCTTCACCGGGAGCACGCTCACTGGCCAGCAAATCATCCAGAGGTCTGCCTCGCACTGTAAGAAGCTTTCCTTGGAGCTAGGAGGCAAAAATCCGGCTATCATTTTTGAGGATGCCAACTTGGATCAATGTATTCCTGCCACTGTAAAATCCAGTTTTGCTAACCAGGTATAAACTGATAGTCGCTTGCTCACCCCTCTCTGCTAAGGCAAGCTTTGCTTCTGAAGTTTGAGAAACTGTGGGTCCTCGTAACAGATTCTTATCTAAAGACTTGAGTATGTTATTCTGAATCAGATCATTCATTTTTTTTTTTTACTTATTGGAATTGGGCAGCTAATAAATTGCAATAAATAATGATAACATTTTGAAAAAGGGAATTAAAAAAAGCTGACTTAACAGTTAATGCTTATTTATTTAGCATGTGGCAAGTGAGTGTTTTGAGATTCCTTGATGATGATGGATAAGTAGGCACCCTTTTTCTATCAGAATTCATTTTGGAATAACTCTTTCTGGTTCATATCCTCACAGTTTGCCACTCGAAAGAGTTCTGCTACTGTTCTGCACAGAAGATCCCAAAAGATCCAGCGCATAAGATCCAGTATAAGAGAATTTTCCCTACAATGGGTTGCCTGTGTCTTTTGGTGCTGTGTCTTGGGGCTCCTCATATCCTGGACTAGGTACCAGGAGGGGAGATAATTAGTCTTTCTATATCCTGCCCACTGTTCTTTGGAAATACCAAGATAAAATATGATTTTCCCTCTTGCCTCTTGGGCATGAAAGCAGTAGTCCTAGAAGGAGTGAAACGTCATGCTCCAACAATTCCTTTCCCCCCAAATTTGACTTGTCATTTGGTAAAAATGGATAGGGATGCTTTCCTGTTCCAGCAGTCCGGCCTGGCATGATAGCGTTAATTGGGGTCCCAGTTTGTTTTCATTAGTGTTTCTTATTATTTTATTGTTCAATCTGTATACATTCCTTCCTCTGTACACCGCCCAGAGTCCCTCGGGAGAAGGGCGGTTTATAAAAACTAATAAATAAATAAATAAATAAATAACAAGAAACTGCATAACAGCTTGCTGGTATTTATGGCATAATTGTAAATCTTTAAGCTTGTCAATTTACTGCTCTTACTGAAATCTCGAAAGCAAATTCTTCCTTCTGTAAACTAAACAGAATTTCACTCTTGATACTGATACATCCTTAAAGAACCTAAAAACTCCTGCTTCACCGAAATAGTGACCCCTTATTGACTTTCTCCCTTTTCTGTGCCTTGTTCAATCTTGTCAGGGTGAAATATGCTTATGCACCAGCAGAATCTTTGTTCAGAAAAGCATTTCCAAAGAATTCCTGAGAAGGTTTGCGGAAGCTGTTAGAAAATGGAAAGTTGGGAATCCTTCAGACCCCACAACTGATATGGGAGCACTGATAAGTAAAGAACATTTAGCAAAGGTAAACAGCGTTGGAAATAGCTTTAAATTTGCTAAGTTTCGTCCTCCTTAGAGAAAGTATTGCAATATATTGTGATAGAGATTTAATTATATCTTGGTAAATTCAGAGTGATATTTTTTTTTAGAGAAAGAGTAGGTCTTGTTTCAAACACTTGTTGAAACACTTGTTTTAAGATGTTTCAGGCTCAGGGTATTTCCTAAAGCTTCCCTATCAAAATTGTTTCCCATTATGTAATTTTGCCAGTTGTCAGGTTTGCCTGTTTTTTTTTTATTGTGCACACTTGTAAGTATTTTATTTTTTTGTTTATTTAATAATATTTATATACCGCCCTTCTCCCGAAGGACTCAGGGCGGTGAACAGGGCAAGAATAAAAATACAAAGTTACAAAAATTAAAAACGAATTAAATATATGCCCACTAAAAACAGTCAATACAATTAAAACCCCAATAAAACAACAATAAAAAAAACCCCACCGATCCCTCATCAGGCCAGGCCGGCTTGTTCGAATAAGAATGTTTTTAGATCGCGGCGAAAGTAGCAATATGAGTAGCTGAAACGTCTCCTTAGTGAAGTCAGATCTATGGATGGGTGCACACAGATGGAGAGAATCTGGTTATTTCCTCTTACCAACTAACTTCTCAAATATATTGTCAGCAGAATTGAAGAACACATTTCAGATTCTTCTTCTGTAGCTTCAAATGTTGAAGTGTCAAAAGATTTTTATACCTTTCTTAATGTAATACAGTATTTAGGGTTTAATTAATAATGCTGCATGAAATGATCACACAATGTTCCAATGATAACATTGCAGTGGTGTTTTCCTGTTATAAGATGAAATGGATGTTTAAATAAATGAATTAAAGCAAATCAATTTTTAAGAAGCTAATGTTTTTTTTAAAATAGCGTGTGAAACACGGGAGCTTAACTGAGTCATACAATATTTCTAGGTATAGGTGTTATATAGTAAATATGTGGGTGTGAGAGTGTGTATTCATACGCACTGGTCTTTTACTTCCTTATTGTTATTAGAAATTGCTGAATTCTCTAAATATGCTTCCTCTTTTTGTTGCTGCTCCCATTAGGTGAAGAAGTATATCCAGCAGGCTCGGGCAGAAGGGGCCAAGATCCTCTGTGGAGAGGGAATAGACTCATTGGATCTTTCTCCAAGAAACCAGAAAGGCTATTTCTTGCCTCCCACAGTTGTTACAGAAATTGAGGATAATTCTTGCTGCATTCAGGATGAGATTTTTGGTCCCGTAGCTTGTGTAATGGTGTTTGACACAGAAGAAGAAGTGATTAGGAGAGCCAATGGAGTCAAATATGGCCTGGCAGCCACGGTCTGGTCAAACAATGTGGGCAGGATACATCGAGTTGCTAAAAGACTCCAGTCTGGATTGGTGTGGACCAATTGTTGGCTTATCAGAGATCTGAATTTGCCCTTTGGGGGAATGAAAGCCTCTGGGATAGGTAGAGAGGGAGCTAAAGATTCCTATGAATTTTTTACTGAGGTGAAAACAGTTACCATAAAATATACTGATGTGAACTGATAGGAAATGATTCATGCCATAATTCTGTGTGTGTTGCTTTGTCTCTCTCGATGTATTGAGAAAAATGACGGTCATGGTTTATACTTTTAAATTTACTAAATATACTAGAGAAAGGGGCATATGATATAATTATATGAGAGCTTACAGCTGGAAAATATATGGCAGAGTCTGTCATTAGCTTTGTTTTAATTTTAAAAGAGCTGATGAGTTTTATCTGGTTTAGTGTGCTGCTTCCACAACAACCAACTAGATGCTGATGGGAACCCAAGCAAGACATTCCCCCTTCTCACTTGTATTATTCAACAACTGCTTTGGGAACCATGCTGTCTTTGAAAATAAAGCTAAAATATAGTAACATAAACAGGACTGTTCAACATGAATTTGTCTAATTTTTTTAAACTTTTCCAAGCTGGCAGCTGCCATTACATCCTGTGGTAGAGAATTCCATAGACTAGCTATTTCCTAAGTATGAAGGGCTTTCTTTTAGCAGTCTTAAATTGAAAATTCATCTTCATTGCATAATTCAAACTGTAGTGTCCACCTTTCCCCACTATCTGTCCTACCTTATTTAGCTTGGATAATTTTAGTAGACCTTTCTAGAAACTTCTGTAGGTCTATAAACTCATTTTTGAGACAGTGATTAGACTGAACACGGTCTTGTAAAGTATTGTGTATTAAAAAGTATATAAAGTCCTGTATATAATTGATTCCTTTATATTCTGTCTTTCCTAATGATCCATAATTGGGATACAGGTAGTTCTCGACTTATGACCACAATTGAGCCCAAAATTTCTGTTGCTAAGCAAAACAGTTTTTAAGTGAGTTTTACCCCATTTTACAACCTTTTGTTGTCACAGTTGTTAAGTGAATCACTCTGTTTGTTAAGCTAGTAACACAGGTGTTAAATGAATCTGGCTTCCCCACTGACTTTGCTCGTCAGAAGGTCACAAAAGGTGATCACATGACCCTGGGACACTGCAACCATCATAAATATGAACCGGTTGCCAGGCGTCCGAATTTTGATCATGTGACTATGGGCATGCTGCAATGGTTGTGAGTGTGCAAAACTGTCAGTCACTTTTTTCAGTGCCGTTGTAACTTTGACCAGTCACTAAACGAACTGTTGTAAGTCGAGGGCAAGCTGTATAACATTTTTCTACAGCAGCCACTCACAGGATTGAAATTTTCACAGGGCTATCTTGTACAGCCTTGAGGTCTCTCTTCTAAGCAGTAAGGAAAGGCCATTTTCAGGGACAAAGGAGGATAAGAGATGAGTGGAGAAAAAGGGAATGGAAGCATGTTGAAATATAAAAGACCCACAATGAATACAGTGTCGGTTGAGCCTGGCCTTCATGCCCATTAGAGAGCAGCAGAGTTCATTAATGACATGTGCACAGACACACATAGATTTGGTTAAAGCAGCCTTCTGTTTTGAGAAGATAAAAGTAAACGTGCTTTAGGATTGGGGAAACCTTAGAACTAAGTAGTGGGAGGGTAAAGAGATTCGTTACAACAGACCCACTTATGAGATGCAGTTTAATAATTGCAAAAATCTTGAATTTTTAACAGCTTTTTCAACAGCTGTCCTATCCTACAAAATTGCACAACCATCATGAGGATTTGGTTTAATCATTTTATGTCAAGCTGGTGAGTCAATTCATCTGTTAAGCCCTACAGATGGAAATTAATGCCAATCTGATTATTCAGTTATTGCCAGTTGATTCCCTGTGTCCTGAATCTAGACATGTACACAATCATGCAAAGATTTCAAATTGATGTATCAAAATAACACCAGCATTTTTAATAGTCGTGTTTTGGCTCAAATTCATTGTTTTAAATAAGAGAATCTTTAATGAAATATATGGGAAGCTGGTGGAGGTGGGCAATTGCATCCAGTAAATTATTGGTATGCACATGAGGAGAAATTAAAAGTAGAATTGAATTTCCTACAGCATTCCTACTGACTAAAGGAGGAAATACTTGGACTGCATTTTAATATGAAGTGATCTAATTTATACTTCCTGAGATAAGATATGAACTAGAACTGACATCTCAAATTGCATATTTTAAAACGATTACACACAATTCATACACTGAGAACACTGGATGCAAATAGTATATTATTTGAACTAATGAACATATCTTTTTTTTTAAAAAAATTAATTTATAGAAAGCAAAATGGATACGTTATCTGTACTACAGACAAGTATTATCCGGTCTGGATAGTATTAAGCTCTCTGGGAATATAAGTTTCTCTTTTCATAGCATCATACAGTTGGATGGACTTCCAAGGATTATGTACCACATCTAGAGATAATTAAGTCGCCTTGTGGCAAGATGGGGGGGACAAATTTAATAAATGTAATATTATTAAATTTATCAATAATTTAATATTAATAGTATTATTAATAAAAACTATTCATAAGAGCACTTGGGGTACAAAAAAATCTAGACCGCTAGATGGCACCTATTTCTATTTCCTGCCATCCAGTTACTGTGGAGGGTTTTGCAAGATATGACTCCTTTTTGCTTCAATTTTCCTGATAGAGAACCATCTAGTTTCTATATAACCATGGTTTTCTTCTCCCATCCTAAATGCTGTGGTAAACGGAGAGATAGTGACTGGCCCAAAGTCATTCTGGGAGCTTCATGGCTGCCACTATTGCAGTCCAACACACTAACCACAACACCTCACTGGCTTCCACAGAGATCTCTAGTGGAAGTGGATTTGAGGCCTTCCTACCACTGCCTTCTTCATCTGTCCTAATCCAGCTTCAAGCTGACTGAATACAAGGGGCAGGCTTATACAGGAATAACTAGAAAGCAAAGTTCTGATTATCTCTGGAGTGGCTGGATGCTTTCTGAATTCATATGCTGTTTTCTGAGATTTTGTATTGCCAGCTGATATGGAATGTGCTGGATGGATGCCGAAGCAGGAGGACAATAAAAGAGGTGCCAGGATCAAACCAAACAGCATCATGTTTACAGTATTTAAACTGTTTCCATTAAATACAGCATCAGGAGCTCTTCCTCCACTCTGGTCTCCAGAATGCAACTCACAAAAGGGTTGGACAAGTTTTGTAGCCCCGCAGCTTCTCTTACCTGCTCTACTCCCAGAGTTGTTCAGTTTAGGCATTGGCAAAGGAAGGTTAAATATTTATGAGGATTAAGTGTCTCATAGGCACTAGGTGCCTGCTACCACAAATGTCAGAAAAAAAGATCTGATTGGGATTAAAGATGGAAGTTTGTTATCTCACAGCTTGCAAGGGTAAATAGGAAGAGCTAGCTTATCTAAACAGCCTCCTTTCCAGGAGTTAAATTTAACAATGCAAGTCAATCACAGGATATATGTTTTTGACAGAACGTGTGTGCTCAATCTTGAGAAATGCCTCTGCTCATTCCCATCTGTTTAGTAATGATGACTTTTGTGTTATATACATCTAACTCCACTGGTGGGATTCAAATAGGTGAACAACCGGGTCTCTCTGTGGATGCCGCTTCCGGAAGTCCGTTGTGGGCCTGGGCGACAAAAAATTAGCTACCGGTTCTGCCGAAGTGGTGTGACCCGATTGAATCCCACCACTGTCTAACCCCCACTTCTGCCTTAGTTTAACTTTCCTTGGGAGAGAAGAAAGAAAATGGAAATCATCTGCTCTAAGTTGGCAAGTAATTTAGGGTGTCGCTGAAACTGTATTGGGTGTTAAATATTATGTAATTGCACTTGTGTGGTTGAAACTTAATGACTTCATTCCAGTTTCCTATTTTCACTTACGCACCTTAAATACTTGGACACAGCTAAACCTATTCTTCCAAGCTGAAAACATAATGCATCTTTTAGCGCATCTAATTAGTAGAACTGTTTCTCTTTATAGCAACACTGATTCAATTGGGCTTTCTCTGTGGCTGCTTCTGATCATAGGCATATGCTCCCTATAGAGAAAAGTTTAACATTTCTCTGTAGGGAGGTTTTAGTCAACAGCTCAAATGTGTCGTGGTTCCAATAGATGAAACCATTTAAAAGAACTTCAAGGCAAGGATTTCTTCCTTAAAGAACATTTTATTTAGGAAACAATATTGGCACATCCAAAGGTGAACCCAAGACTAAAATCCCCTCCTTCAGGCTACAAAGTAACAAGTTGCAATTCCCACCCCAATGTGCTTTCATGAATCACATTCACCAATTATTTCAAAAGGCGGGCTCTTCCCCCCACCTTTTCAGCCTGGCCAAAACTCTTATCAGCACTGACCTTGGTTATCACATAGAAGTATTGTTATGGCTAACTGAGAAACTTAACACACATACCCTTCATCTAAAACCTCTAAACTAAAATGTAGCAACCAAGACAAAATGAAAAATGGCTTCAGTTCAGTTTTGTCACAGCACTGACGAAATGTTTTTGAACTGAAGTATGGAAATAAAATGTAATATATAGAAATACAATGAAACATTAAATTGTCTGGGTGTCACTAGATCTTACAGCTGATGGGAGGTTGTGTTTCTGTGTCTGGGGACGGGGGAAAGGGAGGTTTTTTTTTCTTATGTCCACATTTTCTTTCCTTCTATGTGGACATTTCCCCCTGTATAAAATATTGTTTGTTAACTTCAGCAGTTGACTGCATCTGAATGGCTTTGCCTGGCAAGTAGAATTGGGCCTGGATTGTACTTGGATGTGGAAGTAAAAAAAAAAAAAACCTCTGAAGAAGGAAATAGCAAACCATTTTCAGACTATGGTCAAGCAAACTATGTAGATGTGTTCATGAAGTCACCAGAAGTTGAGTTCAACTCAGCAAGACTTTGTCTTATCATCTATGAAAGCTTCTTATGGGAAGCGGAGATTTTCTCTTGTTAACTAAAATACTGATACTGATAATATTTTTAGCTCTTTTTCACCATCATTGAGCCAAACCATATGCAACAAGTGATTTATTTTCAATTCTGCCCTTGG
This sequence comes from Vipera ursinii, assembly GCF_947247035.1. Classification (NCBI taxonomy): domain Eukaryota; kingdom Metazoa; phylum Chordata; class Lepidosauria; order Squamata; family Viperidae; genus Vipera; species Vipera ursinii. The sequence goes on along the minus strand of NC_139512.1, from coordinate 266,087,985 downwards.
TATGTTAGAGTACACTTTGCTATCAACACAAAATATCTGTATTGCTTTCAGACATATCTGAAGGCAGGATCCCCACTAGAGATGTATATCATCTTCTATCCACGCATTGTAATGCCCAGATAACTTTATAACAACAAGCTTATATTCCCATAATGATGGCAAGGAGACCTACTAATGTAAGCCACTAGTGGAGAAATGCCTTTATATTACCAAAATCTGCACTTTCATATTCAATATTGCCAAATTAATCTGCGTTTTCATCAAATTTCTCCACACAGAGAGGACAGATTCACTATACCGCTATTACAATAGAAGAAGGTTTTTATTCAATATATGTAAAAATGTAATCTCTCTTGTGTGCTTTGCTTTTCCCCCTTTGCATTCATCTTGTATCATAATGGGAAGCTCCACTGAATGGCTATGTTGGGAAAAGCTGCTATTACAGCATACAGTACAGAATTCCTGAATTTATTCATTTATTTATTTTATTAGACTTATATACCGCCCTTCTGTAGGACTCAGGGCGGTTCACAAGGTTTTTTTAAAAAAACAATACACAAGTTACAAAAATTAAAAACAATTAAAATGATTACACTAACCTTGAACTAAAACCCCAATTACAATTAAAATACAATTAAAACCCCAGTTAATACTCTCAATCCAGGCCAGAAAGCTCAAAGAGCCAGGTCTTCAGGTCCCGGCGGAATGAGCGAAGGTCAGGGGTAGTCCTAAGCTCTACAGGCAGCTGGTTCCAAAGGGCCGGCACACCCACAGAGAAGGCCCTCCCCCTGGGTATTGTCCGCCGGCAATCTTTTACCGGCGGTACCCTGAGAAGACCCTCCCTGTGGGAGCGCACAGGACGAAGGGAGCTTGATGCCGGCAGCAGGTGTTCCCTCAGATATCCCGGACCCAAGCCATTTAGGGCTTTATAGGTCATCACCAGCACCTTGAATCTCACCCAGAGGGCAACTGAAAGCCAATGCAGCTCGCGGAGTAGAGGTGTTACATGGGAGTATCAGGAAACCCCCATCAAAACCCGCGCGGCTGCATTCTGCACCAGCTGGAGCCTCCAAGTGGTCCTCAAGGGCAGCCCCATGTAGAGAGCGTTGCAGTAGTCCAATCGGGAGGTCACGAGCGCATGAGTGACTGTGCGCAGGGCATCTCGGTCCAGGTAGGGCTGCAACGGGCGCACCAGGCGAACCTGGGCAAAAGCCCCCCTGGTCATGGCTCCTATATAGTCTTCAAAACTGAGCCGCGAATCCAGGAGGACGCTCAAGTTGCGAGCCCTATCGATGGAGGGTAACACCTCACCCCCCATCATTAGAGATGGAATGGGCTGGTTAGTCCGAGATGCCGGTATGCACAGCCACTCAGTCTTGGCAGGATTGAGACGAAGCCTGTTTCTCCCCATCCAGACCTTGACTGCCTCCAGGCAGCGGGACATCACGGCGAGGACATCACTGGGTTGGTTCAGGGTAGAGAAAAAAAGTTGGGTATCATCAGCGTACTGATGATACCCCAACCCGAAACCATGAATGATCTCGCCCAGCGGCTTCATATAGATGTTGAACAGGAGGGGAGAGAGAACTGACCCCTGAGGAACTCCACAAACGAGAGGCCTCGGGGCGGACCTCTGCCCTCCCGTCAACACCAATTGTGAGCGGCCCAGGAGATAGGAGGAGAACCACTGCAAAACAGTGCCTCCCACTCCCAACCCCCTGAGATGCCGCAATAGGATACCATGGTCGATGGTATCAAAAGCTGCTGAGAGATCTAATAGAACTAGGACAGAGGAGCAACTCCTGTCCCGACCCCACCAGAGATCATTCACCAGCATGACCAATGCCGTCTCCGTGCTGTACCCAGGCCTGAAACCCGATTGGTACGGGTCCAGATAATCAGTTTCCTCCAGGAACAGAGGAAGCTGATGCGCCACCACACTCTCAACAACCTTCGCCAGGACGATATATTCTATTTTGCATGAATATGGGCGAAGGAGTGGCAGAACCTGGGGGCAGGGTGAAAAGGGGATCAGCCTAGAGTCCCTAGATTGCAAAAAGATAGGTCCAACCCTCCTTGAGTATTGTTGACCTTTATCTAACTCTAAGCACATGCTGACCATTAGCTGAGAAGATTTCTATGCATAGGCTTTTAGCAATAAATCAGTTTAATTGAACCTTCATGTATGTACCTGACAATGAATTTTCTATAAATCCCCATTAAATTGTGGGTCCCCCATTGCTTGGACAACAATTTGTCTGGGATGGATTAAGGACTCTTGCCCTAGAAAAGGGGGTTGGACTAGAAGATCTCCAAGGTCCCTTCTAGCCCTAGGATGCTATGATTCTATAAATTGTAGCTTTTGCACTCAGCTTAAAGTGAGGTTTGATTTCTGAGATTGTCAGGATTGTAGAAGGCATCTTTTTGGGAGTTTACAAGAGAAGGGATAAAATTAGTTTGAAGATTCAGAATTCAAGGGCTATTTTATATTTGGCTCAAGATTTGATATTCGGACTCCACCCAAAACTTCAGGTCAGAACCAAATTCACTAACCATTTAGCACACCATCCTCTGTCTCCATTGGATACCTCTACGCCTCAATTTTATCACACCATGATCTCATGCTTTTTTATTTGCCTCTGAATTTGAAGACCATTTGCTCCTAGAGCAAGGGTGTCAAACAGGTGGCATGCAAGCCACGCCCACCCCAGCTCCGCAAAGGCAAAAAAACTTCACGATACGTCAAACTACGTCACGTGATGCATTCTAGTTTGACACCCATGCCCTACAGAGTGCCTCAGAACAGAGTACACTGCCAAATATGAAATTAGGAAATACTCTGGAAGATCACTTTCATCAACATCAAGTTTATTTTAGTGGTTAAGGTGCTGGCCTAGGAACAAGGAGACTATGAATTCTAGTCCTGCCTTAGGCGTGAAAAACTGACCGGGTGACTTTAGGTCACTCATTCTCTGTCACTCCAATCCACCTCACAGGCTTGTTGTGGACAAAATAGAGGGAAGGAATATTAGGTATGTTTGCTGCCTCGAGTTAATTATAAACAATAATAATGGTAGAATTAAAATAAAATAATAAATAAAATAAAATAAAAAATATCCCACTTCAGCAAATAGTGCATCAATGCTCTTGCTGTTTGTTAAGTGGCAAACTTGCCTCAGGCTTAAAATGTGAGAAGTGCATTTGCATTTAGTCCAGGCTTTCCTGGGTGTTAGCCTAAAAATTGCCGAGCATAATCATAGGTGTCTAGTATAAGCACAAACGATGTCACAAGTGTCATGGAGACAGGGAATGAAGATATGATGTTCATGATACCACTTGCTCATCCCCTGTATACAGTAGTCACATGGTATAATTCATATTCTCTTTTCGGGGGGAAAAAAGGGAGTGGAAAACAAATCAAGATGGTGGAGGTAGCTTTTTAAAAATGGTTTAAGCAGGTATTACATGGAGACATTGGTAAATTAATTTCATTGGAAATTTCATATCTGTGTTACTTGCTGTCCAGATAAGGCTGGGGTGGAGGTGGGGATTCTTGCATGGAGAATGTTGTTCTAGTTGTGATATCACCTAGCCAGGGGTTGGGGATTGCAGAGATTTCTGATCATGTGTCTTTTGTGTGATTTTTTTTTTAAAAAAACCCCACAGAGATTGTTGTCTATGGAGATTTTCAGTCATCTTAGCTATGGTTGTCCTGAAATTGCTTTGTTTTTTTTCTTTCTTCAAAAGGTAACTGGCCTTTCTTTGTTTTTCCTTGAAGACATTTTGCTTCTCTTCCAAGAAACTTCCGAGGAGTCAGAACTGAAGAAGCTTCTTGGATGAGAAGCAAAACGTCTTCAAAGAAAAAACAAGAAAGTCCAGTTGCCTTTTGAAAAAAAAAAAGCCCCTTTGGGACATTGGAGATTATTCTATCACTTATGCACACAGTTGCTATATTTAGCTTATTGTTTTATTCTTTTGATCTTTTCTTTTTGATTTGCAAGTTGTTTTGCAGGGTAACTGTTATCATGCTGGGACAATAAATTATGTTCCCTTTTGTTTATGTTGTCAGGAGGAGCTTTTCTCATCTTGTGCCCTCTCTGGCCCCTCTTTCCCAGAACAGTCTCACCGAGGTTAACATCAATTGTGATTTTGGGACAGTTGTCTGATAAGAAAAGCTGCACCCTTTCCTGAGGATGTGTCCCCTTCCCTTGTGTAAGGCCTGCTGTAGAAAGACCAGTCCAGGTTCATCGTCTTGCTGAAACGTTTGGAAAAATGAAGACTTTCCCTCCTTTATTTCTGTTACCCTTTTTACAAGTCCTATGAGCCTGAGCAAATGTTCTTAAAATAAAAGAACCTTCCAATTGTCCATGAACTCTATCATTCCAGTGGAAATGATGTGTGAGGTTTTTGTTGTTGTTGTTGTTTTGTTTTAATGGTCCTGACTCTTGGCAGCCTTTTCCTTGTAACTTGTACTGTGCTCCACTGAACTGCGGTTGCCAGGAAAAAGTGATCCGAGATGGGGGTAGAGTGAAATCAACCGCGTGATATAGTGAGAAAGGAAATACAGTTCGAATTATGGACATTTATGGGAATGATTCACATCTAATGCTGAAGCCAGGTGGGTGTTCCTTGAGGATGTGGTTAAGGCCGTTGTTTTAAAGTGAATTTGTTTTTGAAGAAAGTACAGGTAGTCCTTGACCTATGACTACAATTGAGCCCAAAATTTGGAATTGGGGATGTCTAGTCTAATGAAGAGAAGGACAAGGGGGTGACATGATAGCAGTGTTCCAATATCTCAGGGGTTGCCACAAAGAAGAGGGAGTCAAGCTATTCTCCAAAGCACCTGAAGGCAGGACAAGAAGCAATGGATGGAAACTAATCAAGAAGAGAAGCAACCTAGAACTAAGGAGAAACTATTAATCAGTGGAACAACCTGCCTCCAGAAGCTGTGAATGCTCCAACACTGGAAGTTTTTAAGAAGAGACTAGACAGCCATTTGTCTGAAATGGTATAGGGTTTCCTGCCTGAGCAGGGGGTTGGACTAGATGACCTCCAAGGTCCCTTTCAACATCATTATCATCATCATCATCATCATTCCTGTTGCTAAGTGAGACAATTGTTAAGTGAGTTTTGCCCCATTTTAGGACCTTTTTTGACACATCTGTTAAGAGAATTACTGCAGTTCTTAAGTTAGTAACACGGTTGTTAAGTGAATCTGGCTTCCCCATTGACTTTGCTTGTCAGAAGTTTGCAGAAGGGGATGACGTAACCCTGGGATGCTGCAACTGCCATAAATACATGTCAGTGGCCAAGCATCCAGATTTTGATCACATGACCACGGGGATGCTGCAATGGTTGTAAGTGTGAAAAAACAGCCATAAGTCACTTTTTGCAGCACTGTTGTAATAGTCACTAAACAAATGATGGTAAGTCGAGGAATACCTGTATATACATAGTTTTTAAAATCAAAAGTGGATATGTTATTGTTCAACCACTTGGTTAGGCCCAGACCTGTAAATCCTTTCCAATGAAGCTGGAATGGCTCCACAATTAAAACAGCTCCTCTGAAGAGAACTCTTGAGTTTCCAGCCGCAGTTCTAGATGTCTTCAGTCGAGCTTGCATTCCTCTCTCAAGGATATTTTAATTTTCAGAAGCCACCTATTCTTTGCTGAGGCAAATAGATGAATTCCCCAGTCAACATTGTGATTGCAGTGCTCTCTCTGGAATGTGATTCTAAAAGTGTCATGGTCATCTCTAGGAAAGTGGCACAATGACCCTACAGAGGGGATAGATATCTCCTCAAATCAGAGTCCATCCCCAGAAAAGGCTTGTCCTGCTGAGAAGACTCCTGACTTACTATTTACCAAGGAGATGGCCTTTCTATGTTGCCCCTCTATCAGGGGTAGGCATTCCTCAGCTTGGCTGGTTCAGGAATTCTGGGAGTTGAAGTCCATGAGTCATAAAAGAGCCGAGGTTGCCTACCCCTGTCCTATATCATCATCAAACCCATTGCTTAGACAGTTCCTGATGTTCTGATGTGGAAGTAATGGCTTTCTGTGTTATGCTTGCATAAGATATTCCACATGGATATTTAAGCTTGAGATGGCATGGTTGGAGCTGGCATCCTAATCATGGAAGGGATCTTTGAGGGCTTCTAATCTAACCCCTACCCAAGGTAGGAGTCCTTATACCATCCTGACAAATAGTCCAATCTTTTCTTGAAAACCTCCAGTGATGGAAGACACACACACAACTCCAGGAGGCAAGCTGTTCCATTGATTAAACATTCTTACTGTCAGGAAATTCCTCCTTATTTCTAAGTTGAATCTCCCTCATGAGCTTCCATCCATTACTTCTTGTCCTGCCCCCAGGTGCTATGGAGAAGAAATCAACACCCTCTTCCCTGCGACAGCTCTTAAAGTATTGGAAGAGTCTATCATGTCTCTAGGGATGCAGTGGCTCAGTGGGTTAGGACGCTGAGCTTGTCGATCAGAAGGTCAGCAGTTTGGCGGGTCGAATCCCAAGTGCCGTGTAACAGAGTGAGTGCCTGTTACTCGTCCCAGCTTCTGCCAACCTAGCAGTTCGAAAGCACATAAAAATGCAAGTAGAAAAATAGGGACCACTACGGCGGGAAGGTAACAGCGTTCCGTGCGCCTTTGGCGTGTAGTCATGCCGGCCACATGACCACGGAGACGTCCTCGGACAAGCGCTGTCTCTTCAGCTTTGAAACAGAGATGAGCACTGGCCCCTAGAGTTGGAAACGACTAGCATGCATGTGTGTGGGAACCTTTAACCTTTATCATGTCTCTCCTGAATCTTCTCTTCATTAGGCTGGAACATACCTAGTACCCTCAGCTATTCATCATAGGATTTAGCCTCCAGACCCATTAGCATCTTTGTTGCTCTTTTCTGCACTCTTTCTATGGCCTCAGCATGCTTTTTGAATTGTGGTGACTAGAACTGAATGCAGATTTCCAAGTGCGGCTGTCCAGTCTCACCAGTGCAATGTAAAGCGGTATTATCACTTCCTATGATTTGATGCCATTCCTTTGTTGATGCAGCCTAGAACTGCATCAGGTACAGGTAGTTTTCTGCCAGCTGCAGCACACAGCTGACTCATAATTAAGTGGTGATCCACCAGGACACTTAGATTCCTGTCACAATTATTACTGTTGAACCTGTACCTCTTATTCTGTACCTGTGCATTTGTTTTTTTCTTGTCTAAGTGTAAAATCTTACTTTTCTCACCACTGAACTACATCTTATTGGGTAGGGCTTAATGCTCAAGTCTTTCAAGATCCTTCTGAATCTTGAGTCTATCTTATAAAATGTTGGCAATTCCTTCAAGCTTGGTGTTGTCTGCAAATTTGATGAGTTCCCCTTCTATCCCTGCATCTAGATCATTTATGAAGTGTACAAGTTGAGCTGCATATGTGCGCTTGCGCACTGGCCTGCCACTTGTGCGGCTTGGTTGTGAATAGGCCACAGTTCAGTAGCAGGCCATGGCCTGGGGGTTGGAGATCGTTGTTCTAGAACACATTCTGTGCAGCAAATCCATGCCCTGATGTTGTTGTGGAATATAGCTGTTGTGTAGGGTCAGCAGCACAGAATGACCCCACCCCAGATGTACCTTGAGGGTGGATAAGATGTGCATCAAAGTTTAGTATTAGAAGATTTTTTCCTTCATCTGAGATGGAGGAAATGGAAAAAAACAATGGGTGGATGAGTTGAAGTCCACAAGTCTTAGAGTTGCCAAGGTTGAGGACCCCTGATTTATTCATTGCGAAACAGTTCCAAAGTCTACTGTTGAGTGAATACGGTATATAAAATATTTTGAAAATACTATGTTTGCAATAGAAGACAATATCTATAGCTCAGGCTTGAACTGTGAAGTCCTTGGAAGTCTTAAGAAGAATAACTCAAGCAAAGATGATTTCCTAGGAAAAATTAGCTGCTCACAAATACATCAGATCTTTGCTTCCCCCATTTTTAACAACCGGATGTGGAATTGTATTGTACAACTGGAGAATTATTTATATCTTCCTCTGAATAGCACATTTGTTTCCTTGAAAATTATCAGGTGTGAAATTGGCTATTTTAGGAATTCTTTATGAGGCTCTAAATATAGCACTTCAGAAGGGTGGCTTAAATTTCACTGATGATTGATCAGTAAAGGGCAAAGACAAGCTGTGGAATTTCGTGTCCCTCTTTTGCTTTATGATAAACAGTAGTGCACACAGCACAGTATTTTTTTTAAAATTGCATTTCTTTTTTGCCACTTTAGTTATAACTCTTTAGCCTCCATCACTGGAATTTTTGCACAGCAGATAAAAAGTGTTGACTGTAGGAGAAGAAAACGTTAAAGTTCAGAGTGTTCCAGGGCAAGGATTTGCCAGTCAATCCTAACTTCAGATTACTCCATTCCATTGTCCTTATGCATTTGGTTTTCTTATTCCCACAAGCAGTGGTGGGATTCAGCCGGTTCGCACCACTTCAGCAGAACCGGTAGCTAATTGTTTTGTTGCCCGGGCCCACAATGGACTTCCAGAAGAGGCATCCACACAGAGAACCGGTTGTTCACATATTTGAATCCCACCACTGCCCACAAGCACTGGATGACTTTCTGCCAGATTTCTCATAAAATGATTGCCATGGACAGGACCTGTCCATTCACAAATGCCCACCATAAGAGAAGCATGACCAGTCACAAAACACCCATTTAGCAGAAGGCAAGCAATGGGACTGCTCTTTCCTTTAGCCCTCTCTCCATTCCAGTTGCTTAGTACATTAGAGCTGTGGTAGCACAGTGATTAGAATGCAGTATTGCAGGCTCAAGGTTGACACAGCCTTCCATCCTTCTGGAGTTGGTAAAATGAGGACCTCTGTAAACTGCTGTAAAGCACAATGAAGCAATATATAGGTCTAAGTGCTATTGCTATTAGCTCACTTTGGGTTGGGCAGGCATAACCAAACAAAGCCTCAGACTCCAGTTACTCAAATTATCATTTCTTCCGCCTATGAGAGGGTTGGCATAGAACAGGGGTCGGCAACCTGAAAAAGGAAAAGAGCCACTGGGAACCGGTTCCATCACACATAAAAAAAAGTGGGAGCCGCGTGCATGCGTCCATGGAGCTGTGGGTTGCTGACCCGTGGCATAGAACCTAGAGCAGGGGTGTCAAACTCAATTTCATTGAGGGCCGCATCAGCATTGCGCTTGCCCTCAGGGGGCCAGGGTGGGCGTGGCCTACTGGGTGGGTGTGGGTGTGGTTTTTTCTTGCGCATGCACGGACGTGTGCGGTTGCCATTTTTTATGTGTGATGGAACCAGTTCCCGGTTGCGCGACGGCGAGGGCCCGTCTGCAAACGTGCCGCGACAGCTTTCTCAAAGAGCGGCGCCACTGCCCGTTCGTGCGGAGGTACGCGCGCACCTCTCCAAAGGTTTTGGGAGGTGCGCGCACACCTACGGTCGTTTGGAGAGGTGCGCGCGCACCTCTCGGAATGGGCAGTGGCGTCGCTCTTTGAGAAAGCTGCCGCGGCCCGTCTGCAAAGCTGCCGCTTTCGGCAGCCTGCAAACGTGCCGCAGCAGCTTTCTCAAAGAGCGCCACCGCTGCCTGTTCGCGCAGAGGTACGCGCGCACCTCTCCAAAGGTTTGGGGAGGTGTGCGGGCACCTCCACCCATTCAGAGAGGTGCGCACGCACCTCTCCAAACGGGTGATGCCACTCTCCATTTGGAGAGGTGCGCGCGCACCACTGCCCGTTCGAAGAGGTGCGTGCGCAGCAGGCGGATGGGAGCCGCAGGAGACGGCTCAAAGAGCTGCATGCGGCTCTGGAGCTGTGGGTTGCTGACCCGTGGCATAGAACCTAGAGCAGGGGTGTCAAACTCAATTTCATTGAGGGCCGCATCAGCATTGCGCTTGCCCTCAGGGGGCCAGGGTGGGCGTGGCCTACTGGGTGGGTGTGGCTAGAGTGCGTATGGCCTACTGGGTGGGCGTGGCCAGCTCTACATCATTTGCATCAAGGGTGCCTATGGGGGCCTGGGCAGGAGTGGGACAGATCTGAGGGTCTCTGGCAGAAGGAGGGTCTCTGGGCCAGGGCCAAGGCAGTGGGGGCCGTTCCCTCACTGTTTTCAGGATGGCTTTGCGGGCCACATGAAACCACTTTGTGGGCCAGATCTGGCCCCCGGGCCTTGTGTTTGACATGTCTGACCTAGAGCTAATGTGTAAATAAAAGTTAACCTAAGAGTCTTGTTTTGTAGTATATTTGTTTCCCTGTACATGAAACAAGGTGTCAAGTCCACTCAGAAGCTACAAAGCTGAATTGGTATTTGAACTCAGATCTCTTAATTCAGTCTTGGGCTTCAAGCTTGTTTCTTTTTTTGAAATGAAGGATGACTTGGAACTGCGAGATATTTGGCGTGAGAGACACTTGCAGGAAAAGGATTATACTTTTTATTCTGATAGACATCAATCTTTTTCGAGGATTGATTTTATTTTGGTGACTAATGACTTTTTTTTGAGGACTAAAAAGGTGAAGATTTGTGCAAGAACTATCTCTGATCATAGTCCAGTTTGGTTAGAGATTGATAAGGAGAAAAGAGACAGGCGCTCGTGGCGCGTAAATGAGAATTTGTTTAGAAATCAGAGAAATGTGGAGGAATGCAAACAGCGGATGAAGGATTTTTTTGAAATTAATATGAATAAAGGTACTTCTATGGATATGGTGTGGTATGCTAGCAAGGCATACATGAGAGGTGTGTTGATATATATGAACAACAAACATAGACGTGCTGTGGAAGTTAGGAGGAAAGAACTGGAGAATGAAATAAAGGACAAAAAAAAGGCTTTGATTTTGAACTCAGAGGATGTGAAGACTAAGGAGGCTATTAAATTGTTAAGAGGACAATTTGATAAATTAATGGCCGACCAAGTGGCAACCAATCTGCGGTTTGCCAGGCATAATACTTTTTGCAACGCTAATAAACCAGGTAGGTGGTTAGCTTATAGATTGAGGAAAAAACAAAGGGCTTCTAATATAGACAAGATTGAGCATAAAGGAAGGGTTGTGTTTCAACAGGACTTTATTAAGGACGCTTTTGTGGATTTTTATTCTAAATTATATGCTAAGGAGAAAATTAATGAAAAAGACATTGATATATATTTGGAAAATGCTAGCATCCCGGTTCTTACGCAAGTACAAAAAGAAGGGATTAATCAACTGATCACAGAAGAAGAAATTTTTACAGCAATTAAGGAATTGAAGGTGGATAAAGCACCAGGTACGGATGGCTTGACTGCGGCCTATTACAAAAATTTACAATTAGAAATGATAAAACCGTTAAAGGAACTGTTCCAGACAATCCAGAGGGGGGGGGGAAAGGTGCCACCGTCTTGGAGAACAGCTTTTATCTCTTTGATTCTGAAGGAAGACCAAGATGCTACTCAAGTTAAAAATTATAGACCGATATCGCTTTTAAACACAGATTACAAGATATTTGCTAAGGTTTTGGCTAATAGACTGATGAGGGTTCTGCAACAGGTGATTCATGGGGATCAAACAGGGTTTATTAGTGGTAGGCAAATGAAAAATAATGTGAGGCATATAGTTGATGTGTTAGAGTTTTTGGAAAGGAACAACCAGATTGCTACGGTGCTAATTTTTTTAGATGCTGAAAAAGCTTTTGATCAATTGAATTGGAAATTTTTGTTGAAAGTTTTAGATAAAATGGATTTTGGGGAAAATTTTTTACAACCGATTAGGGCATTATATCAAAAACAAACTGCCCGAATTATAGTTAATAATAGCTTGACAGAAGTATGTAATATTGAGAAGGGCACAAGGCAAGGGGGTCCGTTATCACCCTTGTTATTTGTGTTAACATTAGAGATATTATTGGTTAAAATTCGGAATTCGGAAAAAATTAAGGGGATTCAAATTGGAGATCAGGACTACAGATTGAGAGCATTCGCAGACGATCTGGTTGTTACAGTGACCCAGCCAGAGAACTCTGTTGTGGACCTGATGGAGATAATAACACAATATGGGAAGGTTTCTGGATTTAAGGTTAATGTACAAAAAACAAAAATTTTGGCCAAAAATATGACAACACCGCAAAAGGCCCTTTTAGAAGGATTAACTGGATTTGAGATTGTTAAAAGGGTTAAATATTTGGGGGTGATTTTGTCGCCCTCTAATACAAAGCTATATAAAAATAATTATGAAAAACTATGGGGGAAAATTCAAAAAGAATTGGAGAGTTGGGAAAAATTGCAATTGTCTTTGCTGGGACGGATTGCAGCAGTAAAAATGAATGTCCTGCCTAAATTTTTATTTTTATTTCAAATGATACCGATTCTTAAGAAAGATTCTAATCTGGAGGAATGGCAGCGAGGTATCAATAAATTTGTGTGGGCAGGGAAAAAACCACGAGTTAAACTTAAGATTATGCAGGATACTCGTGAGAGAGGAGGCCTTAAATTGCCCAATTTTAAATTATATTATGAAGCTGCTGCATTAGTAGGAATAAGTGACTGGATTAATTTGACGCAAGGGAGGTTATTAAATCTTGAGGGCCACGATTTGTTGTTTGGCTGGCATGCATATTTGTTGTATGATAAGAAGGTAGACAACGTGTTTAGGGTGCATATTTTAAGACAGGCATTGCTGAGAGTTTGGAAGAAGTATAGGTATAAGTTAAGTTGCAAGATACCATTGTGGGCAATTCCAAAACACGCAATAGAAAATATACATGCTGGCTTCAAACATGATCTGACTACGTACAAGGAGATTCTCAGTTTGGAAAGAAATGTTTGGTGTTTGAAATCATATAGCCTCTTGCGAGAAGAGAAGGTTGTTCAAAATTGGTTTCAATATACTCAGTTACGGGCCAGGTGGAAAGAAGACCAGAAAAATGGATTTACAATGACTGATGAAAATTTGATAAAGCAAATTAGGAATCAGGGACCAGCACATATCAAACGGATATATCTTGCATTGATAGAGATTGACTCAGAAACAGAGCTTGTTAAGGATTGTATGATAAAATGGGCCCAAAATATCCAGGAAGTTATCACAATGGACACGTGGGAAAAGATTTGGGTGAGGAACGTAAAATTTACTCAAGCTCAAAATCTAAGAGAGAACTTTTATAAAATGTTTTATAGATGGCATTTAGATCCTAAAAAGCTTGCAAGTATGTATCCGAATTATCAGCCTAAATGTTGGAGGTGTGGTGATGAAGATGCAACATATTTTCATATATGGTGGACATGTAAGAAGGTTAAGGCTTTTTGGATAAAAGTTTGGTGGAATATGCAGAAGATTTTTAAACAGAGGATAAAGTTTTGTCCGCAACTTTTTTTGTTGGGAATAATTGCAGACGCTACAGTTGTGGACATTAAGTTGATGCTGAACTTAATTACGGCGGCAAGACTTTTGATAGGCCAATATTGGAAGAAAGAGGAACTGCCGACCATAGAGGAGTGGACTTTAAAGGTTTCCGACCTGGCAGAGATGGCGAAGATTTCGGCCTATTTGAAAGATCATTCGCAAGAACGCTATATTATGGAATGGAGAAAATGGATTGATTTTATCCAGAACAAGTATAGGGTTAAGAAGTTTTATGTAGCATTTGAATAAGTCTTCTTTCGTTTTTTTTTCTTTTCTTATCTTAGTTTTTTTTATACATATTCAATATTATTAAGGTTTGTTTTATTCTATATAAGCTAGAGAGTGATGGATTTTAGAGTTTATAATTGTTAGTATATGATTGTTTATGATTGCTTTTTATACATATACCTTGTATTTAGCTCTGGGAAGTCGGGGGGGAGGGGGGGAGGGGGAGAGGTAGGGAGGGGGGAGGAGGGAGGGGGAAGGGGGGATTCTTAAAGGTAAATTGTACTTTAAAACTTTTCAATAAAAAAAAAGCTTGTTTCCCAGTAATTAAATGAACAACAATATACTTCACTTTAGCACACCTTGCTAAGTCATACTATAGTTTACTAGCACTACAGGGGCAAAGCGAAACTGGGGGAGCATGTACTAAAACATTACTTATCTCACTCCACTTTAAAGCAATACCACAAGTCTCTTGCCCAATTTAAAAAAAAAGCAGAATCACATCCTTCTTTTTTTTATTGAAAAGTTTTACAATACATTTTTAAATAGAAAAAAACTCACTCACTCCCCTGTGTAAATTTTACGTTTCTAACCCAAATCTTTTCCTAAGTATCCATTGTTATAACCTCCTGAAAGTTCTGGGCCCACTTTATCATGCAATCTTTAACAAGTTCCGTTTCTGAGTCAATTTCTATCAGTGCATTATATATCCTTCTTATGTGCTTGACCTTGATCTCTAATTTGCTTTACCAAATTTCCATCAGATATCGAGATACCAACTTTCTGATCTTCTTTCCATCTTGCTTGTAACTGCCCATACTGAAACCAGGTTTGCACAATCTTTTCTTCTTTTAAAATATTATATGGCTTTAATTGCCATACATTCCTTTCTATCCTTAAAATTTCTTTATATGTAGTCTCATCCTGTTTAAATCCAACATTTATATTCAGAATCACATCCTTCTTATCACATTGCGATGGGGGTGGGTGGATGGGTACCTGCGACAGTGAGCTGCTTTTCCCTTTTTAATTTCTACTTCCTTGCTGTCATATCATGGAAATGGGGGACTCAACATATCCTCCTAAGTGGGAATACACAACTTTGGAGGGGACTTAAGGACTCATTTCACTTTTGCAACTTGTGCTATGGGTCACCCTTTCTAATCTTCTCTCACAAAGGATAATAGCAACATGTAGACCCTGGGGTTACATCCAAGGCTTTTGAAGGACAGCTGCAACTTTGAGACCCGACACACTTGTTTTGGTTCTTCACTGGATCGAAGTTATTGTCTTCAGCTACTTCAGGGGTGTCAAACTCAATTTCATTGAGGGCCGCATCAGCATTGTGGTTGCCCTCAGGGGGCTGGGTGGGTATGGCCAGGGTGGGCGTGGCCTACTGGGTGGGCGTGGCTAGAGTGTGTATGGCCTACTGGGTGGGCATGGCCAGCTCTACATCGTTCACATCAAGGGTGCCTATGAGGGCCTGGGCAGGAGTGGGACAGATTTGAGGGTCTCTGGCAGAAGGACGGTCTCTGGGCCAGGGCCAAGGCAGTGGAGGCTGTTCCCTCACTGTTTCCAGGATGGCTTTGCGGGCCACATGAAACCACTTCATGGGCTGGATCCGGCCCCCGGGCCTTGTGTTTGACATGTCTGAGCTACTTGCTTTGCACCACATATGAGTATTTTTGTATGTGGCAAGATGGCTGGGCAAACCCATGTTATAAAGAAATAAAAATGAAATAAAAATTTCCACTGGCACATGGTTTCCCCCAAACATGGCAGCACTAAAAAATAGGATGCAATTTCTGCTACATCTGCCAAGGCGGTTTTTTCCCCCCAAAAATAGGACTGGACTTTGTTCTTCCCATTTGGCCA
This sequence comes from Vipera ursinii, assembly GCF_947247035.1. Taxonomy (NCBI): domain Eukaryota; kingdom Metazoa; phylum Chordata; class Lepidosauria; order Squamata; family Viperidae; genus Vipera; species Vipera ursinii. The sequence goes on along the minus strand of NC_139512.1, from coordinate 266,072,496 downwards.
AAGGTGTTTGCAGGGCAGGGTCAAATGGCAGCCATGACTATATGATCAAACCCCCACTTTTTATGGTTATTGTATGTCCTCTATTCTACTCTCTAATGTCAGGCAGAAAAAAAAATCAGATCTATTGTACAAAATGGGTTATTAGCTCAATGATTGTTTTCATGATTTCCAGGTAGCTGTGAATCACAGTCACAAAATGTGATCTTTGATGTTGATCAATAAGTCGAATCATTTAGTTGGAGGAAGAGGACTTATAAATAATCCAGCCTGAAGATCCAGGAATTAGATCATCTCCAGCTGATGGCTATCCAGTGTCTGCTTGGCTTCAAGTACTCTAGTAAAAAAACTCAATCCACCTAATTGTTACTTTCAATTCTGGCACTTCCAATAATTTAGGAAAGAACACTGTGTAATCAGAGAGACAATGTCAGTATATGATTACTATAATTAACTCTTGGGAATTTTTAAGCCCTATTGCTAAGGTGTAATTATCCAGTTGGTGTAAAAAGTCACTAGATGGCTCTGCAGTATTAGGCAGCATGTGGTTCCTGAGGAACAAGAGATCAAATTGCTAACATACGCTGGATCATGGAGAAAGCTAGAGAGTTCCAGAAAAACATCTACTTCTGCTTCATTGACTATGCTAAAGCCTTTGATTGTGTGGATCATAACAAACTGTGGCAAGTCCTTAAAGAGATGGGCATACCAGAGCATCTTATTTGTCTCTTGAGAAACCTATATGCGGGCCAAGAAGCAACAGTGAGAACTGGACACGGAACCACTGATTGGTTCAAAATTGGGAAAGGAGTCCGGCAAGGCTGTATACTGTCACCTTGCCTATTTAACTTATATGCAGAGCACATCATGAGAAAGGCAGGGCTAGATGAATCAAAAGTTGGAATTAAGATTGCCGGAAGAAACATCAACAACCTAAGATATGCAGATGATACCACTCTAATGGCAGAAAGTGAAGAGGAACTAAAGAGCCTCTTGTTGCGAGTGAAGAAGGAGAGTGCAAAACTTGGGTTGAAACTAAACATTAAGAAAACCAAGATCATGGCATCTGGCCCTCTCAATTCCTGGCAAATAGATGGGGAAGAAATGGAGGTAGTGACAGATTTTATTTTCCTGGGCTCCAAGATCACTGCAGATGGGGACTGTAGCCAAGAAATTAAAAGACGCTTGCTCCTTGGGAGGAAAGCCATGTCAAATCTAGACAGCACACTAAAAAGCAGAGACATCACCCTGTCAACAAAAGTGCATTTAGTCAAGGCGATGGTCTTCCCAGTTGCAATGTATGGCAGTGAAAGCTGGACCATAAGAAAGGCTGAGCGCCAAAGAATTGAAGCCTTTGAACTATGGTGCTGGAGAAGACTCCTGCGAGTCCCTTGGACTGCAAGGCAATCAAACCGGTCAGTCCTAGAGGAGATCAACCCTGACTGCTCTTTAGAAGGCCAGATCCTGAAGTTGAAACTCAAATACTTTGGCCACCTAATGAGAAGGAAGGATTCACTGGAGAAGAGCCTAATGCTGGGAAAGGTTGAGGGCAAGAGAAGAAGGGGACGACAGAGAATGAGGTGGCTGGATGGAGTCACTGAAGCAGTAGGCGTGAGCTTAAATGGACTCCAGAAGATGGTAGAGGACAGGAAGGCCTGGAGGAACATTGTCCATAGGGTCGCGATGGGTCGGACACGACTTCGCAACTAACAACAACAACAACAACAACAACAATTGCAGGTTGGACTCTGAAAAACTGTCAGCAAAGAGACCACTGTCTGAACTGAAGCTTTGGACCTGCTTGCTTTGGTCTGCAATACACTTTCCTCAACAATATCTCCAAATAGAGCGTAATAGATTGAAAGCAATTCTCGGTCCTTTGAAAGATTTAGTTAGGAGAGAAGTAATGAAACAGGAAATAGCCATGTTATTTATACAGCCATCTATTCAAATAACTTGCACACATTAACTAAATCTTTAATGTTATTCCTGTTTTAGTCTTTAGAAATAGAACTGAGACTGAGAGAAAAGTCTTATTTCCCCACTTGATTGGAACTGAGTCTCTTCTTGGCGGGGAGGGGGGGGCTGCCATTCCCACCAGCTTAGATAGATTTAGGTGGAACCAGTAAACACGTATCCTGCCATTTTACCTATATCTAGGCCCAGAGAGAGGATATTTTTTTATCTGTGGGTCAAAAGCCTATGCAGCAAATAAATATATTAAACTCCTAATCTACTTCAAAATAGGCCCCAATGTTCAGTTAATCCACCCTATATATATATAAATATATTGGGAGAAGGGGGGAATTAAAACATTTGGAATGTGTAGTGTATATATGGCTACTCTTACAAAATACCTACATTTTGTATGGTAGGTATGGCCAGTTACATATCAGCCAATTCTCAGAGAAAGACAGGCCATGCTATTTTTTGTTACCCTTGGCTGTTATCTACACTCCCTGTTATTTTGTCTTATTTTTCAGGATAGGTACACATCCAGTCAAAGCATTTGAATACATTTGCACCCAGCTTTTTTTTTATTGTCTAAGAACATTTTGGGACTTCGGTTTGGCTTTGAAACATTCCTCTAAATAAAAATGATACTACTTTTGAGTTCTTTGCTTTACAGCGTATCAGCTTCCACTTTTATTTTTAATTAAAGAAATATTACAAAAGACCCAAAAAACTTTAATTGTGGGAGTTTATACTAGCAGATTCCATGCTAAATATAGCGATGGTTTGACTCTGTTCATTTAATCCAAACACAACTTTGCATAAATTTGGGGTTATTTTGATCAGTTTTAGGTATTTTTGTTTGTTTGTTTGTGTGTTTACGTTCCAACCTCAAGTCTTGCCATTTGGCTTCTTTACAGTGCAATCCTAAAAACAGTTGCTCTAAAATAAGATTTGCTTCAAGTTTGCTTAAGACCACATTTTTATATTATCATACAGTATAATATAAAGGTAAAGGTAAAGGTAAAGGTTCCCCCGCACATGCGTGCTAGTCGTTTCCAACTCTAGGGGCCGGTGCTCATCTCCGTTTCATAGCCGAAGAGCCAGCGCTTGTCTGAGGACGTCTCCGTGGTCATGTGGCCGGCATGACTAGACGCCAAAGGCGCATGGAACGCTGTTACCTTCCCACCGTAGTGGTCCCTATTTTTCTACTTGCATTTTGACGTGCTTTCGAACTGCTAGGTTGGCAGAAGCTGGGACGAGTAACAGGCGCTCACTCTGCTACGTGGCACTCGGGATTCGACCCGCCAAACTACCGACCTTCCGGTCGACAAGTACAGTATAATATACTATACAGTAAAGCTATATAAAAGCTGATGTAGATTAGTTATACTGCCTTTGAGAACTTCAAAAATCTTACTGTTCATCATTTTTAGCCATGTTTGTAGTAAAAAAAAATTGAAGTAAAAATTTTTGGAAATGAAATCAATAGGCTTTATTCCTTTAATAGATAACCCTGGCATTAAGGAAGTCCCCAAAGTACAGTGTGTCTTTACAGATTAAATTTCCTGAATAGCTAAGATGCTTATAAAATGTTATGTAATGCATATTTTTTTTCATACTATCTTTTGGCAGCAGCGGTGGCAGGAAATCCTAAAGGCAATCTTTTTCGCTATTTTAGGCCTCTCTTTTTTCCTTGAAGGAAAAAAATTGAGGCAAGATGAAAAGAACTGAAAAGCAGAGATCAAGATTTCTTGGGAATCTTATTACACGGTACTAAATTGTCTCACTTGCTTCAATTTTTATCTTTATAAGTCTGTTAATCCTTTAACAGATTGGCTTGATTGAACATCAGAAGAAATATTAGGGGTAAGGTACCAGTTCCACTAAGTGTCTTAGCCAATTCAATGGCCCTGATCCAGTATTTTCCATAATGAAATACTTAGCCTCTGTGATACATATGTATCACAATGTATAGGTGTATACTTAGTTGAGATAGGTGTATTTTTATAGATGAGATTTTGCCCATTGAACTGTGTTGTCAACTTCAGTAAAATGACAAAAGAATTAAGAAATGCCTGTGAATTGGATGGACGAATGAAGGTTGAACTAGATCAGGGGTGTCAAACTCAATTTCATTGAGGGCCGCATCAGCATTGCGGTTGCCCTCAGGGTGCTGGGTGGGTATGACCAGGGTGGGCGTAGCCTACTGGGTGGGCGTGGCTAGAGTGCGTATGGCCTACTGGGTGGGCGTGGCCAGCTCTACATCGTTCACATCAAGGGTGCCTATGGGGGCCTGGGCAGGAGTGGGACAGATCTGAGGGTCTCTGGCAGAAGGAGGGTCTCTGGGCCAGAGCCAAGGCAGTGGGGGCCGTTCCCTCACTGTTTTCAGGATGGCTTCACAGGCCGCATGAAACCACTTCACGGGCCGGATCCGGCCCCCGGGCCTTGTATTTGACATGTCTGGACTAGATGGTTATTAAATAGGGAAAGGCAGAAAAAATTTATGCAATCAGTCCATCTTTTACACCAGTGGCAAACAATTTTTTGAATTTTGGCTGCCATAATCAACAACATTTCTTAGGAGTCAAGGACTGCCAGAAATGGAATAGTGGATTTTTATTTATTTCTGCCAGAGATTTTCTACCTTAGACTTTCTGCCTTTCTGAGAACAACTTACATCTTAAACACCATCCAGATGTTTTCCAATTCAGAAAGTTAGGTACCCATACAATCTCAATTTTACACATGTGGTTACTAGACCTATGGAGGTTTCAAGAAGAGAACCTGAAGCTATATATAGAGGCTTGGGTCTTATAGTCCACCAAACTGTATGTTATTGAAAGAACTTGGATAACTAAATGGTAAACTATATACAAATAATTAGTACTACTTTTTCCTCATTCTCCAATTCCCAAGGTTTCAAGAAAATCATTTGGGGCAGGTATTGAAATGGGCTGAGTGAATGAGGACATGCAAATCACTTGACCTATTTCAGGAAAGAGGCTGTTTGTGAGAGACAACTTTCCATTTTCTTTAAGTTTTGGAAAACAGCCAGAGGCTTTGGCAATGACCGTAGTGCTCTTGAATATGCTAATGTCATTTCCAGAAGAACTGGAGTGAGTAGGAGAAATTTTGTAGAATTAACAAAACAAAACAACACTTGAAAAGATTCCCTCTTCCTCTATACCAGGGGTCTTCACATGTGGCTGAGGAATTCTGTGAGTTGAAGTCCACAAGTCATAAAAGGGCCAAGTCTGAAGACCCCTGCTCTATGCACAATGTCTTCCCTCTGTGCTACAGCATTTATTTTTTTGCTCCCTATTGGTATTACTTAGAACAGGAGTCTTCAAACTTGGCCCTTTTATGACTTGTGGACTTCAACTCACAGAATTCCTCAGCCAGGGTGCCTGGCTAAGGAATTCTGGGAGTTGTCATCCACAAGTCATAAAAGGGCCAAGTTTGAAGACCCCTGACTTAGAATGTATTCTTCTCCCTGTCTCCAGAGCTGTAGTAGCAGGTAGTAATGGCTAGAAGTATAAGAAAATCACTTGGCTGTGCAAAGTAGTTTCCTTTCACCTTCCTTTTGCCCAGGTTCGCCTGGTGCGCCAGTTGCGTCCCTATCTGGACCGAGACGCCCTACGCACAGTTACTCATGCGCTTGTGACCTCCCGTTTGGACTACTGTAACGCTCTCTACATGGGGCTGCCCTTGAAGACCACTCGGAGGCTTCAACTGGTGCAGAATGCGGCCGCGCGAGTTGTAATGGGGGTTTCCCGATACTCCCATGTAACACCTCTACTCCGCGAGCTGCATTGGCTTCCGGTTGCCCTCCGGGTGAAATTCAAGGTGCTGGTTATCACCTATAAAGCCCTACATGGCCTGGGTCCGGGATATCTGAGGGAACACCTGCTGCCGGCATCAAATGCCCTTCGCCCAGTGCGCTCCCACAGGGAGGGTCTGCTCAGGGTCCCGCCGGTAAGAGACTGCCGGCGGGTGACACCCAGGGATAGGGCCTTCTCGGTGGGAGCGCCTGCCCTCTGGAACCAGCTGCCGGTGGAGCTGAGAACTGCCCCCGACCTTCGATCATTCCGCCGGGGCCTGAAGACCTGGCTCTTCGAGCTCTCGGGCCCAGACTGAGGAGGAATTTTTAATTTGGGGTTCTTTTTAATTGACTACAGGGTTAATTTAATATTTTTTAATTTGGTTCTTAATTTTTGTATTTTGGATTTTTTAATTTCCTGTAAACCGCCCTGAGTCCTCATGGAATAGGGCGGTATATAAATATAACTAAATAAATAAATAAATAAATTCAGAGCATGCAGGGGAATGGGATATGTGGGGTGAAAGGCAGCTATGAAGTTTGAAAGTTTTTTTCTCTTAAGAAGTGCTCAGATCACTACTTTTGGCAGCTGAGTGCACTCAATGTGAATGAAAATGTAGATGGAGCACCACTATCAAATCATTTTATTTATGTTTTGTGTGCAGCAGAGGTAAGGTGGATTTTGTGGCTCCAGGATTTGCAGTGAGTGCAAGAGTAATTGGGTGTCATTTCCTCCCGGTCAGCTGGCTATGCACATGGATTGGCTCATCGAATTCCTTGCATGTTGTTAGCATTTTGAGACCTGGAGAATTGGACAATGAAGGCAGATCCGCTTCAAACTGCATTATGGGGATTAGAGATGGGTGATGTTGGAATGAAAATACCCCTTGATTATTGTGAAAAGCAGCGTAGCTAGCTGGTTGGCTGAAAATATGAAAAGGAGTACATTCCAGGCCATACTGGGAATTTTGGCTACGTGTCCTACTTGTTCTTTTCTAATGTTCAGTTACATCTTTATGTTGATTGTTTTTGGTGAGTTATGCTGACTTCATAACATTGAGATCCTTTCTCTTCCTTTCTTTCTGAGAGGTCTCTGGCCCTAGCCTGCAGCCAAGACTATCTTTGGCTTCTTTGAACTCACAGAACTCTCTCAACTCTCTCAACCCTACTATGCTTATTCTATTAGATGTCATTTAGGTTGCCTCCACTCAAGTATACTGTCCATGCAGGCAACGGCAAGCCTCTTAGGGCAAGCCATTATGATTTGTAGTCTCCGTATTTCAGAATTTTCAGTCTAAATTTGCATTGAACTAGAAACTGAATTTCAAATTGCTTTTGGATTTGAACAAAGTGATACCATCTGTCTTGGTTTGAGTGGCAGCAAGCAGTACCTCTAAGTGCATTGACCTGGTTTACTGAACTGCCATTGTTTGCGATCATCATTATGGAACATTGGCCTGATATTAGCTTGGTCATGTCCTTCGCTTTTATCAACAATCTTCTGCATCAGATTGGCTTATGCCCAGCACACCCCTTGTAACTCCCACTGGCTGCATGATGAAAAAGAGTTGGATGAAACTCAGAAGAGCTCTTAACAGTAGCCTGGCACTGTTCCTGCTTAGGTTCATGACTATGATGAGAGACTCTTTTCCAATCAGCTTTTCCAATCAGCTTTTTCTAATCAGCTTGCCAAGAATGGGTCTAGTGGTAAATCAAAGCGAACATACAAATCCAGAGTGAGAGCCACTTGGGCTTTCTCTAGTTTTAAGATATTTACTTCTGATTATACATCCCATTTCTCACTTAGCATCCAGCAGGATTTAATCAGGCAGCAATGACGAAGACTATCATCACAGGGGTGGGCATATAAATTAATAGTTTTAACTTACAAGAAAGCAGATTTCCAATAGATACTAAAAAGCATATGTAGTATAGTAACGTATAGTATAGTAATAAATAAGAGTAATTTGATAGTGGAACTGATTACTCAGGGAACTGGTGAGTTTCCTGTCACTGGGATGTTTAGTTTGGATTTCTGGGTGGAAAAGCAGGGTTAGAATCAGTGGTCCTTCCAAAATTTCTATGAATCTGTAACTTGAATAGAGACACTTCTGTAAAAAAGAAGCAAGACTTTGATCAGCCAATCATGCCACCATTTTGATTTTTTGGGATTTACTATGGATTTACCTGGGTGATCTTGCATAAGTTTAAATAATAAAAAAGGAGGAGAGAGGCTGCATTTGTTTCATATATGTCATAATATAAGCCTTGGTGGAATAGACCAAAGGTGCACTTTGGCATACTTAACAGAATAACAATGTTGGAAGGGACCTTGGAGGTTTTCTAGTCCAACCCCCTCCTCAGGCAGGAAGCCGTATGCCATTTCAGACAAGTGATTGTCCAATCTCTTCTTAAAAGCTTCCAGTGTTGGAGTATCCACAGCTTCTGGAGGCAGGTTGTTCCACTGATTAATTGTTCTGTCTGGAAATTTCTTCTTAGTTCTAGGTCAGGGGTCCTCAACCTTGGCAACTTTAAGATTGGTGGACTTCAACTCCCAGAATTCTTCAGCCAGCTTTGCTTTGCTGGCTGAGGAATTCTGGGAGTTGAGGTCCACCAATCTTAAGGTTGCCAAGGTTGAGGACCCCTGTTCTAGGTGGCTTCTCTCCTTGATTAGTTTCCATCCATTGCTTCTTGTCATGACTTCAGGTGCTTTTCTGACAATGAAAGCACAGAAAAAATGAAGTATCTACTAGAAAGCATATAAAATAAAAAAATAAAATATCCATAGAGAAATGAAAAAAATGATTTACCTTGAGACATACATAAAGATTCCATTAACCAATTTCCAAGTATTTAGTAGCTAAAATGGCATCATTCATACTGAAACAGAAGGGATGTTTAGAAAAAAAATATTTGCAGGAAAATAAAGAAAAATGAGGAAAAAGGTGCACAATTCTGTGACAGTCAACAAACACCTATCCAAACAATGTAATAAAACTGAGCATATTAATGAGACATAGAATAAAGTAGTGACTGACTATGGGGAAGTTAAAATCTGAGAGGAAATAATGTCATTGAGAAAACAATTCATGATACTGTTGAAGCAGAGACGCCAAATCTTTCTTATTATTATTAAATTCTAGAGCTGGATGTTTGTAGTAGAAAAATCTTAAACCTTGCTCAGGGCTTGCTGAGATGGCATTCTAAAGATAATTGCAGGCTTGTTTGGAAAAGACCAAGGAAAGGTACAAATTGCTGCAGGTCAATTAAACCTTTGTCAGCAACATATTGTCCTGCCCTGATTAATTTGGAACAACCACAGATAAATTTATTTGGTAGTCCAGCTGCGGTAATCTCCAGAGCTGGCAGACTTTCAGTTTCCAGATGCTTTTTTCTCCTCCACATGTCATCTGCTCAGAGATTAGTTCCTGCAAGGCAAATAATCTCCATGAGTTTGCAATATTGTGTAAGGTGATTGCAAATGGGGGTATTGGCAGTCATTCAGTACTAATGGCTGAAGCCCAGATCAAATGAAGCATTTTTGCAACCTCATTCTTTGATTAGAGAAAATTTATTTACACTTGTTTTTCATCTTCTGTCTGCTGATTTGTAGGCATAAAAATAGCTTGCGTGAGTTACTGTTTGTTACAAAACCTTTGGAAAAATGGAATGAGATGCACAAAAATCACCGATGTTCTATTAATCGCTGTTCATTAGTCAGGAAATATATCTAGCAGGAACAAAATCAAAAACTCAAATCAGGTATTATTTTTGTATGTTCATTAATGTTTTGTTCGTTTTGAACTAGTCGAAGCCTGTCTGAACATTTAACTAGGAAAACGAGCCATAGGCACCTTCAGTATTTAGCTTCAGAAAATATAAGCTGTCAATCTAGAGATCAGCAGGACCCACAGCACCATTGTGCAAAATGAACCAACTTTTCCCAGAGGCAGCCGATGATGGTACAGAGGTACATTTCCATACACTGGTGATGATATAGAGGTATATTTCCCTAGACTGGAAGACAATGGTACGTATTCTAGGCAGCCTCTTCTGCACTCCTTACTGCTAACCCTCTTCAGATGCATCAGAGAATGCTGCTTCCTTGCCAGCATCAAAATATTAAGGAGTTCTACTGTTTCTGTAAATGACACTGGGTTTTTAATAGTGGTGGAAATGTGCCATAGTTAGTTTTGGTTTTGGAAGCAGTGGTGATCTTTCCTGCCTCTTTCCTGGTGTCTGAATTAGGCATGGTTGGCTGGGGAATTCTGGGTATTGAAATCCATACAACTTAAAATTGCCAATATTGAGAAATACTGCAGTAGACAGTGGTCAAGAATAAAGGAAGGTATAATCCAGCCACTTCTGGAAGACCACCCTGCTGTAAAGATACGATCTCTGATTTGTTAGCTGTCATAGGTGGGCATAAAAGCCTCCCAGTTGGGTTGTTTACATCTTTATATAACTCAAATAAGAGATTGACAGGCAAACGCTATAGCGCCCCGTGAGGGCTCTATGAAGAAAATGCTAAACATTGTATATATGAAAACTCTCCTTTTTCCTCCATCTTTCTTTATTTTGATATGTCATAATGTAAAGGAAAAGGTGGGCTCAGGACTGCCTTGGTTTGGATCAGAGAATTCTATCTACAAAGGACACAGAAATCTTTAATGTTAGCTCAGGAGGGAATGATAGTTGTTGCTTGTGTACCGTTCAAGATAGTTCAGTGTAGGAAGGAAATAAAGGACTGCAGAGCAAGCTAGTTGATAGAATGGATTTATTGCTATTTTTTCCTTATCTAGCCAGAAGCAGTACAATCTGCACTGGCTTTTCTTGTGAACTGTGGGGAGGTGCCATTTTATTTTTGTCAACAGGAATGATGTCTCTGTCACCTGAAGAAAGATACTAAAAACATATCCTATCAGTTGATGCTGCATTAATACACCTCCCTGATTTTTAAACGGAGACATGCTGAAAAGAAGGATAGAGTGTTATGAAGTTTATCTTGCAGCTCCCACAGTAGTGGCATAAGGAAAAATTAGTTCCTCTCTCCTCCATAACTGAGAAGAGGCAGCTGAGTAATGTGACAGCTTTAAATTCAATTTGCTTCAAAACCTCAGGCTATAACTGCAAGGAATCAACCTCTTCCTTTTCTAGAGTTCAGGAGGCAAGAGGAAATAATGAAGGATTGAAGAAATACAGCATCATCAGAAATTGTTGGAAGACTGAAGACGGCTGTGGTGTTGTTACATTCTCTGCCTGTAGGAGGCAGCGTCCTCAGTAAAGATTGTCCTAAAAGGAAAGCAAGAAAAGAACGTCTGTAAAAGAGGAAATGGCAGCCATGATGGTTTAGCAGTGCTGCCTGTATTTCTCTGTTGAGTCTAGTCCCCACTGTAAAGCAGCTTCTCCCAGCTTGCTGCTTTCCAAATATCTCAGTAATTTTAGTTGTACTTCCAAAATATCTGAAGAGCCTCCAGCTGGGGGATGGCTACACTCATGCTTGGTTCAGTTCCTCAAAAAACCACAGAGTCAAAAATTAAAGCAGAGTCTCCCCACAAAAGGAGGGGACTCAGGGAGTAAGACGATTGCAAAGGTGCACCATCTGTAGGACTGCAAAAATGTTTATGCATGAAGTCCAAAACCATACTGGGTAGTTTAACTCAAGATGTCAAATCATTATTTATAATGTATCAACTCTTTTTTTAATCAAAAATCTTTCAAAATGAGTACTAACAGAAATTGCACGTGAAGTTATGAAAATTGAGACACTATTGTTATTATTTGCCCCTGTAAATTAAGGGGAAAAATAGCCGATATAGAAGTGTGGATTATTTGCCTTGTTTGTTTTCCAACAAAGTTAGACTGCAATTCCCATGGCCAGACGGAGAGACTTAAAAGTTCAATCTTATGTATCTTGCAATAAGGAGGCAAACTGACCCCCATTGCTGGTCTCCATCCTACCTTTATCTAAAAAGGTTAAATCATGGCAACTGGATGAAAGTTGGTTAATCTGAGACATTTCATTACTCATCCAAATAACTTCATCAGTCAAAATAAAAATTAGTTAGGCAAATGAAGTTTTATGAATGAAGGCAAATATACGTGTCCCAGGATAATGTTGCAGGATCCAATCTGGGTCCTCATTGGAACCAGCAGTTTTGTCTTCTGAGCTTTCGTACTGAAGCCTGTTATGTTCAGAATGACGAGCGTTGACAGCGAGGTTGAACAAGAGAACGTTTATTGAATGCACATGGGTCAACTGGCTAACAGCCGTTAAGCCCCGTATTATATACTAAGGTGCCTTTAAACAGTAACCAATCCCCGGCCCAGAATCTCCCGCCGAGAATGCAACAACCAATAACTGCACCAGGGTTTCCCGCCTCAGGAAACCCACTCCCATTAATTACTGACACAACACCCCTTCCCCCCCAGATAAAATGTTATTTATTGACATAGTCCTTCAAATAACTAGGTGGCTTATGAGCCCTGGCTGGGTATCTGCTAGCCGTGCTAACAACAGGTGTGCCAACTGCTTCGCTATTTGTTTCTGCCTCTGGCCCTGTTGTTTGTGGCGGTGACTCAGGTGATGCAGCACTTGTGGATTGTTGGGGTTCTATGAGAGGTCCTGGGGATTCGGTTGGGCTGCCCAGGGGGAATAGTTCCATTTCTGCTGGGCTACTCTGGGGAATTACTTCCTCTGCCCAGATTTGTGTTCCAACCCCCTCCCCACCTGGTGCTGTGCTTAACTGGTCGTGTCTGAATGCATTGTCAAGTGTAGTGACGTTCCTTCCATTATTGGCCTGCACAATTTCAGGGGACCTTTTCCTTAACTGATCGATGTGTCTCCTGATCAGCTGATTCCCTTCCCCCTCTATAATGTACGATAATGGCGCAGTTTTGTCAATGACTACCCCTTGTGACCATTTGTCCCCCTGTCCATAGTTCCTTGCCCAAACTAAGTCACCAATATTGAGAGACCGGGTCGGAATGTCCAGTTCAGGTTCCACAGGTAGTCTGTCGGGGTGTAGTCTGTCCAATTTAGTGGTTAAACGTCTGCCCCACCTCATTTCCGCTGGGCTTTTCCCTGTGGCCATGCAAGGTGTAGTATGTTGGGCCAACAGGAACTGGGCCAGTCTCTGATGCCAGTTGCCGTGGATGATTCTTTTTAAGGCGTCTTTGGTTGTCCTGACGTTTCGTTCAGCCAATCCGTTGGAGGAGGGGTGGAAAGGTGCCAACGTCGCATGCCTAATCCAGTTGGCCTTGAGGAAGTCCTGAAATTCATTGGATGTGAATTGGGCCCCGTTGTCAGAAACAATCACGTCAGGTAACCCATGGGTGGCAAAGAGTCCCTGCAAGACCTGTATGGTTTTGGCAGAAGTCATGGACTTTACAGGCACGACCTCCAACCACCGGGAGTAGCTATCCACAACAACTAGGAATGTGAGGCCCTGGAATGGGCCTGCAAAATCAATATGAATGCGAGACCAAGGGTTCCTAGCCACCTCCCACTTATGTACAGGTGTGTGTGCTTGTTCTGGCCTAGACCGCTGACACTGAGAGCACCCGGCTACTCTGTCCTCGATTGCTGTGTCTAACCCCGGCCACCATAAATGACTCCTCGCTAGGGCTTTCATACGAACAATTCCAGGGTGCCCCTCATGTAATTCCCCAATCACTGCGTTCCTATGGCCCTCTGGAATGACAACTCTATTTCCCCACAGTATACATCCCAGGTGTGATGACAATTCATCCTTCCTTCTGAAGTAGGGCGTGAATTTGGGGTCAGGAGTTTTGTTAGGCCAACCTCCTTGTACCCACGCTGCTATTCTACTAATGATGTGGTCTTTTTTAGTGGCAATGTCCTTGGCTGTCAGTGGGCATTCTGAGAGTTCCTGTAGAGACAGGATTTGGCCCACAGGTGCTGGGTCAATGCCAGTATCTGCTAGGGGTAATCTGCTAAGGGCATCTGCATGCCCCATCTCTTTCCCAGGTCTGTGTTTGATAGAGAACGTGTATGCTGAAAGGAAAATAGACCATCTAAGCATCCTAGGGGACATGATTTGGGGTGTCTGTTTGTCTGTGGTGAATAACCCAAGCAGGGGTTTATGGTCTGTGTATATTGTGAAGTTCCTACCATACAGATAATCGTGGAACTTTTTTACTCCCGCCACGATGGCCAATGCTTCTCTGTCTATTTGTGCATAATTCCGTTCAGCTTTAGTTAGGGTCCTGGAATAGTATGCAATAGGCCTCTGTTGACCTTGGTCATCCATGTGGCTTATGATTGCCCCTACTCCATATGGAGAGGCATCACACGCAAGGTAAATTGGCTTATTTTCAATGAAGTGTGTAACCGTGGAATTGCTGGACAAAATGTCCTTTAATGTTTGGAAGCTGATTCTGTGCTTTTCCTGCCACATCCAAGGGGTCTTCCTGTCTAACAGCCTGTGTAAGGGTTCAGCAATAGCTGCTTTGTGAGGCAAGAAGGTATGGTAAAAATTTATTAATCCTAGGAAGGCTTGTAGTTCCACCTTATTTTTGGGTTCAGGTGCTAATTTAATTGCTTTAATTTTCCCTTCAGTGGGGTGTATACCCTGAGCATCAATTCTGAATCCTAAAAATTCAGTTGATTTTACGCCTATACAACACTTGTCCATTTTTAACTTAAGCCCTGCATCCCTGAATTTCCCCAGTACCTGTTCCAGCCTGTCAGCTAAGATCTCTTCAGTTTTTCCAGCGATTAGGACATCATCGAAGTAAGGGCATACACCAGGTATGCCCTTTAAGGTCCTCTCCATCACCTCCTGAAAGATGCCTGGAGCTGCAGCAATGCCGAATTGAAGTCTGTGAACGCGGAACGCCCCCTTGTGGGTAACTATCGTTTGAGCCTCGGCGGCTTCCTTAGACACAGTGAATTGCAAGTACGCCTGCGCCAAGTCGAGCTTGGCGAAAATGGCGCCATCCTGGATCGTCGCGAGGACCTGTTTCACCGTTGGGACCGGGTAAGCATGTTTTTTCATTGCTAAGTTTAGGGTAGCCTTATAGTCGGCACAAATCCTCATATCCCCGTTCGGTTTAAGGGGTGTGACAATTGGTGTCTCCCAGGGGCCTCCCTCTACGGGTTCCAGCACGCCCTGGCCTACTAGCTTATCTAGTTCGGCCTCGATTTTTTGTTTAAGGGCGAAAGGCACCCTCCGGGCCTTAAGCCTAATGGGCTTCACCGCTGGGTCTAAATTAAAAGTAATGGGGGGTCCTTTGTATCTCCCTAACGACCCATCGAACACGTCTGCGAATTCATCGCAGACAGACTTAAGGGTCTTACTGTTAATTGTGTTAATTCCTCCTACCCAGATTCCCAGGGCCGGGAACCAATTGAGGCCTACTAGGCTGGTTCTCTGGCCTTCGGTAACTAAAAGGTCTAAAAATCCACTGAACCCCTTGTACTTTACTCTGACTGTGGCCTTGCCTTTTAATTCTATGGGGGTTTTTTGGAAGTCAGCTAACTGAAGTTTAGTGGGTTTTAGGGGAATTCTACGGCCGCTTTTGTTTTCGATGTATCTAAGGGTGTCACTGGAAATTATAGATACTGAGGCCCCCAAATCTACTTCCATCTTGCAGGGAATGCCCTGCAGTTGGACTCCTATTTTTAATTTAGGCCTCAGGATGTGGTTAATTCTAGGGGTTCCCACGTGCTTGACCCCCACCCCCGCCCCGCGGTTGGAAGTGCGTGCCTTAGGTCTTGGGGTCTCTCCGCCACTCCCTTCGGGGGTTACCTCACCTGTGGCCCATGCGTTGACCTCATGGAGACGGTTGTCACGTGGTCGGCTTCGGCAAATGGCCTGGATGTGGCCCGTTTTTCCATACCCTCGGCATTTCGCGGTTCGGAACCTGCAAGTTGCTCAGGGGTGGTTGCCACCACAGCTGCCGCATCTTGCTTCTGGGTCGCATGGTCTCGTCTGGCTGTCCCTCTGGGGTCTTTGTTGTGCTGGAGGCTGCTGTCTTCTCCCTTGGTCGGGTCCGTCGGAGCGTAAGGGTCTCGCCGCCATCTTCCCAAACCTTTGGGCGATTTCGGCAACGTCGGCTTCCCATTGGTCGTCCACCTCCCCACCGTCCACATGGCTCTCGAGGTTGATTTCTGTTGAGGCGGCCATGCTGTTGTAGGGGGGGTCGCGTCTGCCTGTAGACTCGTACGTGAGTAGTTCGTCTAAGACTTCTTGTAGGGTTCCAGTGGGCTTTGCGATTATTCAGTTTTGTAAATGTTCATCTCGCAGCCCCAAAACTACTTGGTCCCGGATTCGAATCTCGAGGTTGTCATATTTGCAGCGCAGGGCCGCTTCTCTGACCGCCGCCACAAACTGCGTAATTGACTCGCCAGGTCGTTGGTTCCGCTTTTCGAATATTCTCCGCCAAAATAATTCGGACCTCTTTGGAGTAAAGTGGACCCTTAACTTGGCCAACAGGTCGGCGTACGACACACTGGAGACCGGCAAGGGCTGGCACAGGCTGACGGCAACCCGGTAAACCGGCGTGCCGCTAATGGTGAGAAGGGCCGCCGCTTTCTTCCGGTCTTCCATTATGCCGTTGACCAGCATAAACCCCTCGACTTGGCCGATGTACTCTTCCCAGTCTTCGGGGTAATTCGGGTCGAACTCCTTCAGGGAACCGACTTGCGCCATTTCGCAGTTTCCGCCACGGCAGTGGTTTCGGTTGACTGTGATTCAAATTTCCCGCTTCCCGCGCAGCTGGCTTCCCGCCGCTCCTTCACTGTTCCGTCGTCTATCCCACCTTCGTCGCCACTGTTATGTTCAGAATGACGAGCGTTGACAGCGAGGTTGAACAAGAGAACGTTTATTGAATGCACATGGGTCAACTGGCTAACAGCCGTTAAGCCCCGTATTATATACTAAGGTGCCTTTAAACAGTAACCAATCCCCGGCCCAGAATCTCCCGCCAAGAATGCAACAACCAATAACTGCACCAGGGTTTCCCACCTCAGGAAACCCACTCCCATTAACTACTGACACAACAAAGCCCATCTTGAAGGTTGGAAAAAGGACTGCATTTCCTTCACGAAGGACTCGTGGCAAGGAATGGGCTGCACCTCATGAAAACAGGGAAAAATGTACTTGGAAAAAGTCTGGCCCAACTCATCAGGACAGCTTTAAACTAAAATTGAGGGGGAGAGGATGACCAATCTTTAGAATCTCTAGAACCCAAAACCAATCATAATCTAAGAAAACAAATCAAACAATGAGGTGCGCTGGGAGGAGAAAAAAAACCCCTCAAACAACATTCAGGAGATGCAGGAAACATATCCACGGACAGGCATAAAAGTCTTAAATGCTTATGTACAAATGCTCAAAGTTTGGGGAACAAACAGGGTGAACTAGAAGCAATAGTACATGAGGGAGGGTATGTAGTTGGCATTACAGAAACCTGGTGGGACGAAACCCATGAATGAAATAGACTGATGGATGGATACAAATTGTTCAAAAGAAACAGGTCTACAAAAAGAGGAGGAGGAGTTGCACTATATGTAAGAGAACACTACATATCTACAGAAATGCACATGATCAAAGAAAAAATCTTTCCAAAATGCATATGGGTCAATATAAAAGAGGAAAAAAGTGACATTACCATAGGTGTATATTACAGACCACCCAACCAATCAGAAGAAATAGATGAACTCTTGCCAACCAGTTAACAAATGTATGTAGGAAGAATACCACAATAGTAATGGGAGACTTCAACTATCCAGATATCAACGGGGAGACAAACTCTGCAGCGAGCAGGAGATCAAACAGATTCCTAGCCAACCTAGCTGACAACTTTGTCATCCAAAAGGTGGAGGAGGGAACTAGATGTAAAGCCATAGTGGACTTAATTCTTACTAATAGAGAAGAAGTGATGGAGTTGAAGTTACCGGAACCTTGGGCAAAATTGACCATGTCATACTGGAATTTAATATAATGCAAACACTAGCAACAGAAAATAATCCAACCAGGGTCTTAAACTTCAAAAGAGCTGACTTTAATAAACTCAGAGAGAACCTAGGAAAGAAAATCCTAAAGGGGAAAACAACCCAAAAAGCATGGGAAACTCTGAAAAATATGATCACAAAAGCCCAGACCAGCACAATATCACTGAAAAAGAAAAACAAGAAAGTCAAGAAGAAACCAGCATGGCTGCACAAAGATCTCTCTGAGAAACTGAAAGACATAAAGGACAAATACAAAAAATGGAAAGAGGGACATATAACTAAGGGTGATTATCAGCTGACAGCCAGAAAATGCAAAGATGAAGTCAGGAAAGCAAAGGCTCAGAATGAACAAAGACTTGCAACAAAATCAAGGATAATAAAAAAAAAGTTTCTTCCAACATATTAACAACAAGAAAAAAGTCAAGGAAACTGTAGGTCCACAAAAGAGAGAAGATGGCAAGGAAATAACAGGCAACAGGGAGAAAACAAAGCTGCTTAACTCATACTTTGCATCAGTCTTCACACAAAAAGAAACTATAGCCCAACATACCAAAAAACCCACTGCAAAAGACAAACTAGAAACAAAAATTAAAATAAGCAAGAAAATGGTAAGAGAACACCTATCCGACCTTGATGAATATAAACTACTGGGACCCGACAGATTACATCCCAGAGTTCTGAAGGAGCTGGCAGATGTTAGCTCAGAACCTTTGCACCATATCTTTCAAAAATCCTGGCACACCGGGGAAATACCCGAGGATTGGAAAAGGGCTGATGTGGTTCCCATCTTCAAGAAAGGAAAAAAACAACAACCCCAGAACCAAGAAACTACAGACCGATCAGTCTAACATCAATACCTGGGAAGATCCTGGAAAAGGTAATCAAAAAACAGATCTGTGAAAAGCTAGAAGTAAACAAAATTATAACTAGAAGCCAGCATGGGGTTGTTAAAAACAGATCATGCCAAACCAATCTTATTTCATTCTTTGATAAAGTGACTAAACTAATAAACCAACAAAATACTGTGGATATAGTATACTTATTCTTCAGTAAGGCATTTGATAAAGTAGACCACAACCTACTCCTTAGTAAGCTAGAAAAAGGTGGATTAGACAACATCACCACCAGATGGATCTGTAGCTGGCTGGCAAACTGTACTCAACGAGTAGTCCTCAATGGCACTACATCCACATGGAGAGAAATAAGCAATGAGGTACCACAAGGCTCCATCTTAGGCCCAGTACTCTTCAATATCTTCATAAATGACTTAGATGAGGGAATTGAAGGGGAACTCATCAAATTTGCAGATGACACCAATCTGGCAGGAGTAGCCAGCACTCCAGAAGACAAACTCAGGATCCAAAAAGATCTTGACAAACTTGAACAATGGTCCCTGTCCAACAATAAGATTTGCCAGACAAATCTTATTTCATTCTTTGACCAAGTGACAAAATTAGTGGACCAGAGGAATGCTGTAGATATAATTTACTTGGACTTCAGTAAGGCATTTGATAAAGTAGATCACAACCTACTACTTGATAAGATAGAAAAATATGGGTTAGATAGCATCACCACCATATGGATTCGTAGCTGGCTGACCGTACTCAGCGTGTGGTCCTCAATGGAACTGCATCTACATGGAAGGAAGTGTATAGTCAGGTGCCCCAGGGCTCTGTTCTGAGCCCAGTGCTCTTCAACATCTTCATCAACGTTTTGGATGAGGGGATAGATGGGGAACTCATCAAATTTGCAGATGACACCAAGCTGACAGGAATAGCCAATACTCCAGAAGATAGGCTTAAGATACAAGAGGATCTGGACAGACTCGAACACTGGGCGCTATCTAACAAAATGAAATTCAATGGTGAAAAAAGTAAGGTTCTACATTTAGGCAGGAAAAATCAAATGCACAGGTATAGTATAGGTGGTACCTTGCTCAATAGTAGTAACTGTGAGAGGGATCTTGGAGTCCTAGTGGACAATCACTTCAATATGAGCTAGCAGTGTGCTGCAGCTGCCAAAAAAGCCAACACAGTGCTAGGCTGCATTAACAGAGGGATAGAATCAAGATCATGTGAAGTACTAATACCACTTTACAATGCCTTGGTAAGGCCACACTTGGAATACTGCATCCAGTTTTGGTCATCACGATGTAAAAAAGATGTTGAGACTCTGGGAAGAGTACAGAGAAGAGCAACAAAAATGATTGGGGGTCTGGAGCTAAAACATATAGGGAATGGTTGCTGGAATTGGGTATGTGTAGTTTAATGAATAGAAGGGTGAGGGGTGACATGATAGCAGTGTTCCAATATCTCAGGGGCTGCCACAAAGAGGAGGGACTCAAGCTATTCTCCAAAGCACCTGAAAGCAGGACAAGAAGCAACAGATGGAAACTAATCAAGGAGAGAAGTAACCTAGAACTAAGGAGAAACTTCCTGACAGTTAGCACAATCAACCAGTGGAACAACCTGCCTCCAGAAGTGGTGAATGCTCCAACACTGGAAGTATTTAAGAAGAAACTGGACAGCCATTTGTCTGAAATGGTATAGGGTTTCCTGCCTGAGCAGGGGGTTGGACTAGATGACCTCCAAGGTCCCTTCCAACTTATTATTATTATAAAATGAGTTTCAATGTGGAGAAAAGCAAAGTTTTACACTTACGCAGGAAAAATCAAAGGTACAAGTAGAGACTGGGTGAGATCTGGCTTAAAAACAGTAACTGTGAGAGGGACCTTGGAGTCCTCGTGGATGATCACTTGACCATGAGCCAGCAGTGTGCAACAACAGCCAAAAAAGCTAATACAATCCTGGGTTGTATAAACAGAGGCATAGAATCAAGATTACGTGAAGTGTTAGTACTGCTTTATAAAACCCGAGTAAGACCACACCTGGAATACTACAGCCAATTTTGATCATCATATCACAAAAAAGATGTTGAAAGTTTGGAAAAAATTCAGAGAAGAGCAACTAAGATGATCAAAGGCCTGGAGACTAAAACATATGAAGAACGGCTGTGGGACTTGGGTCTGGCTAATCTAAAGAAAAGAAGAAATAGGGGCAATATGATAGCAGTATTGCAGTACTTGAGGGGCTGCCACAAAGAAGAGGGGGCCATGTTATTCAGCAAAGCAACAGAGGGCAGGACAAGAATCAATGGTTGGAAACTGATCAAAGACCAGTCTGGTTTCAGGCCCGGTTACAGCACAGAAACGGCATTGGTCGCACTGTTAGATGATCTCTGGCGGGCCTGGGACAGGAGTTGTTCCTCTGTCCTGGTCCTACTTGACCTCTCAGCGACTTTTGATACCATCGACCATGATATACTGCTGCGATGGCTCGAGGGGTTAAGAGTGGGAGGCACTGTTCTACGGTGGTTCGCCTCCTACCTCTCGGGCCGCTCGCAGTTTGTATTGGCAGGGGGCAGAGATCTACCCCGAGGCCCGTCACTTGTGGGGTGCCTCAGGGGTAGGTTCTCTCCCCCCTCCTGTTTAACATCTACATGAAGCCACTGGGTGAGATCATCCATGGCTTTGGGGTGAGGTATCACCAATATGCGGATGATACCCAATTGTTCATCTCTGCCCTGAGCCATCCCAGTGATGCCCTTGACGTGATGTCCTGGTGCCTGGAGGCGGTGCGGGTCTGGATGGGAAGGAACAGGCTCAGGCTGAACCCCTCCAAGACTGAGTGGCTGTGGATACCAGCATCTCGTATTGTCCAACATGTTTCATCTCTTTTGATGGGGGGAGGTATTGCCCCCCTCAGAAAGGGCCCGCAACTTGGGTGTCCTCCTGGATTCACAGCTTAACTTGGAGGATCATCTAACTGCTGTGACCAGGGGGGCCTTCGCACAGGTTCGCCTGGTGCACCAGTTGCGCCCCTTTTTGGAACGAGATGCCCTATGCACAGTCACCCATGCCCTTGTCACTTCTCGCCTGGATTACTGCAATGCTCTCTACATAGCCCTTGAAGTTCACCTGGAGGCTTCAGTTGGTGCAAAATGCGGCCACGTGGGTGCATATGGGAGTTTCCCGATACTCCCATGTTACACCACTCCTGCGCAAGCTGCATTGGCTTCTGGTTGCCCTCCAGGTGCGATTCAAGGTGCTGGTTATTACCTTTAAAGCCCTACATGGCTTAGGCCCAGGGTACTTGCGAGACCACCTGCTGCCATTGTCAACCTCCCATCGCCCGGTTCGCTTCCACAGAGTCGGCCTCCTCAGGGTTCCGTTGGCTAAGCAATGCTGGCTGGTGACCCCCAGGAGGAGAGCCTTCTCTGTGGGCATGCCGACCCTCTGGAATGAGTTGCCTCCGGAGCTGCGGATGGCCCCTGACCTTTGGTCCTTCCGCCGTGACCTGAAGACATGGATGTTCCAAAAATCGGGCCTGGACTGACTATAGTTTTAAATTTGGTTTTATTGGGTTAATTGTTATGTATTTATTACATTTGTTTAATTGTTTTTTAAATTTTGTATTTTATGTTTTTTAACTTTTAAGGAGAAGGGCGGCATATAAATTTAATAAATTCAATTCAGTTCAATTCAAAGAGAGAAGCAACCTGGAATTAAGGAGAAACTTCCTGACAGTGAGGACAATTAACCAGTGGAACAGCTTGCCTCCAGAAATTGTGGTCGCTTCATCACTGGAGATTTTTAGGAAGAGGCTAGACCAGAGGTAGGCAACCTTGGCTCTTTTATGACTCATGGACTTCAACTCCCAGAATTCCTGAGCCAGCCATGCTGAGGGAAAAGCTAAGTTTCCAAGCTAAGCCATGCTGGCTCAGGAATTCTGGGAGTTGAAGTCCATGAGTCATAAAAGAGGCAAGGTTGCCTACCCCTGGGCTAGACAGACACTTGTCTGAGATGGCATAGGCTCTCCTGCTTGAGCAGGGGGCTGGACTAGAAGACCTTCAAGGTCCTTTCCAGCTCTATTCTATTCTTTTGGGCACCAGGGACTGATTCTGTGGAAAGAGGTTTTTATGCGGACTGGAGGGGGTTTGGTTTTGCATGCTGCCTGTATTCTGCAGATGGGGCTTGCTTGTTTGCATGGACCAGTTGATGGCATGCAGTGGACCAGTGCTGAGCAAAAGACTGGGAGTTGGGGACCTTTGTGTTAAACCCATTGGGTAAATAGTCTAATTTAGCTTCTCTTCCTCTCTCTGAATATCATTAGCCAGAGGGAAATCATCTACTAGTCACAGAATTGCAACACGAGAGAAGTGGGGTTTGACATTTGAAGTCTGGTATTTTGTGATGCATCCTTCATCTTGATAGGTGAAGGTTAGTCCCATCAGGAAGAGAACTGAATGGGACTAAATGGAATTCTGAAGGGAACTGAGTCACTGAACCATATGCATAATGCCCAGTCATCATATATATATATGATGACTCCTTTTGACTCAGTTGCACAAACAGGCTTTATGTTATCAGCATTAGAGGATGAATAATACAGATAACCATTTCCAGTCAATAATCCTGCAATATGATCTTATACCTTTACTGGTATTAGTATTATGACATATGTTTTAAAGTACTAAATGACTAACTTTTCAGAACACCTTATCCTTCAGACTGGCTGCTGTTTCTTTTTTTAGCAAAACAAATTTTACGTGTGTGTGTGTGTGTGTGTGCGCGTGAACAATTATTTCCAGATGTTAGTTAACAAAGTAAAAAAATAACAGGGTAAGTGCTGGTCTATGTTAAGCAGCATTCGAATCACTTGCTCCTGAGCTGAATGAAAGAAAAACAGGTTACACTATTAACCAAGTACTATTTCTATGAAATTGCTTCTAAGTCAACTATTCTTCAAAGTAACACTTAATTCTGGGAAATAAGAAACCTTGTTCACCAAGACAAACAAGCTGAAATGAAATGAGCAGAATTCATGCAATGTTATACGTCAGTATGGTTAGGTAAGCATCACTCTAGAATGAAATCAGAAAGCTAGTTTAACTTTCAGGTGGGGCATATTAAAAGTCAAACCATACCACAATGTGCCTATCAGTACAAATGATTATTCCAACCTTTTGTATCATCCAGTCAGCATTAAGCATTTTCCCCCTCCCAATAATTTAAGTGGATGAGATTTCAGTGTGTTTTGAATATAATTGAATACATCTTATTCCCCCCCTCCTTCTATCACACACATATTTAAACTGTCAGTCTATGTCTGAAATTTGCTAGTTGCAATTAAAAACTCACAGAGATCAAAAATCTATATTTAGAGAAAAGAAATCCCTCTTTTATCTCAAAAGTTTTTAAGAAAATGTGATAGACTGAACAGCAAATGTAAAGCAGAGCAGGGAAAATTATGATTTCTGATCAACGTGATATAAAGAATAAAGGAAAGAAATAATTTAAAATTACGAGGACACTTCTGTAGAATATTTACATGTCTTGTCCTTTCTTTGCTAATGTATAACTGGTCTCTATTGATTTTTCACTATTGCTATTGAAAGGTCTCCAGTAAACTAGATTTCTGCAATTCGCAGCTGACATAAAAGTGTATGAAAGTGATATTTTATAAAGTGAGTAGTAGTTTGTGTAAATCTGCTGCAAATGTTCAGCTGATTTGAATAACATAGTTATTAATTTCTATCTATTATTTTATTTTACTTTTAATTTGATCTAGCTCCCTATATTATTTTCTTCTTTTTGCATTTAAATCTTTTTGGCATTTTATTACACTCACAAGAGTTTCCTATTTTTATGTTACCCTTTTCTTCCTCAATCATTTCTACACTATGAAAGAAGAAGGGAGCTCATTGTTTTAGATCAGGGGTCTTCAAACTTGGCCCTTTTATGACCTGTGGACTTCAACTCCCAGAATTCCTCAGCCAGCATGCCAAGTTTGAAGATCCATGTTCTACATGGCTGTACCTAGCAGAGCCATGTAGAATGAAATGAAGAAATAATATGGGAGGGGCAAGGCATGTGAAGAAATTCAATTTGCAATACTGGATTTATCACAGAAGTCTCTCCCACACCCAGTGGGGTATGTATGTATGTATGTATGTATGTATGTATGTATGTATGTATGTATTTGTATTCCACCTTTATTATTTTTGCAAGTAAATCAAGGCAGTGAATATACCCAACACACCTTTCTACACCTATTTTTCCCACAACAACAACTCTGTGAGGTGGATTGTGCTGAAACAGAGTGACTGGCCTAAATTACCTAGCTGGTTTTCATGGCAAAGACCGGACTTGAAGTCATGGTGTCCCGCTTTCTAACCTGGTGCCTTAACCGTTAGATAAAACTGGCTTTATATTTGATTGGAATAGCCTGGTAACCCATTGTAGGTGAGATGGGCCCATTTTATTGCAGTCCTAAAACACCTCCTGTAGAGTCTCTCCAGTTTGCATGAATCTCTCTCTGTCTCATCTATTTTATTAAATTGCCCCTTGTATTTATCCTATTGGCTCAGAATTAGCTACAGATTGGCCATTCAATATTTAAAAGCAAACGATCTGATTATAGCCTGACTACTGCAAATGGTTTTATTTCTTCGTGTTTAAAAGGTACGTAGATGGTGACCTATTATCAGTAGATCTGCAAAATAGTGTGTTGCATCAATGGTACAGGTTAGTCATTCTCAAAGTGACTGTTTCTAAATAGACATGGGGCTTCAGTAAGCTTCTTATTTATAGCAGCTGAGAAAGTGGAACAGTTTGTATCTATGGTCCAGTTTACTCATGATATGGCTTAGGGCCTATAATACCTTTTTTCCATTCTCTATCCTCCTCCTTCCCCCGCTTAACCTGAATCACTGTATCCCAGTTTTAGCAATGGTGGTTCATCGTATGGCAACACTTTATCTCATCTTCTCTTTATACTTGGCATCCTCATCTTGGGGAATTTTTGCTGCTGCACAGATCTTCTCCCTTCTTGATGAGGGAGCTTTGGAATCAGCT
This sequence comes from Vipera ursinii, assembly GCF_947247035.1. NCBI lineage: Eukaryota > Metazoa > Chordata > Lepidosauria > Squamata > Viperidae > Vipera > Vipera ursinii. Next base: position 266,046,828 of record NC_139512.1, on the reverse strand, counting down.
CTTACTACTCTGTTCTGAACATATTTTAAAAAGGGGGCTGAAAGCATGTTTCTTTCAATCCCAAATGGAGTGGAAGAAGCCATCCAATACTTGGGCCATACTGCAAATGCTGATTCTTAGCCAGGCACATAAGATTCAATTCAGATACTAAGTTCATTAAACAATCCTTATTGTTTGTTTGTTTGTTTGTTTTATTTAATATTAGAATTGAATTGTTTTGCTGGCCATTTTGCTGTCATGGGAACACGTTTAATTATTGGTATTGCTTTAATGACTATACACTGGATAGTTTTTCTTAGATTACTATATATTGTAAATGTTATACTGTAAAGATTTGTTCTTATTGGTTTAACTGACTGTCTTCAAAGTGATTGTTATGCAATTTATTAAAAAGTGATTCATTATCCCAGTAAGCAGCACTTATGTACTTGTGGAACAAAGCTGAATTAATTTATTATTGGAACATTCTTTTTCTGGCCAGCCTAAAATAGAAACTTTTATTAACTGATGCTCCTCCTTGCTCTCCAAAAACCCTTCATTATTTGTCATAAACAGCTTTGTCATAAACAGTTGCAGCCACAGAAAGAAGAAAATATGAGGAAGAAATGTCATACATAATATTCTGTCCACTATTATTGCAAGCATGATGGAGTTGGATTGTAGTCTGTTAACATTTACTGTATATCATAAATAATTAGTTGGTACCTATGGTGCCATGAGACCCTGTATATGTATATGTATATGTATATGTATATGTACATGTACATGTATATGTACATGTACATGTACATGTATATGTATATGTATATGTATATGTATATGTATATGTATATGTATATGTATATGTATATGTATATGTATATGTATATGTATATGTATTCAGCCACAATGTACTCAGCTGTCCTTTTGGAGAACAGAACATGATGTTGTAGCTGCATGAGCACCAATAAGAGACACAAGAATCTGCAATAGGTAAATATGCATATGATTATGACATCATCATGCAACTACTGTCACTTCCATACTTTGTTAAATTGGGGCCGGGGTGACATTTGGATGATGATCTCATTGTGTGGATATTGTCATTTTGGCTTCATTGCCATTTCTTGCAAATGTCCCTGAGTACAAAAAAGAGTAAGTTACAGAATAGAGAATTATTCTGAGATTTGAAAATAATAGGCCAGAAATGTCAATTTGAAGAGCTTGATCAAATATATTTCTCAACAAATAGTCCAATGAGTGTTCTTTTAATTGACAATGTTGCATGTTGCATGTGTGGGTGCTTTGGCTAGGGTTGTCATTTTGTTCTCTGTTTATCTTTATTGTACTTTTTATCTTGTTTGATTTTATTCTGAGCCATCCAGAGTTTGTTTTTGAGTCACGCAATGCCTGAATTGTGTGGAATTGAATACCTATATGTTAATTTTGCACCTCTGCGAGATGCAATACCCTAGGTCATATTACACATGGTGAATTTGTCATTGCACTCTGTGTCAATTCAGGGTGTTTTTTTTTGAGAGATAGCTATATGTATTTGTATATTTATGTTCCTGAAATATAGCCTGGACAAAGATTAGTCAGCAGGTTTAAATTTAAAACTTCAACATAAAGGTTTTTTTAAGAAGATACATGGAGGAAATAGGCAAATGTAGATTCTATCTAGTTACATCTTATCAGTGAAATGAATCAGCAAGCAACAGGCCCATGCTCATTGTACAAAGACAAAAAGTAGACACTACGATTAGCAGTCTCATGGATAAAGAGGGTAATGGTCAGTTCTCAGACTGATAAGGATTCAGGACACAGTTTTACTGTATAAATAAATAACCACTTGCAAGTGCCTTCCTTATCAATAAAGAGACTGCCAGTTCCTCAGCTCACAGAAAGGCAATAAAAAAGAAAATGAGAAAAACTTTAACCTTATGTACTTTGTCTATGGAGATTCTCAGCCATGGTTGTCTCAAAGGTGTTTTTTCAAGAGGCAGGTAGAATGTTTCCCCACCATCTATGTTCTCAAAGAAAAACAAGGAAGTCTAGTTGCCTCTTGAAAAAGAATCTTTGGGACACTTATGTAGTTTGGCATATATTAGTTATTGATGGGAAATGACTTAGCTGCTTGAATTCTGATAATCCCACCTCTTGCTTCTTCATAAATCTTGCTAAAGAAACTCTGAGAGAATCAGGCTTGGAAAATAATTATTTCTGGTTTTAAGCAAATGCTAAGGAGCTTGAGAAAGAGTAAGTAGACTGGAAAACAAAGAGGGACACAGAATAAATACCTCATTCTCTTTCTACACTCTTATGGCCAATATATTATAAAATTGTGGTATTGAAGTCACACTTCCACCATTCTTAAGGCTATCATGGAGAAAGAAATTAGACCTAAGAGCAGTGGTGGGATTCAGCCAGATCGCAGCACTTTGGCAGAACCGGTAGTTAATTTTTTGTTGCCCAGGCCCAGAATGGACTTCCAGAAGTGGCATCCACACAGGGAACTGGTTGTTCACATATTTGAATCCCACCACTGCCTAAGCGATTAGGTCCAGTGTGCAAGTTGATGGCTGTGATAACAGAATGGTTAACTCCATTAACTGCATGGCACAATCTTATATGCATTGTGCCACATATAATACAGGAGCTGTTTAAAACTGTCCACATAATAAATAGCAAACCATTTTATTCAGTGGAACAGTTCAGCAATACTATGCTTTGGATTTATAGGGAGGGGGCTTTCCAGAAAATGTGATAAATTAGCTTTCTTAGGTTTGATGAATCACCCATTCATTCAGTGAGTTAGGCCTTGGACTTCTGCCTTGATGGCACCATTGCTTTCAGGGCAGATACCATAATAAGAAAAAGTGCTTTAGAGTTCTGGTTAGTAGTTGCTGAACTCAGTTTGAATTTCTAAAACATGGAATGACGTTTATTGAAAAATATGAGAACTTTTCACATACAGCCCAAGGCTTGAGCATACATCACGTAATCTGATCCTGAAAACAAAATAAGACCCTGGTTGTCAGGACTGGAAAGAAAATGAAGACATTCCTCCAAGTCCATCTGTTGTACAACATACTTAGATTGTTAGCATGCTTTACTCTGAATTCTTGAGCAAAGACATTAGACTTAGTGTCCTTAATGACCCTTCTATGTTTCTATGGATGTAACTTTATTTTACATATTTTAGTAAGCACTTGTGAATATTAGATACATTTTCAGTCTTTGCAGAATACATATATACTTCTAAGATTCTTGGGAAATGTCATTTAGCATGATCCCCTCCTAGAGAGTCCTAATCTCAATCTAGGCTGATTGAGTTTTTATTGAGTTATTGCCTATTAGGCCTCTTTCAGACTATATTATAGAAAACCCTGATCTGTACCTATTTTATACTTTTATTCCCAAATTATATATTTGGTTAATCCTAAAATGGTAAGTCTTCCAAGGGAAATGCCAAATTCCCTAATAACATGTGAAAGTCTTTGCAGGACATAGGTGAGTCCACTAAAATTTGAGTCTCAAAAATATATTGATGGTTGATGTTGACCAGGTATGTGGTAACTATGAGCTGACCTGGAAAACAAATCTATACTGTATATAAAATTTCAGAGAACCATTATCTGTTTTTCCAGTTTTGCCAGATTAAGGAAAGCATCTTAAAGAAGAAATTTCCTATATGATTTGGTTGTTTTCCAATTCAAGACATCTGGATCAAACATTTTATTTCTAAAATTACACATTAGTTGGTTCCTTTGGTAGGATTTTATTACTTCTCTCTATCATTAAAGAGGTTAAACATATTTCCATGATAATGAAGTTTCTTTTTAATCGGTGAGAAAGTGAGAAATTGGAAACCAGCCAACACACACTGATATTTCAAAAATGGATAGATATGGAATGAGCTTCTGTACTAGTAGAAAAACTGGCTTGTAAATGACAAAATACAAATAACCAAAGGCAAATCAATACAGATTTCTTTGTGAACATAAAGTTTCATTTTATTACTTTTGCGTGTAAGGCCAATTCTCACACTAATCTTGATCTCAGTTTCTATCGTGTAGATCAGGCATGTCAAACTCACAATGTCACGTGATGTAATGCGACGTATCGGAGCTTTTTCCCCATTGCTGGCAATTGGGTGGGCACGGTTTTGTCATGATGCGTCCGGCCCGCGGGCCAGCAGTTTGACACTCCTGGTGTAGACAAAAATATAGATGCTCTTTCAGATGAATAAAGGCTTGTCAGTGACAGAACATTGATGGTTTTGTAATCATGACTTCTTTCTAATTTCCAGTGATATTTTTATTTCATTTTATTAAAATAAATCATTTTAAAAAATGAATCACAATAATTTAAAAAAATTAGGCTTTGCTACATTTTTGGTGCATTGCTTGAAAATGTGCCCAGAAAGAAGGCAAAGAAAAGTCAGGTTAGGAAAAAAAAAACATCCGTGATAATATTCTTATCAGTTTGCTTTTTGGCAAATGAGTATTTTATTATTGGTCGACACATCACAGAAAATTATTTTGTGAATGAGCAAACTTATCTTTATGGCAGCCATTTTGGGAGAGTGTTTATATTACGCCCTTGAAATTCCAAAATACCTTTTTTTCTCTCTGAAAGTGCCTATTCTTGTGAACCTAAGGATAGCTGAGGATACCTAACTTAATAGATTTCTAAAATATAGAGAATTTGATGTAGATGGGATTTGGCAACTATTGTAAGACAAGCTGTCCCTGAATTGGCAGAATAATGGAAGTTTAGTATGTACCACTTAACAGTTTATGACTCTTCTGTTTTTCATCAATTTGGTTAATATCAGGTTTGTTTCCTTCTTTAGCCTATTTTGTGTCATGTTTTTTGTCAGCCTGCTCTTCTCCAAGTGGGCAGAACCAATGCATCTTGAGGATGCCAAGGTAGGGAAGGTTGGAAGTTGCATGATGAAAATACCAGACTCTTAAAGTGAAAACAAGTGTACTCCAGAGGGGATATTTACATGATATAAACAGGGGAGCGGTTGCTCAGTGGTGTGTCTGGTCCGTACCATATCCGAAAAATGGATCTTCCCCTCTTTAGCCCTTCACCCTGGAGCAATGAGATGGGCTTACTGAATCAAATGAATGAGGAATCAAGTTTGGCTTCTATAAAATGATATATTTGTATTTGCCTTTTATTAGAGTTGTGAAAAATGTCATCCCTAGGATGCTACTTTTTTGCAGTTAAGACTAATATTTTTCTTAAAAAAAAATATCCTAGGAGGGAGATGTAGCTGTTAATGCTGTGATATCATTAGTATGGATGACACTAATATGTATTATGTGGGGAAAGTTTTCAGAGAATCAAGGCACCCATAGATTGCCGGATAGGAAACATTGGTCCAGCCTGGGGTACAGAAAGGATGAGATGGATACCTTATATTGTGTAGTGGGTTTCAGTAGGCAAGAAGCAGACCAGCATAGTTACATCATTCATTGACTCAAATAAGAACTGGAGAACTGCAGGCAATTGCCTGTAATTTATACTCTGAGCCCACAGGGCCTTAACCAATCACAATACTTGAAAAGCCCGTCAGTGGCGTAGCGTGGGGGGTGCAGGGGGGGCTGGCCGCACTGGGCGCAACATCGGGGGGGCGCGCTCGCACTCGCAGCTCTCTGCCCCTGCCTGGCTCACTCACTCTCTCTCACTGCAGTGCTGGCTGTGCGAATCCGATCCGAGCCGCCGGGTCGCCGCCCACTGTGGAGGGGGGGTGCCAGGCATGCGGTGCGGTGCGGAGAAGGGGGCGCAAATTACTTGCCTTGCCCCGGGTGCTGACAACCCACGCTACGCCACTGAAGCCCGTCCAAATATGAATGTTCAAAGTTTCCCTCCAAAACAGTTGGAGTTAACAGTCAGGGCCATCTAAAGGTTAGTTTCATTTTAGCTTCACAAGCAGTTGGAGTTAAGTTAGTTTCACTTTAGCAGGGCTTAACACAATTTTATATATGTTCAATACATAACACCTTAAGCCTCTGCAAGATATAAGGCACCCATTTTTCTTCACTTTACCTCTCCACTCTTACACTGCAAGACAGGTATGGGCTGTTTGGGCAGGAGGGTTCTGTTGAAGAAAAATAATCATCAGTGTCCAGTCCAAGCTGGGAATAAATAAAATGGAGGCTGCTTAGGGAAGAAGGTTCAGTTTATTGAGTTGCCAGAAACTTCAGTGACACAGCATATTTCTGGGGTAGCTGACAAAATGGAGTTGGGATAGGTGGACTTTTATACCTTCTTTGGGCTTTGTACTTGAGGTTCTTCCTATTCCTGTGGCTTTGTATTTCCTGTTCCTGTGCAATGTATTTTGACCTGAGCCTGAGTGTGCCCTTTTAAGTATTCTAACGGTGGTGGGTTATTCCTCCTAAAGGTCATCAACCTGTCCTTCGGAGTCTTTGTTTTTTTTCTAATCCCATCAGCTCAAATCTTCTCTGTGGCTGAAGGCATTTTGCTTTCTTTCTGGATATGTTTATCAAATCTGCATTTCTACAGAGCTGGCCTGCTCAGTTTCTGCTTGGAGGAAAGGGAGACGTTTCTGCCTTTTAAGATTTTTTTCCATTATTCCTTTGAGGAAATATTATATTCTGCCTTTTTTTTCCATATCCCCCAAAATATTTCTTTCTGTAGGAAGGTGAGTGGGTGCTGACTTCCCAAAGTTCAAAAGTTGGGGAGGGGGCATTTGGAGCCTGCAGGTTTTGCTTCCGTGATGTAAGAAGTAATAATTAGGATTCTGACATACTTTTATGTGTGTAAGCCACTCAGAATCTCTTGGAACAGTGAAATGGGTCACATATAAATTTAATAAATGAATTAATAAATAAGATAAATAAAAGTAGCTCCCTGCTTTCCCACTGACAGATTTCTCTAAGAGATAAAAGAATAGAACACATTATTGTATATTTGTTTGTTTACTTTCTATAGCTGTCCATCTCAAACAAGTGACTCTGGGCAGTGAACAAGCTTAACATTAATTAAAAACAATTAGAATACAATAATATTACGGTAGCCGAGAACAATGGTTATCATAGATGTCAATATAGTCAAGAAACAGGGCCCTTCACACACACAAACACACACACACACACACACACACACACACACATTCTTATTCAGCAAGGTAGAAAGATGGCATGAGGCATGTTTCCAATAAGGGGGTCAAAGAGGAAACTAAATATCAAGATAAGCCTTCAGCTATCCTATTTTTGCTATACTCCAAGCAAGGATGTGCCTGCCATTTTGCTTTATGCTCTGTGGTTGCTGATGGCTTTGGTTTGGTCCTGAATTTTGAGAACAAGCGGTGTGAATTGTTTACTTAACCCCTGGTAGTCTTCATCTACTCTTTTGTGATTTCTTCCCCTCCAAGAGGAACACACAAACCTCACTTTTATAAAAGGAAGTGGAGGAAGAAAGACAGCTACTTTAACTCTCCCTTTTCAATTCATAGTACCATGTTGGAGTTAACTTGAAACCAAATATGGATGGCTATGCCATCAGCAGTCTCACATTCTTCTGTAGGCTACCGATTGGTTGAAAGGAAATGCAGACAAGTGAGCAAACAGAGATCTGATCTAATATGGATTAGAAGTTGTCCTCATTTAATTGCATCTGGAAATATGTTATGTGGGTGACTGCCTTTTCTTGTTTCCAGTATATCTCCTGGAAAGGATATGCAATATCATTCTTAAAAATAATCTGGACTATTTGGTAACTGTAAATGTCATCCAAATATTACTAAGTATTAATGTGGAAAACTGCATGCCTTCTAATGAATACCACTGAAGCCAAGTGGAAAACTGAGGCAAACAAAAGTCACTCTTTTTTAAAAAAAAGAACATGTCTGAATTATTCAGCACATTTTAAAACAATTACTGATGTTCATTTTCCATTGTCCTCTTCCCACTTTTATCCACAGCTCAAACAAGGCAAATCTGTTACAGCTGTTAAGTAAACTAATTCAAAAAAAAACATTTCAGGATGAATTATTAGAGTTAATCCAAACCAAAGTTTATCCTTCACTATTTTCCATTCATCTGTTTTAGAATAAACCCCTTTGGAGTGCTATAAGCATGGACACACATTTAAAATTGCCATATTCACTGGCTGCATGTAGCTCCTGTTAAAACAATGAAGTGGTAAACCATATTCTTTATTTTAATTCCAGTAGAACAAAACCAAATACCAGTGAACAAGTCCCTGATTTCTCAAGACAACAATGTGGAAGTGGCAACAATGAGGTTCTAATCTACCCAGAATATCCCATTGATATCAACCAGAGTAGTGCTGGGTTCACTACATCATCCATTATTCCTGTACCTTTTGTAAAGTGTCTTCATTCACAAACTAAATTTGAGAGTAATAGTTTCATAAGGAAGGGCTAGTGGCCCATTTGGGATGCAGAGAACATGTTGTGTGAGCTCTTGTGAAATGATTGACAAGGGTTCAACCACTCACATAATGGTTAGTAGAAAGGAATTAGAAATCAGGTCTCTGCTGGCACGTTTGTGCCCCTTTGTCCCACTGAAGGCTCTGTGCCATCCAAGCTTACAGCTGTCCTTTTCACAGGCAGGTTAGAACCCCACAAAGCAGTGCTCTGATACCCATATTTGATTTTATAAGGAAGCCTACAGGGCCTATTGGGGTCTTAGAGACCTTCATGGCGATAAAATTGATGCAGGGGATGGAACTTTGCTTTGCAATAGGACCAACATTTTCTGGTTCTTAAAAGATTTTTTTTTTAATTTAAAAAAGGCCATTACGTCTCACGGGCACCAAGGAAGTCAAAAAGCACACAAGCATAACTGGGTATAACATTTGGAGCTTCAATTACAAGACAAAAAGTAGCTCTAAATGTTGGCAATCTCTTATAACCCATTACTTTGATTGGTTAGCGGGTTTGTAATAAATCAGGTGACCTCCACAACTTTTCTCAGACAGCCAGGTTTTTTGTTTTTATTTTGCAGGGACTATGATGTCTTTACGGTAGTATTTTGCACAACAAAATACTGTCATATAACTGCTAAGGCAGAAAGCAAGTTGCTTCATTCCTAATTATTTTCCGAGCTGTGGCAGCTACAATGGAGCAGATTTTGATTCTTCTTACTCCTGTCCCTTAACCACTGTCTCTCTATATATTCCATTCTGTGTGGATTTTCCAGTTTTCCTAGCTATGTAGGATCTTCATTCTAATTTTTTGCAATGATAAATGGTCCAACTCCTTTGAACTCCCAAAACGTTCACTTCCCCCCTCCAATTAAATTTAGCTTTTCCTTAGGCAAACAAATCACTGGACTGTAGCTACCCACTGTCACAAAAGAATCCCTGGGGACTTAGAGGTGTTCTTGAAAAGACAGACGGCACTGGAGGCAGATATTCAGCTTTGTAACAGCACATCTTTCCATTTCATTATTTTTAATGAAAGAAATTAAAGTCAAGGGGAGAAAGCAGCCTGATGTTCATCAAGGGAAGTAGAAGGAACAGGTTAATTACACCTTCCTGGAAAGAACAGGATAGATGAATGAACGCAATGGGGAATATTTATTTGGAGACCTTAGGAAAGGACAATACCGTTTAACTTTGGAAATGTACTGTGGTACTGGATGCATGAGAGAGGAAGATTTACTTTTCTTTATTTGATTTTTAGTCCATCCTTATTACTTTATAGGTAAATCAAGGTGGCAAACATACATGGAGAGGATGATCCTGTGTGGGCTTGCTTTGCGATTTCGGGAAGCAAAAGATGTTGTCCGTAGCAGGCTGCGCTTTTCTCAGAATGACAAAAGCAGCATTGGGGTGTTGTGCTTCAAATTCTGAACCCTTTTATGCATGCCTTTGACGTCACAGCACATGAGCAGGAAGGGTGAGGCATGTGTTACGATGCTACAATGCTGTTGTCATCATTCTATCCACTTCCCCTCTATTTCCCCCTGCTGAAGCTGCTGGGTGCAACAGAGGTGGAGTCATGAACAAAGAACAGAGTTCAACCAATCAGGCTGTCTGTGAGCTCTGAGTGTCCATTACTGCTACCTTAGAGATAAAAATATCCAAGATGGCTTTGCATTCCAGCTTCCTTTCCTGGAAGGTTAAGCCATACAAATGCACTCTACGCAAGACACCTTTTCTTAAGCTGTCCCCAATATCTGTTACTGGATTTATATAAACTAAGCCTTCTCATTCACAATATATATATATATATATGACACAGGAAAGGGAGAAAATGTTGCTCTCTGCCCACTTTATCCTTTCAAAACTAGAGAACTAGAGTGTTGTTCACAGAATTTTTAAAGATGGGTCGAATCTACCTTATTATGCATAAATTATCTTGATAATTATGGTGATGATAAGTTTCAAGTCAAATGACATATGAAGAACATTGGCTTCCACAATCTATTTATCCAGAGATACTGTGTATTTAATTGTAGTTTTAATGGGGTGGAGGAAAGAAAGAAAGAAAGAATGAAAGAAAGAAAGAAAGAAAGAAAGAAAGAAAGTCTCTGAAAAACAACAATTGTAGCCTGTACACAGTCTATGATGAACTCCAAATGCTACACAAATAGCTTTTGGAAAATTGTCATTCTAAAGCTTATTTCCTTTGAACAAAGAATCCTGTAATTTAAATTATTTCCCAGCTGTATGTGTTGTATGCTTATTGAAAATAAATGAATGGAGCATTCTGTAACATTTCAAGTCTCCCCTTGAATTAGAGCTGCCTGAACTATTACCAATAGTTTTGTTGTTGTTATTTTAAAAGCCTTCTTTATGTTAGCAACGAAGGAAATTGTTTTGGAATTCTCACTATGCCTAGTCTCTTATTCCTAATAAAAATGAGAAGAAGCAAAGTTAAGGAAGGAGAATTCTTGTGCTTTCAGATGTAAAAGAGTGCACAAAGGGAATCTGTACCAAAGCTTTATCTCTCTCTTTGTAGATGAGCTTCACTTCCAAGGATGAAGAACAGGGTTGAATGAGTTTGTGGACCCACCCGCCTTCCTTTCCATTTTCTTTTCTCCCCCACTTTTTCCATGGAAGTTCTCCCTGAGATTTTAGAATCCTGATATTCCTCTACTCTATGTAACAGACAGCAATGAATAATAAGGGGGAAAGGACTGAACTGGCACATCCATCACAACTCCCTCTACTTTTGTGTGGCATGGCACAGGGCTCACATGATTATAGAGATAGGATGAAGATCTAAAATGTACATTTGCTACCTGAGTAATAGATAGTATTTGTCAGGTAGCAACCCCTGTGTTGTGATTCAGGGTCAGCCTGTGGGTTCAGCAGTTGGGTCGGATGACTCAGAGGAGGAGGAGGGGGTGTTGAAGAGCTTGCTGAGGGGGTTGGAGAGCTTGCTGATGAGAGCCCTCAGCCAGGCCCCTCCCACCTGGTCACGACGCAGACCCAGCTGTGTGAGCCTGACAGCGTGGATGAAGATAACCCACAGCTGGCCCTCTTCAAGGACGCCTGACGCAGGAGGCAGTCAATCAGGAGTAAACAGAGGAAGGCAATGGGGCACCTCAGAAGGAGGCAGAGAGAAGCCACGCCCTGAACTGTATAAAAGGGGAATGCGTGGGAGGGCTGGTTTGCTGAAAGCAACCATTTGAATAGTTCCTGTTTCATGGTTCGTGTTTGCTCTCTTTGCTCTGTTTATGTTTTTATGTTAATAAATTTGGCAGGCTTAGTTCCAGCCTCTTGCCTTCTTGTAAAAGGGGTTGTCCCTGCCTTATCTGCAGTGCCAGTAGCAGGCTGGTACAGAACACCCTGCTTCTCTTTAATCAATTAGAGAAGTAAAACTGGTCAGTCCTGATTAGTAGTTAGTTGGAGGGACTGCCCTACAATTTAGTTGTTGGTTAAAACTGAAAGTTGAAAAACCTATTGGAAGAGGCAGTGGCAAAGTACTTTCATAACACTGCCAAGAAATCAATATGGATCCAATTAAAAGGAGCTGAGCTCAGTTTCAATGTATCTTACTTTTACCTTGATTCTCTTCACAAATTCAGGTACATAGTTCTGAAGGTTGTTCAAAACTAATTTAATTCCTAAGTGTAAAAACAAGAAACTGATAAATTACTAAAGTAAGTGATTTCCAGAATTTGTGTTTAATATAACTACCGTATCTTTCCTAACACTTCCTGAAATAAAAATTTCACTGTCAATCAGAAGCTTGACTTTGACGTTCTTAGCCAGAATTGTAGGAATGGAATTGCATTGGATTGGCTAAAACTTTGTGTCCCCAAATATTACCCTCCTTCACTTTTGCCTCCATTCATAAGACAGATGGCAAGCACGAAACAGAGCTGTAGGTTAGACTTTGTATGGGAAGAAAGGAAACAAATAAGAAAGGAAAGATATGCCTTTTAAACTATTTATGGTGAAATACTTTCCTTAAAATGTACAGTACTGGGAAATAGTACTTAAACTGAAATGATGAGACAATGCACGTTCTGAAGTCTTCTTTAAACATTTTTCTGGGACATTGATAATAGCAAAGGCAAACATTTTGGCTGAAAAATATGGAAAGTGTTGCTTATAAATATATGCAATCAGACTTTCTCAATCAGATGTTTTATTACATTAATATGAAACACTGTGCATTAAGTGGTACCATTTGTATGGCAAGTTAAATGAGCACAACAAAAAGTGAGTTTTTGAAAAATAGATAAATCTAAAGGGCAGTTTTGTGAAACAAAAGACCACCCTTTACAATAAAGGATGTAGGGTCACTGTATTTATAATGAACACTTGCATCAAGCATAAAATTGGAAACAGAAGGCCAGGCCATTGCAGTCTTTAGGTTGTAGATTTCTTGATAAAAACCTGAGGGTGAAACAGGATGAAGATACAGTCTGGCATTAAAAGGTTACTTAAGGGCCTCTTTGGCTATTTTAATAGTCAACAGTTTAGAATCTAACAGATTCCTGGTTGCTTGAAGATTTGTAACCAGATTCTTGCAGACGAAACTTTTGCCAAATTTGCCTTTTCAGTAATATATATAAAGAACTTTAAAACACCTGAGAAACTGAGGGATAGTACTAGTAGGTACATTCCCTACCTAAATTCTACTCTGCCTGTCAGGTGCAAAGAATCAGGATCATTTGTAAAGTTGCAGCATTGAAGATTGATTCAAACCTGTACACAAGAATCTGGTCAACTAACAGTCAGCACTAAATTAGCTTTGGATAAGGGTCATTGGAATTCAAGGAGGGGGCTGGACTTGGAGCTCTTATTGCAACACGAGGACTCTAAAATGATGATGCATTTAACTCCCCCTCCCAGTTCTACCTGCTCTTCTCTTTCATTTCTTAATTTTAACCCTAGGTCTGCTGAAAAGGCTATTGCTACATATAAGAACTGAACTTCCCATGCTTATTCTTTCAGTTCTCATCAGAAAGCTGCCACTTCTGCTCTCTAGCATGCAGTTTCTTATTGGCTTTTGAAAATCTCATCAGATCTGGACAAATAAATGGCTATCCTTTCTGTCAGAAGTAGGGCGACCATTTCTGGCTTGCAAAAATCTGAGCAGCCAGATGAAGTTTTGTAGCTTTGTAGCTCTGATAACCCTTGTAGTTCAGAGCAAACCATTTCTAAGAAAGGAAGCTACTATGCCATCTACGAATACAGAAAGGTGGGGTTTTTCTCTTCTCTCTCATAAAACAATCATGAAAGAAGTTTCTCACAAAACGTAACCTTTGAGAAGTAATCAGTGAGAAACGTATTATTTTTCACAGGGCATAACTTTTTGCAGAAAACGGCAGGGTGTGGTGGTGGGGGGTATACTGTACACATGGGCCTTGAGTCTTGGCTGTATCACTTCCACTCTGCTGTATCATTTCCACCCAGGCTGTATCATTCACAACTTTTCAGGAGATAGAAGACTCTGTCAAAGAGCCTTCTATAAATGAATACCTTCACCAAGGCCAATTATAATTTGGGCTATTCATTCAAAGAATGGCTATTTTCTTTCTTGGGTCTCCTACCCTGACGTCAGGGACTGTAACACAAGGAGCTAGACACAAAATCTACAAGGGTGACAAGATAGCCTTTGATCCCCCTCATGTCATCTGTAGAATCTCCCAATTACAGTTTTTTTTAAGATTAAAATCCTACAAAGTGAAGATAATGAAACCTCCTGATGTTTCAGCCAAGATGACACTGTGAAACCTGAAATTTGCTTGGTTTGGCTTAGCACAACACCTTTAATCTTTGTTTCCCAGTGTATTGTAGTGACATCCCACCCCTCCCCCAATTACAGCTCTGTTTCTTGTGGAGAAAGTTGCCAAAAGAGAAAAGTCAGCCTTTGTTTTCCCCTGTTCCTTAAGTTTAATTTGTAAAAAGTCACAGAGATGGATAGCAAAACAGCAGCAGCAGACTCAGAGGGCAAGCCCACATGCAGTGCTAGTACTTTAATTAAATCTAAACATAACAAAGATGTGAATTAGTTTTCTGTTTAAAAACTGTATGACACAAGTTAATTACTCTGTGGAAAATATGGGATGTGCAGAAATATTGTTCCAAGGAAAAAGACTTGTTTACTGTCTCTAAAAACAAATGAAATTCGGAATGGGAATAAAACAGGCTATGTTTTTGTCAAGGGTTATTTAAAATTGGGTGTGGGAAAGATGAAGGCTGTACATTGGGTAGGTGGGTATTACTTGGGCAGTTAGAACTTAAGGACTTGTTCTTTTTACCTGTGACTTGCCTACAATATTTTAGAATTTTTACTGCAGCTTTCCTTTGCTTCCTGTTTTAAAACAGTGGGAAAACACATCTTCCGTTTTTAGGACTCATGGTTCCTAAAGGGCTCCAAAAGCTGCAAAAAAAGGGAGTGATGGGTGAACGTGCCTGAATGATATTCATCATTTTTTTCTTTTCAGTTGTCTCCAAGATAGGAATTATCTTTTCCCTCTGTGAAGATGATTGGCTGGATGCTATGCTAGTTAGCACATTCTTCCTACTTACCTATGTTATATTCTATCTATACTCTCGTTCAATTCTGTTCCACTACATTAATTCAGTTTGACCTATATGCTAACAAGTGATGTGTGTAGCTTTAATGTTTATTTTGCTTTTACATAATGCATGACCTGAAAATACATTCAATGTATGTTCCTACATTTTCCTCACTGTCTGGAAGCAAAGAAAAGTATTGGTTGTTTGCATCAGTAGCACATTTGGAAGGGAAACACATATTCTTGGGGACAGTTGAGAAAAGTAGAATTTTGTGTTATAATATTTCTTTCTTTCTTTCTTTCTTTCTTTCTTTCTTTCTTTCTTTCTTTCTTTCTTTCTTTCTTTCTTTCTTTCTTTCTTTCATCATGGAATAAGCAGAGTAAAAAATACTTCCTTTTTAGCACATCCCAAACGTGCACAACCAGACATTCCAAACCAGGAATGTGCCACCTAATCTTAAACTACTGAACACCTTTGGTGATAAACAACATGATCCCTATACTCCAGTAGGCACAATCTAGCAAGTTTAATGCATGATGAGATCTCTTGAACTCCAAGGATATAATATTGAAGTACGTGCTTCATTTCCAAAGGTTTCAAAAGTTATGCATTGTCCAGTATTTTCCTGGATTCCATCCATCTCCTCTGCAGGCCCCTACTTAATCTTTTTGGTATATATATGGTACTTGGAAGATTCTAGTCTATTCCATGAATGACCTTGATTGTTTAAAAAAACAAAAGAGAGAGAGAGAGAGAGAGAGAGAGAGAGAGAGAGAGAGAGAGAGAGAGAGAGAGAGAGAGATGTTGCTGATTTATTTCAGACTCTTTTATAAAAGCTCAGCCTGTAGCTCTTAGAACTATTTCAAAAAGTGTGCTGTAATGTTTAACATGGCAGAAGTAGAGATAATATCACTCAAATGGAGTTAAACTCCTGGTGACTTAATGGACACCTCCAGGCACAGAAATTGTCTACCACAAGCTTCTACATTTTTTTTAACTTCTCAGTCTTTAGTACCTCAGAGTGGCAGCCCTGAGGTTTCCTGAAAGTCTCTCATCTAATTGCTAAGCTAAACTGCTTAATATTCCTAGAGCCACCAATGCTAGTTAGACGCTACCATTCACTAATGTGAAAGAAGGGTCGTATTAATAGAATTTTCATTTAATGGAATTTTCATAAAGTACACAAAATGGAATAACATTCTAATTTGGTCCTGATCTCTCCCTTTTCCCTGATCTTCCTTGGCTTTAAAAAAAAGTAGCCCTCAGCACATAAACATAGTTCTCTACAGAAAGCCTCAGTGCTGATTTCATGGCACAAATGGCTTAATTATGTAATTGTTCCCTGTCATCTGATGCACGTATGTATTTTATATCATCTGGGTGAAGATGCCACAATGCGATTACTTCCTTGCCTTTTTGTCCCTTGGTATCACTATTCATAAAGGTAAAGGTAAAGGTTCCCCCGCACATGCGTGCTAGTTGTTTCCAACTCTAGGGGCCAGTGCTCATCTCTGTTTCAAAGCCGAAGAGCCAGTGCTTGTCCGAGGACGTCTCCGTGGTCATGTGGCCGGCATGACTAGACGCCAAAGGCACACGGAACGCTGTTACCTTCCCATCGGAGTGGTCCCTATTTTTCTACTTGCATTTTTACGTGCTTTCGAACTGCTAGGTTGGCAGAAGCTGGGACGAGTAACAGGCGCTCACTCTGTTACGTGGCACTCGGGATTCGATCCACCAAACTGCCGACCTTCTGATCGACAAGCTCAGCATCCTAACCCACTGAGCCACCGCGTCACTATTCATATAGGCCCCCAAAGGGTGAGCATTCCCCTGGGGGGGGGGCTTTATGAATGGGCCAATCATATGAACTCATAACCAAGCCAGTGGCTTCCACCATTATACCTAGGCGCTGATAATTTATACTTCTGTTTGCTGTTTCTGAGTAGGCAGGGTTTTTCCCCCTTTCCTCCCTTCTGATAATGGTTACATTAATTTATTCCTGGATTTTACTAGCAATTGAAGAAGATCATAACCCAGCTGCAAAGGAAGAGGTCATTAGAAATTGTTGCTATTGATCTTTCTCCATCTGTTTCTCAAAAGGAAGGGGGTTGTTATAAATTACTATGTGCAGCATCTCCCAAGCAAATTCCAAAATTTGAATGAAATTGTTGTCATTAGGCTGAACAATAGATCCTGCAGTTGCTTGCAGATTATCTTCCATCACTCTGTTCACTTAATATTCTAACTATGTAACCTAGTTTATTGAAAACCAAATATCCCACTATTCTGACATGATAAAAACAGGAACTTATTCTCTCTCTTGGTCTCCATCTCTTTCTCTCTCTCTCTCTCTCACCATCCATCCATCCATTATCTCTCTCATCTCTCATATATCATCTATTTCCATCCATCTCTACATACAGTATATTTATATATCTGATTATGACTCAATTTAACATCGCCTTAATTGGATTTTTGCTTTTAATTTCATTTCACAGCACTCTTGAAAATATATTTTCCCTGCTGGAAATTAGAACTTTCCTGCTAAGAAGTGACAGAAATGTAAAATGTAAAGATGATTCTATTAAATTAAATGAGGTAGATAGTGATCCTTGCTTTCAGGTTTCTTTCTGGGAACCAGAGGTGATATAAGCTTATAAAATAGAATATAAATGTACAGTGGCACATGTTTCTATGTTTATTGTACTTTTAAATAACAAATATATGTTCCTACACGTGCATAAATGAATGGGTGTAAGTAAGAGAGATATATGAGGGATGCTATAGCACATAAGCGTTGCTTGAGCAGGTCCGTAAAATTGTCTGGGACACGGCACATCCTCTTCACGACCTGTTTTCCTTGCTACCTTCTGGAGGAGGCTCCGTGGTATCCGAAGCAGAACATCCAGATTCAGTCACAGTTTTGTTCCATACGGTATTAACCTTGTGGACTCTAAAGCTTCCTCCTTCCATTATGTATTCAAGATGGACAGTGATTAATAGTTAGATGTTACTTATATGTAAGGGTGTAGGTCTATACATATGTTGTATATAGTATGTTTAAATGTGTGTTATGTACCGTATTTTCCGACGTATAAGACGACTGGGCGTATAAGACGACCCCCGACTTTTGGGAAGATTTTCATGGGTTAAAAAGTCGTCTTATACGCTGTAAACCCTATACCATTTCAAGGTTGAAATACCATGGTTGCCTACCCCTTGACTAGACATACCCAATTCCAGCAACTGTTCTTTGTATGTTTTATCCTCCGGCTAAATCCGGCTGCAACACAAGCCCGATTCAGCCCTGTCTGATGCAGATGGTGCAAAGCTTCCCTTCTGAAGCCCAAAGGGGCTTTTCCTTCCACCCACCCTTCAGAATACATGCAAGATCTGCCTTCACATGACACGCTCTTCCAGGCCAGACTCTGCAAATGGCATGCCAGAAGCCGCAACCACCACGGGAACTCCGAGTCCCTGCCTTTTGGCAGCCTGCACGGCCAAGCGCAATCCAGCTTTGAGATAGCATTTGCAGACGGAGCAGCCGCCGTGTCTGGAGCCAAGCCCCGCCTGGGAGGCGGTCGGCCAAGCGGGCCCGGAAGACGCGCTGGAGAGCCTGGTTTGGGGCGGCCATGCCAAGGCCGGCTGGCAAGGGCTGCTGCATAGTCTGCGGGCGAGAGGGGCGCCAGGCCACCAAGTACCGTTGTCCCGGGAGAGATAGTGGGTAGCAGGGCGTGCTCTGCTTATGCTCAGATGCTGCTTGGGTGAGGGGGAGGGGCTTCCTGCCGCTCCCAGGGTCTGGCATTTGCAAGGGGGAGGGGAAGGGGCTTAGAGGCTTTTGGGGGTGGGAAGGGAGGGTCACGTTGGAGGGGGGACTGGACTAAGGAGGCTTGAAGTTGCTTTGCAAGAACGGGGGTGCTCAATTGATTTATGTACCCGTATTTTCCGGCGTATAAGACGACTGGGCGTATAAGACAACCCCTGACTTTTGAGAATATTTTCATGGGTTAAAAAGTCGTCTTATACGCCGGAAAATACAGTATGTGTACACTTTGACAGCAAGCAACTAAATTTCATTTTTAATGTGCGCCGTTGTGCCCACAGTAAAAAATGAAAATAAAAGTTATCTAATCCAAAATCTATTTATATTTACACCATACTGATTTTCCTATGTAAGTGCTGTATCCTGGAGTTTTCACCCAGCTGCAGTGATTTGTATTCTTAAAGCGCAACTGTGAAAAAAACTGATTGCAAATGACAGGGAAGGGGGAAGCCTTTCGAGTCCTCCCATTCACTGAATATTCTGTAAGCAAACGTATTGTCTCTGTGCAAATGCCACAAGACAAAAACACATTATCTTGTCAGATTGAGGGCTGCCCCACAGTTACCTAGGGATGTACTGGGCCTCATTTCAATGGCTGCATTCAAACAGAGGCTGGGCAGCCATATGTGACGGTCCTGTCTCCTCACCAGAGCTAGGGTAATAGATATTGAACCACACAGCACAGTTACATAGTAAACATCTCTACTCTCAGGTCTTAAAGAAAGCCTTCTTTCTCTCTGTATCCAATGGGCTCTGGGTAATCCCCAACCCCTAAAGCAAATTTGAGATGAATTTGCGTAGGAACTGGGGAAATCAATGCTCTTATGGTTCCCATTACGTTGCCAGACAAATAGCCATGAATAAAATCTATGGAGCTAAAATTAGGACAAAGAGCTGTCACGTGTGGTGGCATATAGTTTGACATATTTAGAAAGAATGTAAATAAGAATGTTAAGAAAGAATTTAGAAAGTAAAGAAATGACACTTTGGAAATGGTAAGCGCAGAAAGGAGAAGCTCCAAACCATTAATAAATTCACGATATTTCACTCTGCCCCTCACTTTTAATTATCTTTGCTTTCAGCCATTAAATCAAAGTGGACAACGTGAGCATGCAGATTGCACATGGCTCTGTCAGTCCTTCGAGGCAGATTAAACAAGAAACCTAATGCTACATAGAACAATACCGCTTTTATTGTAAAGTAACAGCAACAGAATCTTGCAAGTTTTAAGGTTCTTTCTCCTCCCTCCCTGTATTTTTATGTAAACTAGGGAGGGTGTCTCTCAGATGTTTCCCAAGTTACTTTCTTAGCTTGCAATCAGGACCCTTTTATCTGACCTGTTCCCTTGGCAGCTGCGTTTCCTCCTGTCCCTCAAGACCATTCTCTCATCTCTCCATAGGCTCCCGGGACCCCATTTGTTGGTAGATGTCTATGTCTCTGTTCTCCAAAACTCCAAGTGGTATCTACACCACATGCTTCTCTGTTTATTGTTTTTTGTTTTTTGCCACAACTACCAACCTGTGAAAAATATTGACCTGAAAGTGAGTGACTGCCCAAAATCACCCTGTGAGATTACATGGCTGAGGAAGACTTGAATCTGACTTTCTCCAGTCTATGGTCCAATGCCTTACTTCTGGAAAACATCTCTGATCCCCCACATTCCCACTCACCTCACCTTGTAGACAAGGCCAGAATTTTTAAAATGTTTCAGAGACACTGAGGAAATCTTAAGGGAATAGCACATTGTTTTTAGACTTGCAAAACCTCCCACCCCTCCACCCCAATTCTACTCCTTAAGTTGCACAAAACTATATCTTGATTGGCCTTCTGGCAGAGAACCATCATTGTGTAGTCTCTAAGCTGAGAAATCTTCCCTTGCATTAAAACATTGGCAGCTTGACTTAAGATAGGAAAGACATTTGCTTAAATTGAATATCATCTGGTGAATTCTATTCAAGAGACACTTCCTCGTGCACAGGTTTTAATCCAAACTGCAATCCCAAGCATATTGACCTAGAGTTTGCTCCAGAAAGAACTTGGAGATTTATTTCTGAATAAGCAAGTACAGGTATTGTTGTTTATCCTGTCTTTGCGTGAAATGTTGGTTTGATGTTCCATTCCTTTGTAGGCTGATTATATGAGAAGGGCTTTTAGGAAACTGGGTGATCTGAGAGTTGGAACTCAGAAGTTTTAAAGAAGAAAACAGAATAAAAAGAAAAGGGAGAGAGAGAGAGAGAGAGAGAGAGAGAGAGAGAGAGAGAGAGAGAGAGAGAGAGAGAGAGAGAGAGAGAGAGAGAGAGAGAGAGAGAGAGCTTATAATTTTCCATGATTATTATCTGTGTAGAGTCTGGTAAAGCATCGGAAATTTGAGCAGGGTTTCTCATGTTACATCATATTTTCCCCTCCCTCACATTTATTCTTATCTGCATCTCCTCTGAAGCTTGGCTGTCATTCAGTAACCTTTGGAGATCAGCCTTTCTCAAGATCATATAATTGGAACCCCACTAAATATGTACTGTACTTAGTCATGTTTGTTTCAGATTTCTTGCTGGTTTCAGTAGAGTCTGAAGGCAAAGAGTGACTAGTTTAGTACAGTCCTGACAGGAAATTCTAGCAGAGATTTTCATATAAAAAGATGCCCCTGATAGAGCCCAATCAATTGGTCCAATTTAGCTCACATTTTTGGCTGCGCTTCACATGACAGTGGTATTCCAGAGTCTAAGGCAGAGACACCTTCAAGGCACTTCAAAGCTATCTGTTTCTTTTTAAAATAGCCAGCGATTTGAACCAAACTCATCCTGGGTTGTTAATCAATTATGGACCCACCCTTCATAGGCAATGTGAGATGAACAAAACCTTCAATAGTCACCTACTGTAGTCACCTTCTATGTCTCATTGTTTGTTCCTTATTCACACCACAGCCTTTTCTGTCATCTTCTGACTTTTATTTGCTTTGGATTGTTACGAAAGCTAGGCTGCCAGAACACTTCCTTCCAAAACCCAGCCAAATCAAATAGGAACATGATTATTTATTTGCTAAACAGCACTGAAGCTTCACATGCAACTGTACTTAAGTTGATACCAAACCAGATGCCCCAGATGCAATTCCATGCATTACCCCACACAAGCAGGAAGAATTAAACAATATTTAAACAGAAATAATTACACATGGTCCTCTGAAACTTAAAAGACTGATGAAATAAACAGTAAATGTGATAGTAAGCGAGGACAATGTTCAGGCTCTTCGGATGAAGCTCTCGCTGAAATGAATGCTTATCTTGCTTCAGGACATTTTATGGCAGAAACGGGATGAACTGCTTTATTATCTAAGCTGTTGCAGGTGCAAGTTAGTTTTCTAGTAAATAGCCATAAATAGTTTTCCAAATGTACTGATCTGGTCTCCTGATTATATGTCCTGATGAGGGATACATAGGATGGAGATTTACTGCTAGAAATCATTGTACAACCTTTTCAGGCCAGTTGGTTCCAATGTCTAAGCCCAGCTGAATCAAATGTTATGTCAAGGAACAGATTGTTGAAAAATAAGCCATGAGCAGGAAGGAGAAGTTAACATTGCTGCGTATGTCTTCCTTTCATTGGATGCATTTGCTTTTTAAATAATTGGCAGGCACAATTTTAAGGCACGGTTCAGTACCCATAATGTCAAGATTATGCTCAGTTGTAGGAAAACTTTGGATCACCTTAGGCCAGCGGCCCCCAACCTTTTGGACTCCAGGGACCAATTTCACAGAGAGTGGTTTTTCCGTGGATGGGGAGGGGGAATCATGGTTTAGTGTGCTGCATGGATCTCATGCATTTATGGATGGGGCTTTGCTTGCCTGCGCGGACTGGTTCCTGGCAGGCTGCAGATCGGTGCCGATCTGTGGTCCAGGGGTTGGGGACTCTTGCCTTAGCAGGGGGGTAAAACTTCACATGATCTGTCATGACATATTGCGACTTTTTTGCCATTGCTGGCAATGGGGTGGGAATGGGTTTGCTTTGATGCATCCAGCCTGTGGTTTGGCAGTTTGACACCCCTGTCTTAGGGTATTCAACAAATGTTTGCCGGATTCCTTACAACTGGCTGACTGGGGCTGCTAGGCACTATGGCTGAGCAAGATCACAAGCTCCCAACTCCTGGCCAGGCTTCCTTGCACTCAGAGTCCAAGTGTTGTTAGATTTTAATTTCCATCATCCCATGAATGATCATTTCACTTACAGAGAAGTTGGGATCTAAGTATGTTTCATATTAGAGATTCACAAATATCATATCATGAATTAACTTACAAAATTGTGGATCATTTTATAGGCTGACATCTCAAACCAATGCCACCATTCCAAGCTGCGGTTCTTCAACTAGTGGGTTTGAATAGCAGATGCTAGTCAATTTCTGCATATTTCTAGTATCTCTTGGTATAAATCTCTTTCAATAATGAACCAGGCTGAAGTGTTAAAGGGTTGTACTGTATGTATTGTGTAGTGGGTCTGACGCAAGGAAGAGACGCCAGCCGGTGTGTGAATTCAGCTCTTTAGTTTTTAGTTTAGTTTAGTTTTTATTAAATTTTTATACCGCCCTTCTCCCAAGGGACTCAGGGCGGTGAACAGGGCATATGATAAAAATACAAAGCTACAAAAGTTAAAATAGAATTAAATTAATGCCCAAGATAAAACAATAAAATATACAAATATTTAAAACCCAAATTAACTCCCCATCAGGCCAGGCCAGCTTGTTCAAACAGGTGGGTCTTTAACCCGCGCCGGAAGGAGCTGAGATCCGGTGCCATCCGGAGCTCCACCGGCAGTTGATTCCACAAAGCCAGGGCGCCCACAGAGAAGGCCCTCCCCCTGGGGGCCACCAGCCGGCATTCTCTGACTGGAGGCACCCTGAGGAGGCCCTCTCTGTGGGAACGCACAGGGCGGAGGAAGGGGGGTAGTGAACTGGGGAATGAGGGTTACCTGGCCTCCTTAAATACCTAGCCAGGTAAGCTGCCAGCCAATGGGGTTGGCCCTAGGTTTCCCGCTGAAACTGGGTTTCCCGCCGAAACCATTCAGGCCAACGCCCCCTAGTGGCTGTTGCTATGCAGGTGCCTGCATACATAACAGTATGGACCTCTATAAATAAAGTGATGCTACAAAATAGGCTGTTCTTTTCCTCTGGCTTCCACAGTCCCAAATATAGAAGAGCTAAGCTTTGGCTGAATCATTTCCAGAGGTTTACAATGCTGGGCAGAAATAGAATTCCATGTCACTTTGTAAAAGATGTCTATGTCACATCGATAATTGTTATGATGGCAACCAGAGCAACAGTGATTTTATTTTCACCCACCCACAGTTAATCTGCCTTTTTTTAGATTTGGTGTTTTTAAAAATTATTTCATGGTTTAACACAGGGGTCCTCAACCTTGGCAACTTTAAGATTTGTGGACTTCAGCTCCTAGAATTCCTCAGCTAGCTTTGCTGGCTGAGAAATTCTGAGAGTTGAAGTCCACAAGTCTTAAAGTTGCCATGGTTGAGGACCCCTGGTTTAACATACACAACTAACACAACCCCCTTTAAACTTATGGGGTGGGAAATCCTAAAAAAATGGAAATTAAATGAAATCAAAATAAAAAACCAGCCTCAAAGATTAAAAAAAGGGAAAATACATAAGGTCACTAGTTTAGGAATAAATACACTTATAATATAACCAATACAAAATATTATTGTAAAATAAAATCTCTGCCATATAATCTGCAAAGTGCCAAATAAACTTTCAGTAGCAAGAGCTTGTCGATCAGAAGGTCGGCAGTTTGGCAGGTTTAATCCTGAGTGCCGCGTAACAGAGTGAGAGTTGACAATTTTCTCCTCCCAACTGGGGAGGGGTTGACTTCTAGGTGAATTACTAATCCTGCATTATTTCCTAGACAATTTCTAACGCCACAATGAACAACCTATATGGGACCTTGTTAAAACGTCTAGGCGGGTCAAAGCCCGAGTGCCGCGTAACAGAGTGAGTGCCTGTTACTCGTCCCAGCTTCTGCCAACCTAGCAGTTTGAAAGCATGTAAAAATGCAAGTAGAAAAATAGGGACCACTACGGTGGGAAGGTAACAGCGTTCCGTGCGCCTTTGGCGTCTAGTCATGCCAGCCACATGACCACGGAGAGGTCCTCGGACAAGCGCTGGCTCTTCGGCTTTGAAACGGAGATGAGCACCGGCCCCTAGAGTCGGAAACGACTAGCATGCATGTGCGGGGGAACCTTTACCTTTTTAGCAAGAGAAAGATGCAGGAAATAAAATATATTAAATAAACGCTAAGCTCTTTGATTCATAAGATCAAAATAAGATGGAACAAACAAAAAAGCAGCAGTATTCATATATTGTAGACCAACTATCATTTAGATCTGAAGGTTGCAGAAAAACAGGAACATACTATCAGATTAATAAAAAACTACAGAGGAATGTCAAATATCATGTGAGCTTTGGCTTAGGCAGTGTCTGGTTCTTTCTAGATCACTAGAACTAAGCTGCAAAAAAGGCTGATTAACTGTAAAAGCCATAGATGTACTTGAAAACCAGCTTCGCTTCCATAACTACTCCAAATCATTTTGCTTTATCAAGGACATTAAAGACAAGTAATTGGGGAATTGCTCAGAGACAGATAATACTTTGACAGGAGAAGTAGCTGATGCAATACTTATTTACATGTCGTTAAAACTGATCATATGGAGTTTGTCTGGAAGGCTCTTGTCAACATTGGTAAGATTAGTTAAAACTGTTTATTCAAACTAGATAGAGTACACTAACTCTGTAAAGTTTATAGCTGCTAAACTCAAAGATGCCCATTATTTCTGAGATAATCAGCATCCTGAAAGATATGTTTTAGATAAGTATAGAAAAAAATATTAAACCTGAATATTCTAATTTGAAAATATAGATTGTGACTTACTGTAATATCTTTCTGTAATATGACAATATGATATATTTCTTAATGGGTCAAAATCTGCTGGGATGGTTCACATTTTTATGGCATAATGTAGTTTATTGCCACAAGTTTCTGAGCTGGGTTTGAGAACAAGAAAACCATATTGCTTACTCCGCATTTGATTAGCATCAGTTGTATGGTTAAAAAGGGAAAAATTGTTGGTAGCATGGAGCAGGTAATATTTACTTGTAACGCTGACGTAAATTCAGTATCAAAGTCATGTTTAATATGTTGCCTACTTATGGACCTGAGATATAAACTTTAGCTAGTTACCTGATTCTTTGGAATTAATAACTGACCATAATCTACAGATGTGGCAAAAAGCATTCTCTCTTGAATCCATAACATTTCATCCTCTCTTACATCAGGTGTCCCCAACCCTTGGTCTGTGGACCCATACTGGGCTGTGGCCTGCCAGCTACCTGTTCACACAAACAAGCAAAGCCCCATCTGTGGGTTGCAGGCAGCACACAAAACCATGCACCCTCTGGCCCACGGAAAAACCTCTCTCTACGGAACCAGTCCCTGGTGCCCAAAAGGTTGGGGACCTCTGCTCTACATATTCAAGGATGTTATTTTACTAACATCTATCTTGCTACCCAATAACTAGTTAATTGAACTAAGAAATCATCCAAATTAGACTAGCCCATTTGTAGGAAAACTCCTGGGGTTGGTTAACTGCAGTCTTGACTTGGAAGATTGAAGAAGCTATTTGGATAAACAGCAAAATGTTTCAAACCAAAAAAAAAAGTCCAGTTGCTACGACTCAACTTCCAGACAATCTTGACTATTGTCTTATGTTACAGATGGGGCTGCCTTTGGTACAGAACTCAAAAAGTAGATTAGGCTCTTTCAGAAAGCAAGGAGACCCCCCATATTACTTGTGCTAAAAACATTGCAAGGCTATTTCTAGGCAAAATACAGAAAGATCTGCAGCACTGCTTTCTATATTGGTCCCTCTTCCCTGATTTGCTGAGTTCTTCTGAGATTTATCAACAATGGCCACAAACGTCACTACTGGCATCTCAGAAATTAGCTATCTCACTAGCTGCTCAGATATTTGGCATGCACTTCCTGCTGAAATGAAGAGGCCTGACCTCTTGGTTCATCTTTTACAAGATCCTCAGAAGCATGCCTTTCCAAACATTAAACTGTTGGTTTCAGCTGCTTTTAATATTACTGGTTCTAATATTAGGTTTAGGTTTTATGGGTAGCCCTTGCTTAACGACTGCCCAGTTTAGTACCATTCAAAGTTACAACAGCACTGAAAAAATAACTTTGCTTGGTCTTCACACTTGATGACTGTTGCAGCTGCCCACAGTCATGCGATTGCCATTTATGCACTTCACAGCTGGCTTCTGACAAGCAGAGTCAATGGAGAAGCTGGCAGCAGTAAAATCACAAGTCTTGGTCATGTGATATCTTCTTTAATGACCACATTGCTTAGTGATGGAGTTGGCAAGTCCCAAGTGTAGTAGTTAAGTGAGGATTAATGTAAAATGCTAAGAAATATCAGTAAACCTCAATATATGCCAAACAGCAAAGAAATACTTGGCTTGCATTAATTTATTCAAAGAACACATCCAATCTTCCATCCTTTCTTCTTTTCTCAAAATGATCTGAGCTGATAAATTCACTTTTGGAAATTGCCAGGACGGTGGTACTCAAAGGAGACCATCCTAAGATATCTGAAGGAACTGTCAGATTGTTTACGAGGTTTGTATTTTCAGTCGCACAATATTGCTAAGTCACAGAAAATGTCAACCTGTTGGAGGACTGACGTAATTCTTATATAACTCTGTTTACATTAACATCTTTTCCTCTTTGCTCAGCCTGCATGTCTCCTGCTGTGGCAGTCCTTTTGATCCTCTAAAACGATTTCGGCACAAGGATTTTGTTGCACTTGTTGGCTCTGACTCTCACCAGCTGGAACTTAGTGGGACGCTATGAAAATCTTTCCATAACATCAGCATAAATCCAATTTGAAAAGGTCCAGTTTCTCTCTTTAACTGTATTGTAACACTGAGTATAGTTTCATATTACTGCTGATAATGACATTTTGGAAAAGACCGGAGGCTCTTTAACTCCGGGTAAGCCAACATGTAATTTGTGCATGGTTCTTGTGGCCCAAAACTCCACTAAAGAGACTTTGATTGTAGGGTCTGCTGAGAACTCCAGATTTGCCATCTCTATTAGGTAGACCAGACTAGGAAATCAGTTTCACTAGAAGGCTGGAATTACTTTTGTTGAGATTCGCTATAATGGCAGAATCTTGTAAATCTGATTGTACTGTACTTCACCCTCCTCCTCCTCCTAATTCATTCTGCCTAAGCTGCTTCAGCCCCCTTTGCTTTGGTAGTGGTTCCTGCATATCTACCTCAAGGTCATTTTCATTAATCTTTACAGGATTAAAGTACAAATGTTAACTCTTCACATAAATGAAACTTTGTCCTATGGGCAAGCCACTTTAGATCCATGCTTTCAGGTGGATCTTAGAAGAGCAAAAATAGTATATATTTAGCTTCTTTTTCCACAACATATTTCACCTATTTAGTCTTGAAATTCCAAAAGGATGCTCTAAGACAGGGCGCTTCAAACTTGGTCCTTTTATGACTTGTGGACTTCAACTCCCAGAATTCCTCAGCCAGGCATGCCTGGCTGAGGAATTCTGGGAGTTGAAGTCCACAAGTCATAAAAGGACCAAGTTTGAAGACCCTGCTGTAAGACATATACATGAGAAAAACAAATACATAGGAAGCAAGTATTACAGTTAGGATCTCTATATAAAAAATGTCATTTGGAATGAATGACTTCAGGTTTTCAACCAGCTCTGTCCTCTTTCTGGAGTCTCTATTGGCTTCTTGAGCTTTCTCTCCCATCTACGGTCCCTTCCATGGTCACTGCAGATACAATCCTGTTGGGGCTACTTAGTGAGGACTTTGTCTGTTGATCTTTTCTAAATGTTCTTTGTATTTCTGCATACTTTGTAGTTTACAGAACATAAGAGTTTCTCCGAGCCCATTAGCCTATATATGTGTAATATGTATAACGAGGGCATACTCAGGAAATATATTTGTGTTTACAATAATGCATGCTACTATAATTAGCACCTGATCCTATGAACTGCAGCCAAAGTAACCCACAGGCATCCCTATTAGTCATCGTTATACACACCAACAGGGCTTCATGAGGACAGTAACTGATGTGTCACAGGCTTTATTAAAAGTTGGTCTCCAAGTGCATAAACCAGAGGCAACATTGTCACTGTCATGCGTCTTTCCGTGATTTAATTTGCTTTTTATAGGCAAAATATGTGATATTGATCTACTGAAAGTGCCATTTCTTGAATATTTTAAATATACTGCTCAAAAAAAATAAAATAAAGAGAACAGAAAATAAGACATCCTACAATTAAATACAGTACATTGTGTTGTTTAAGTGTTCCCTTTATTTTTTTTGAGCAGTATATTTTACATCTATAGCAACATGTTTTAATAGTGGGGCTTTGGGGGTGCTTTCATAGCTTTCACTGCTGAAGAACATGTGCTAATGGAAGGCAATTAAAGATGGATAATTTAGGGCACGTGAAACAGACACCTCAGCTAGTTTTTCCTTTCTTATGCAGTATGTTTTTTTAAAAGATAGATATGGCTTTTTTAATGAGTAATGTGGCCAGTTGATGATTGTTGCCTCAATAGCTTTGTATACCTCCAAAGACTGTGATGGAAGACTTTCTATATACCTGCATTTCACCAATCTATACAGTACTTGGTTTGGTTTATGCAGTATTGACAGACAAGCTTTCAAAATAGATATACAAAATAGATTCTATGTGCACCATTGGGCTTCCTGGCCATTGAGAGAAAATCTGTGGCTGAGTATACATTATCCTAGGTTCAGTTCTTGGTATCTTCAGGTGAATTGGGAAAAACGTTCCAAGATTTCACACATCTGCAGCCCTGGGAAGTTCTTATCAGTTAGAACAGATATACTGAACTCAGTAAGGAAGGAATCTTGTTTGATTTAAGGCAACTTCCGGTGTGCCTCTTGGCTCTCGTGAGAGAATCTGATACACCCAGGAGAGAGTGAGTCAGTAACATATTCAAGCAAAAAGTGGATTGACACCCTTCCTCCTCCTCCTCCTCCTCCTCCTCCTCCTCCTCCTCCTCCTCCTCCTCCTCCACCACCACCACCACCACCACCTCCTCCTCCTCCTCCTCCACCTCCCAACCAAAAATACAACAGTGCTAACGAAGCCAGAAATTAAAATGTGAATATGAAACTAGCTCAGTCCTTTAACTTATTATTAAATTTAGCCATATAGACCATCTATTGCTCCATCTTCTCAGTATGTGACTTCTGTGAAGTCAAGAGCAAGGAAGAAATAATCAGAAAATATTTAAACATTTTTTTATGAAGAACTTGTACTATTTCTTTAGCTCAGTGATTTTCACAGGTGTGCAAACAATTTACCAAACAGTACCCAACTGAAGGAAAATGTTTAAATAAGAACAATGCCATAAATAGAGGTGCCCTTCCTTCACATATTGGATTAAAAGTTCATGTTTGACAAAGGCAGCAAACGTGGTAATAAAATGCAAAACATGCATTTTGGCTCAGATTGTACATTCTGTGCATTGTTGTCTGAGAACAAGGAAATACTTAAAAGATCACCATACAGTGTTCTTGCCCCGACCATGATTTACCTGGTTAATACGTTACTCATTATCTGAACTCTTTAGAAGGAGTTTTCAGAATATTTAGGTGAGCTGAAAACAACAACAACTAGGTACAGACTGGTGACATCATTAAACATACATTGTAATATGATTTTAACAATCAATTCAAAGCACAGTACAATCACTTCCTTTATTTTTTTTATAACTTGGTCTAATTTGGGAATGTGATGGAAAACGTTTTCAGATTCATTTTATATTGTATGAACTTGAATCCAGATCTGCAGAAGGCTAAAAACTCTGAATCAAAGTTTTGACTTTATCCATAAATGAATGTGGTATAGTGGTTAAGGTAGTGGACTAAAGTTCAATTCCCATGTGATGACAAATGTCACTGAGGGAATCTGAGTTGATTCTCAGCCCAACCTACCTCTTTATGTTTGCCTGCTCTGTGAGCTTGTTAAGGAGAAAGAAAGAAAGAAAGAAAGAAAGAAAGAAAGAAAGAAAGAAAGAAAGAAAGAAAGAAAGAAAGAAAGAAAGGAAGGAAGGAAGGAAGGAAGGAAGGAGGGAGGGAGGGAGGGAAGAAGGAAGGAAGGAAGGAAGGAAGGAAGGTGGGAGGGAGGGAGGAAGGAAGGAAGGAAGGAGGGAGGGAGGGAGGAAGGAAGGAAGGAAGGAAGGAAGGAGGGAGGGAGGAAGGAAGGAAGGGAGGGAGGGAGGAAGGAAGGAAAGAGGGAGGGAGGGAGGGAGGAAGGAAGGAGGGAGGGAGGGAGGAAGGAAGGAAGGAAGGAAGGAAGGAGGGAGGGAGGGAGGGAGGGAGGAAGGAAGGAAGGAGGGAGGGAGGAAGGAAGGAGGGAGGGAGGGAGGGGGGGGAGGGAAGAAGGAAGGAGGGAAGGAAGGAAGGAAGGAAGGAAGGAGGGAGGGAGAGAGGGAGGAAGGAAGGAAAGCCAAAGGCTATTCATTTAACATTCCCATTAAATACATTTTATTAAACATCCTTGGTCCTGATAACCGAAGTTCTTTTCAGCTAAATCTTTCGGTGAAGAAGGCTCACTGTGACCAGGAATGAGCAAGTTCATTTGCCAAAGCGATCATCAATCATTCTGTTAGTTCACTTCTAACAGCTACTTCATATATTCAGATTGTAAGCATTGGCTAATTAGGAGAAAACAACTTTATTGCACTCTAAAGGTTCATTTTTTTAAATAACTGTTTTTTTAAAAAAAATCCACAATCTGGCAGACAAAGGTGAGTGCTAAGATGAATTGATGGGGAGGTTTTGGGTATATTCGAGATGCCGATTTGAAATTTTCTTCCCAAAAAAAAAAAAAACCCTGTGGGAAATCATGCTCCTTTCACTGATCTATTGCCTAAGTTAGCTGACAAGATTTATGGGACTCTGGAAAGAAAACCATAAAAGAAATTTCATAGCCCATGGGCTGCAAGTTGCTCATCTCTGTTTGGTAATAATAGAGATTGCACATAGCAAATTGAGAAGCAGAGCAAGTCAGCTGGAGAGAACTCAGTGTGAGGTGTGGCATACAGCAGGCTAGCAAGTCAACTGAAAAGCAGTTTCAGTTGCCATGAATATTAAGAAAAGTATTAAGAAACCCATGTCAGTCCCCTGTGACATGCATGTATATATATATATAGCCTTCAACATTAATGGAAGGCTTGTGTACAGTTGGGGTGGGGAATATAGTATCTTTTGGGTGGTGGAGGATGGAAATTCTTCCTGGGGTGGATAGAGAAACATCAATTTCCTCAACATAGGTAGAGCAGGAAGATGTCATCATTGAGAACAGTCACATAGAAATGGCCTCTGAGGTGAAGACTTCCAATCAAAATTCAGCAATAGAAGACCGAGAAACTTTGAATCAGTATGTAAAAGAGCAACTTTTAGGGGCTATAAATGAAATCTTATTTGATTTCCTCAACAGGTATCAGGAAATAGCAAATCTGACAATTGCCACATAGCAACTGAAAATATTTTTTTTCTCCCTCTACCCAAATGCATTACTGCATATCTTATTCCTTTCATCTACTATATTTGATGGGACTTTTTGTTCTGAACATACATATTGGTCATATTGGAGATATTTGCCTTCTGCTTATGGTGGGGTTTAGCAAAGTGTGAAGTAATTGTTTTAGGTGAAAGGTGTTTAAACTATTCCCAGATTCCAAAAGCACTACAACAGAGAGCCTAAAAAACAAACAAACACAAAGTAAAGGCTGTTGCAATTTTTTGGGACCATAAGAATGTCATTTTACTCCTGATGTCCAACCAATATGAAATAACCAATTTTGTGGTGGTAAAAATACCTGGGCCTTTCAGTTAAATACCAATGAATGATTCTGTTCATTTCCGTGTTGAAATAGGCTGAAATGAACACTGAAACGAACATCAGAATCAGGCAAATATCTCCAGAGAAGTATGCAGCTCTTCCTACATTTCATTTTATTATAAAGGTATATGTAATATAATCAAATATCCTTTCAAAGAAAAGCATTACAATTATCTTCCCTCGTACTATTTGATTTTGTTTGAAACCCACATGCACATGACTTTTGCTGCATCTGATATATATATATATCTGCAGCATCTTTTAAAAGCCAAATACAAAATCAATTATTTTATCCAGAGCAGACCTGGCTCTTTAGAGAGAAAGATAAATAAAAATTATTAGAAGTGATTGAATGCTTTGCTAGCCTTATCAGAAATAAGCTTTATTTTCAGTGGGCCATACTCCAAATGAACATCCTGAAGAATCAGTAGAGCGGTGCAGAGAAATAGAAGGGGGCAACACAAAACCATTGAATTTCTCAGTTGGCTTGATACCATTTTGCTTGAATAACTGTTTCTCTTCCACAGGACTCAAATGAGGACTAGTCCCAGAGAAATGAATGTGGGTTGACCAATATGTATGTTCAGAACAAAAAACCCCCATCAAATATAGTAGATGAAAGGAATAAGATATGCAGTAATGCATTTGGGTAGAGGGAGAAAAATTATTTCCAGTTGCTAATTATGAGCTTGAAGATTCCATATATTTCCAGTCCCATTGGTTCAAAGAAGCCCTTCGTCTGATTGATTGGCGTCTTCCGTCACACCCACATTCTTGCACACTTAGTCCTTTCAAAAAACAAACACCTCTAGTTGTGATCAGCCATTTCCTCTGAAACATTAGCTGCATTAGTTGTCTTTTGGATTTCTGAGTTCAAAAACTGTGGATACGAATTATACACTCTTCACTTGATCATGTTTTATTCATATTCCTGTGAGACTATACATTTTCCAGGAATGTTTGCTTTTGGCTTTTTGTATGAACATTTTCTCTATGTCATCCATTTACCAAAATTTTTGTCACCCTGAAATTAAATATAACAAATAATGCACTGGATGAAGGTTGTTTACTGCCCCCCCTTTTGTTATCTATTCCTTGCTTGATATCATAAATTGAAGCTGTTGTGGGACTTAACCAATTAGAGGTAGTCCTTGTTTGCTGACTGCATCATTTAGCAACCATTACACCTGTGATAAAAAAGTAACTTTGCAACCATACCTTGTATTTGCAACCTTTGCGGGCCTGTAAAACAAAGGAAAGCTGAAGTATGATGATAAGCCCGGTTGTGGTTTCACTTAGCAGCTATTTCACTTGATGACTGAGTTCCAGTCCCAATTATAGTCGCTAAATGAATCTACTTGTATGTTTCTGATATCATTGTGAGGGAATAAAACAACTTGGCATAGATCAAATCACATTGAACTCAGCCTTTGTGCCCAGCCCCTGTTTGCTTGAATTAAAGGCAAAGATAAATCCATTGGGTTGAATCTGATTTGGAAGATATGAATTGGATCTTGGAGTAGATTTAGAATGAATGCAGTGAAAAAGGAGAGTAAGGTATGTTGGTTAGATGAAGACAAGTCAAGACAGAAGGCATAAATACAAGAAAAAACTCACCAAGAGGGAATAAAAGCAAGTTAGAAACAAACAAATACATCAATAAATCGAATTGTATTTTCTTCAATTTGTCACTTTATTCTTAACAAATTGCAAGGTAAGGGCTTTCAGCTCAGAGACTTTGACTTCTGAGCTGGCTTTATGTCATGAAGTTATCACTTTTATGTAATAATCTTATAAAATATAAGAGGTAAATTATTTTATTTGTTTATATCCCATTTTTATAATTTTTACAAATAACTCAAGGCAGGAAACATATCTAACACACCTTCTGCCTCCTATTTTCCCCCACAATAGCAACAACACTGTGAGGTGGGTTGGGCTAAGAAAGAGTGACTGATCGGAAGTCACCCAGCTGGGATTCATGGCTAAGGCAGGACTGGAATTCAGGGTCTATATGACCATAGGCAATTCTTAAAGCTGTCTCTGCCATACTTTTCATATTTCTTAAGCTTAGATTTATCAGAAATTAAGCTAAATAATGCTTTTTTTCAGTCCAAGCAAAAATATGCATTTTAAAATGTGCATCTTCAGAAGATGCTCCTTTGTCTTCAAATATCTATCTCATTTGGTCTGGCAAACAGAAGCATTTTCCCATGTGATTTATACCACACCGTAATTAAGTAATTTCAATTTGTACATTAGTGTTCTGGTAGTTAATGGAAAGTGTTACTAGATTTAATCCATTTGGAATGATTCAAAGTTAAGCATTTTTATGTCCTATTAATATCGGGGTGGAAACAAATTAAGGGTTTATTTCACTTTCCAGAAAAAATTAATGGGGCTTTAAAGTCTTTAACATTGGTTGGATCATACCCATCATTGTTAATACCATAAATCATAGGATTAATTGATAAATGATACTTGTTCTAAAGCAGAGGTCCCCAACCTCCGGTCCGTGGACCGGTACCGATCCACAGCATGTAAGCAACCGGGCCATGCAAACAAGCAAAGCCCCATGTGTGGGATGCAGGCAGCACACAAAACAACACCCCCTCCAGTCCGCAGAAAAACCTTTCTCCACGGAACTGGTCCCTGGTGCCCAAAAGGCTGGGGACTGCTGTTCTAAAGACTTTTTAGATTAGTGATATCTTTTTGTAGCCAAATATATCATCCATAGGGGGCGCTCGTATACCACTTTCTATTACCAATAACATTTGTACATAATCTGGAACTAAATTAATTATAATTGTCAACTATGCTCAGATTTCCATCATAAAAGAAGACAGAAGTCATATAATATTGGAGGCACAAGTTTTGACAAACTAAAATATGGCAGTAAATTGTATTTCCCAAATGCATTGCACTGGGATTACCAGAAATACGGAGAGTTGTTTAAAAAATGGATCACAATTTGCTATAAATCTTGTTCATATTTGTAAATGCAATTTAAGATGCAATTAATATTTTTTATTTTTTTTATAAAAAGCAGAAAGCATGTTAAGTGAAAAAAGTGATTGCTAGAAGCAATAATCTGTTGTTCTCTCTTATATTTTCCTAGTTTACTGGAAAGCCACAGAAAATCTAACAAAGATTTATATTAACCAGCACTAGGATGCTGTGTGAATACAGCCATTTGGTCCTTTACCCACCTGGTTAAGCAGGTTGTAAAATTTATATCACCCCTGACTTATTCAAAGAAATTGCAGTGTCTCTTTTGGTCAGTACTTGTCTATAGGATTGGGAAGTTAAAAAACACAATATAATAGAAGTCTATTTCATCAGACCACACAAGAAACAACACATGTTAAGTTCATCAACAGGTACTGTTATGCCAACTGCAGTCAGATAATGTTATTCTGGTTAACAAACTTGCTGGCCCTTTTATCTGCATTATGGGTTCTGGTGCATTCATCCCAACACATTGCAAAACTGGATTTAGTAACAGAAGGTAAGAGATATATGGCACAGCTATGATACTTTTCTTCAAGCTAGTATTCAAAATATGCTGCCGATATTGGTAGGTGTACTTGAATAATTTGGGAGAGCATGGAAGGCTTGTGACACACCTCTCTGCTGAGCAACATATCCAATCAAATATAGGGGTTTGGAATATTTATAATATTCCTATTTTTTTAATCCTTGGGGATGCCATCAAACTGCCTTACACAAAAAAGTGGTTGGAATTATGATGTTTCTTGGTTGCTTTGTATTTTAATCTTTATAATGCTTATAATTGTTTTTACTTTATTTTTTAAAACCCTGGTTTGATGCCCCAAATCACTTGTTGAGATGGGCGGCCATATAAACTAATTAACTGACTGACTGACTGACAAACTTTTCCCCTCACTCCATGGTTATGAGGGCAGAATGGGTGCCTATGAATGTGAGCCTTATGAATTCCTGATTTAAAAAATTGAACTTAACTGAAGTGGTACCCAAGATATAACTAATGACAATTTAAAGACCTCAATATCTTGCTGCCTGGCTTCTCCAAACTGATTAGAAACAGCCAGACAGCAGTAAAAGTGTTACAGCTGGCAGAGAGAGTGATTCCCCCCACCCCACACTTTAACTTTCTGTGTGGCATTCCAGTGAGCTACATTTGGCATACTGAATATATTACACCAGGGAAAAGAATCCTGCTGACTCCATAGCATTCAATGGGAGAAATATGTTAATTGCACAGAATGTGTGCAGAATACCATTCTCCCTGCTGCACACTTAGAATGAAATGCTTTGTATTTCCCAAGAAGTTCCACCCAGCTTTGACAGATTTTAGGATTACACTCGTTTTGAAATGGGAGAAAAATTAGTTTTATTGGATGCCATCTTGCACATCAATCTGCTGGGGAGGACCCCACATTACCCTGATTTGGGGGATATTTCTGGGCAAGTAGCATTGGCCATGGGGCCCTTGCATGAATCCCATATCCCATACATTGAAGTAAGTTTTTTAGGTTGAGTATACAAAGGGCACATGATTCCAAAATACTTCTTACTAACGAGTCACTTTTTTCAAGACGTAATTACCCATGTAACAATGTTAGATCTTTCAAAATAACAGAGTTGCAAGGGACCTTGGGGGTGTGTGTCTTCCAATCCAGGGCTTTTCAACCTTTTCACCCATTGTACCACTTTTAGGATATGGCAACATCCGAGTACCACCAGTCACCTAGCAAGGTGTCAAAAACTTGATGACCCCCCCAAAAAGGAAAAAAGTGATGAAGTATAGGTAGTCCTCGACTTTCAACAGTTCACTTAGTGACTCTTCGAAGTTATAATGGCACTGAAAAAAGTGCCCCCACAAGCCACAGCCGAGCAAGACAGCTGCCTGCCCGCCTGGCGGCGCTCTTCCTCCTGTCCGAGGTTTTCATTGTTGTGAGCATTTCTGTTGAGGATTGGCAGCGGGGATGGGGTGGGAAGTTTGGTTTTTATTTCCCCCCCTCTACTGGGTGGTTGCAGCATGTTTTGGTCACTTCACATGACTTTGGGACACTGTGACCATCATAAATATGAATCAATTGCCAAGCATCGAAATGTAAATCACAAGACCCTGGAGATGCTGCAACATTCCAGCTGATCGGTGCTTCTTCTGGGCTCAGCAGAAGTGCCAGGATCAGTGCCGAGCTCCAGCTGGAGCCTGGTGCTGATCCTGGCACTTCCACTGAGCCCTGATAGCCCTGCAGCTCCAGCCATCTCTCACTCAGGCTTGTGTGGTGCTGCCACTGGTTCAGCTCATTCCTCTCCCTCGCTATCACTTTTCTAGGATGGTCGCATACCACCTGCCAAGTGCCAATGTACCACAGGTGGTACCCGTACCGCTGGTTGAAAAGCCCTGTTCCAATCCAACCCTCTGCTCAAGCAGGAGACCCTATACCATTCCAGGCAAATGGCTGTCCAATCTCTTCTTAAAAGCCTCCAATGATGGAGCACCCATGACTTCTGAAGGCAAGCCATTCCACTGGTTAATTGTTCTCACTGTTAGGAAATTTCTCCTTAGTTCTAGGCTGGATGTCTCTTTGATTAGTTTCTATCAATTGCTTCTTGTTTCTATCCATTGCTCATTCTGGTTCTTTGGAAAATAAGTTGATCCCATCTTCTTTGTGGCAGCCCCTCAAATATTGGAACACTGTTGTCATGTCACTCCTAATCTTTCTTTTCAGTAGACTAAAGGTAAAAGGTAAAGGTTCCCCCGCACATGCGTGCTAGTCGTTTCCGACTCTAGGGGCCAGTGCTCATCTCCGTTTCAAAGCCGAAGAGCCAGCGCTTGTCCGAGGACGTCTCCGTGGTCATGTGGCTGGCATGACTAGACGCCAAAGGCGCACGGAACGCTGTTATCTTCCCACCGTAGTGGTCCCTATTTTTCTACTTGCATTTTTTTACGTGCTTTCGAACTGCTAGGTTGGCAGAAGCTGGGACGAGTAACAGGCGCTCACTCTGCTACGCGGCACTCGGGATTCGACCCGCCAAACTGCCAATCTTCTGATCGACAAGCTCAGTGTCCTAACCCACTGAGCCACCGCGTCCCTCTTCAGTAGACTAGATATACTTAATTCCAGTAATGCTTTTTTGTATGTTTTAGCCTCCAGCCCCCTAATTATCTTTGTTGCTCTTTTCTGCACTGTTTCTACAATCTCAAGATCTTTTTTATAACATAGTGACCAGAAGTAAGTGTGGTCTTCCGAAGGCTTTATAAAGTGGTACTAACACTTCACGTCATTCTGTCATTCTTACTGTCTTTCCTCTTTTCTCTTCCTCTTAATTGGTTTTATTGTAATTTCCTTGTTTTTATTTTTGTGAGCTACCTGGAATTGTTGGGAATCAGAGGAAACTTAAGTTTCATAGATAAACAACAACAACAAAAGAACAAATAAAGTAAAGATACCTGGATAGATTCTGTGTTGATCATCACAAGCTAAGATGTTAATTGTTTTCTCCCAGTTACCCCAGAATTGACAATTTTCTCCTCCCAACTGGGGAGGGGTTGACCTCTAGGTGAATTACTAATCCTGCATTATTTCCTAGACAATTTCTAACGCCACAATGAACAACCTATATTATTCTTAAGAAATATTTAATTTGGAATATAGTAAAAAGTGTTTGCTCTTTTTGCACATAATGTACTTTCAGTGAAAGGAATTATGCATGGCTGTCGATGTGCATGCAGTACCTACTGTATGTATATGTAAAAGTAAAAATGAAGTGGAAATGAAAGGGAAAGAATGACTGATACATGGTCTCCACTCACACTGATCAGCAAAAGGCCCTTGGTGTGTTATACATTGCTTTTCTTAATACATACTTTTAAAAATGAAGTTACTCTTCACATCTCCACATTTACACTTCTGGGGGAATTTCTTTTGCTAAATAATACTTTTTTGTGCAAATTTCCAATCCAAAACACAACAGATACTAGCAGCTGCCAAATATGCTGTGTTTGTACCATACCATTCACTGAGAAATCTACAGCAGAGTAGATTTGCCCAGTTGCCTAACAGTATTGAGATTATGGCCTGAACAGTTTGAAGTACACGGTTCGGTGTAGAAACAGTTGAAACTCTAGTGTGCAATCAAACCTCTGCCTTACAATAGTAATAAAAAAACTGTGGAGGAGAGATGAGCAGTTAATCTGGCATGATAAGGTAAGGAGAAGAAATAGACCTATCCATATAACCCCCTGCAGGATGGAAACGTTCAAGGGAAAATATTCGGTCCAGGCATAAAGGCATGAAGCAGATCTCCTGGGAGGGCTTTAGGCTTTATATAGCATGTAAGTGTTGCTTGAGCAAGGTCCTTAGGATTGTCTGGATGCTACACATCCTCTTCATGGCCTGTTTTCCTTGTTACCTTCTGGGAGAAGGCTTTGTGGTATCTGAAACAGAATATCCAGGTCCAGTCACAGTTTTGATCCATATAGCATCAACCTTGTGAACTCTCACATTTCCTCTTTCCACTATGTATTCAAAATGGACAGTGATTAATACGTGTGTGTGTGTGTGTGTGTGTGTGTGTGTATGAAGGGTATGGCTGACTGATGAGAACAAATAAGTTTGAAATGCATATCAGTCTCCCTTAATTCTTTGGGAGCAATCAAAAAAAAATTTACACAAATATGAGCTGTCACTACTGTGACCACTGCCTGTGGATGGCCTTGGGTTAGGCTGAAACAGGAAATAAAGATTTGTCCCATGTTTGGGGCCTAGCAAGGTAATCTAAATACTTAACAAACATTTAACACATATCTCCCTTGCTTCTCAGCTAACAAAGTGAGAAAGAGCCTGTGGCCTAGAGGTTAAAACAACTGCCTAATCTGTAATTAGCCCAGGTTCGAATCTCAGAAGGGTATGGCTGACTGATGAGAACAAATAAGTTTGAAATGCATATCAGTCTCCCTTAATTCTTTGTGAGCAATCAAAAAAAATTTACACAAATATGAGCTGTCACTACTGTGACCACTGCCTGTGGATGGCCTTGGGTTAGGCTGAAACAGGAGATAAATACTGTATTTGTCCCATGTTTGGGGCCTAGCAAGGTTATATATATATATATATATATATATATTTCAAATGTTAACTCTTTAGATTACCTTGCTAGGCCCCAAACATGGGGCAAATCTTTATTTCCTGTTTTCAGCCTATCTTGAAGGCTATCGAACAGGCAGTAGTCACACCGGACAATTCCTATATTTGTGTAAATTACTAACAAAGAATTAAAGGGAAACTGAAATGTCAGAAATGCATTTCAGTTTCCCTTTAATTCTTTGTTAGTAATTTACACATATATATATATATATATATATATATATATATATATATATATATATATATATATATATATATGTATGTATGTATGTATGTATGTATGTATATGTATATGTATATGTATATGTGTGTGTGTATTTGTGTAATTTTTTTGGGGGGGGATTGCTAACAGAGAATTAAAGGGAAACTGATATAGCTATTTCAAACTTATTTGTTATATATATTTGTTAAGCACAAAGCTGAAGACACAAACCTGAAGATGACAAGTGGGACCTTGTCGAAACGTCTTGGCGGGTCAAATCCTGAGTGCCGCGTAACAGAGTGAGCGCCTGTTCCTTGTCCCAGCTTCTGCCAACCTAGCAGTTCGAAAGCACGTAAAAATGCAAGTAGAAAAATAGGGACCACTACAGTGGGAAGGTAACAGCATTCCATGCACCTTTGGCGTCTAGTCATGCCAGCCACATGACCACGGAGACGTCCTCGGAGAAGTGCTGGCTCTTCGGCTTTGAAAGAGAGATGAGCACTGGCCCCTAGAGTCAGAAACGACTAGCACGCATGTGCGGGGGAACCTTTACCTTTACTTTATATATGTGTGTGTGTGTGTGTGTGTGTGTACAGCTTTCTCTAATGGTTATGTGTTTACTTCCCTGACTGCAAGGCAAAATTATTATTTTTTCACATTTCATTGATTGAAGTGAGAGGTTTACAGACAAAAACCAATAAATCCAAGAAGTCCTGTTGCATGTGAATGGATGAACCTTTATTGTCAAAGTACAACCATGTATGCACTGAGATTGGCTGAGCCTCCCTGTCAGCTTCTCTCACAATTTCTTTTTATTTTTTGCAGTTCTAACCACAGTCTTTTCTAGAGTCACAATGTGGTATCCCAATGTGGATAAATAAAAGATGCATAACAGTTTAACAATCTAGGATTCCATAAACTAGATCACCTTCAGGCCTAGTTGATTCCTTGCATGCTGATCTCCTGAATTTGGTATTTTTTAGACCTGAGGGAGTGGTAGCCCAATAAAATTAGACATTTTAGTTGGGGAAGGAAGCTTTGTAAAATGGAACTTCCTACTAATCCACTCCCCCACCCCAATTTCAGACTCCAAGGCTCTGCATTTCAACCCAGTGAATAACCATTATAGCTAATCGCATGCTGAGGCTGATTTTAGGCATAACAACTTGGAAGTACAACCCATTGTGTCTACTCCAGCTAACAGTTTGGTTTCTTTTCGCTCTTTCTGTTAGATTTTAGCAATTCCCAAATAAATCAGCTCGGAATGCAATGGAAGCAAACACCTTAATAAACAGATACGGTCCATGTTTGGTGGTGCACATCCAGGTTCCATTAGCATGGGGTCTTGAGGGCTCCATGCTTTCTATGAGATATTATGGTTAGCTGCTCAAATAATAGACCAACCATATACAATGTTTTAGGGACGCAGTGGCTCAGTGAGTTAGGACACTGAGCTTGTCGATCAGATGGTCGGCAGTTTGGTGGGTTGAATCCCGAGTGCGGCGTAACAGAGTGAGCGCCTGTTACTCGTCCCAGCTTCTGCCAACCTAGCAGTTCGAAAGCATGTAAAAATGCAAGTAGAAAAATAAGGACCACTACAGTGGGAAGGTAACAGCGTTCCATGCGCCTTTGGCATCTAGTCATGCCAGCCACATGACCACGGAGATGTCCTCGGACAAGCGCTGGCTCTTCGGCTTTGAAATGGAGATGAGCACCCGCCCCTAGAGTTGGAAACGACTAGCACGCATGTGTGGGGGAACCTTTACCTTTACCTTTATACAATGTTTGCAATAGGAAGCCAGTGCTTTAGAAGCAAGCAAGCAAAGGGAATTCTAATGCTTTGGAAATGATCAGCAGGATGAAGGCTCGGCTCCAAAAAGGCTGCTCGGGTTAATGTTGTGCATCCTGGCTGCTGTGTGTGTGGTAACTTGCTCAGGCTGCCCAAGTGACCTACAATAAACAGGATGAAGGAAGAGCAGTTATTGAATGGTGAGGTGGTGAGTGGGGCTGGCCTGCTAGGCAGACACGTTAAAAATAAAATAAAAATAAAATAAAAGGAGGAAATTCTGCTTGTAGAGATCTCAGATTCCAGAAGACAAATGATGACCTTTGATGGTTATAAAGAGATACATGGGCTGCCTTTTGTTATCATCAA
Source organism: Vipera ursinii (assembly GCF_947247035.1). NCBI lineage: Eukaryota > Metazoa > Chordata > Lepidosauria > Squamata > Viperidae > Vipera > Vipera ursinii. The sequence continues at coordinate 266,003,557 of NC_139512.1, read as the reverse complement.
TTGACTGAGAGAAAGTGTACAATTTATACCCATGACTCATTTGTTGAGGGCCATCACATTTAAGGTGTGAGCAGAAATAATAAATAAAATAATGGAACCCACCACAACTAACAGCAAAAATAACATAAGATAAATCAGCTTAAGTGATAGCAACTTAGGCAATTCCTGAGTATTATTGTTATATATTAGCATCCATGTAAGTGATACATATGTACTAAAAAGATGGAATAGAAATCAATCAGTTGAAAGATCTATGTTTAAAATCAGTACAGGTAGTTCTTGGCTTACAATCATTCATTTAGTAACTGTTCGAAGTTACAACAGCACTGAAAATGTGACTTATGACTGGTCCTCACACTTACAACTGTCTCAGAATATTCACAGTCATGTGATAAAAAATTTGGCACTTGTATTTACTACAGTGGTTGTGTCCTGTGGTGTTCTGATCACCATTTTGAACCTTCTTAGCTGGCTTCCAGCAAACCAAGTTAATGGGAGGAGGTGGATTCACTTAATGACCACATGATTCACTTAACAACTGCAGTGATACACTTAACTATGGCAAAAAAGGTCATAAAATTGGGGGTGATTCACTTAACATGTCAGTTGTGGTAATAAGTTGAGGACTACCTATATTTCAATAGCTGGCCAAAAATCCACTGGCCACACAATTTCCCCAAATATGAACTTTAAAAATAATAGTGGTATTTTCAGAAATGTGCCATAACATTTATTTAAAATCAGGATAAAAAACTTAACTTATTATGAAAACATTAGATCAGATGTGTTGAAAACAGTAAGTCAGAAGTGATTATCTAAAGCAAAGACAAAAGCTGTGTTTTCTATCACTCTGTTACTTAACAAAATATTTTTCTTCAGTAAACTCTTGGGATTTACTTCTGGCTTTCATGGCTAGCTGACTTTTCTTTCCACATTCTCTTACTTTTATTCAGACATTATGCTAACCCATGGTTTAACATGTTTTACTGAATAAATCACAGTTAGATGTGTAAAATGTGATAAGTGTAGTAAATCCTAATGAAAGCATAATACATTCCTATGTATTGGGGATGTGTTAAACTGCCAAGATACAATTTTCACTGAAGATTCAAGATCTGGAAACAACAAGATTAAATTCAAAGAGATTTGCAATCTAATTTCAGTACAATTTCAATTATGGGCTCTCAGTGCAGAACATCCAAACACTTGAGGTTGCTTTTTTGCAGGGAGATAATAACAGAATGATAAATCCTTTGGAAAACATTAATTCCACAGTCATAGCTAAATAGCCTCTGGGCTTTAATACATCAAATCTTTTAAATATGACAAGCCTCTTTCTGATGACTCACACCTGACCTATTACAAGACCCTCACTTGACACTCCCACACCTGAAGCACTTATAAACAGAAGAGCCCTGATGCAGACATCCCCTAAATGCCAGCCCACAAGCTCAGAGAATGAACTTTGACCTCCAAATATGACTACTTCTTTCGTAACAGAGATAACAGGTATGTGAAAAGAACAATTTAAAAATATCCAGACTGTAGCAAAGAATCTATAGTAAAGTTGTTTAAAATGACAGTAGGGCACTCTGCTTCCTTTGTACACTTACTTTTCACAAATTGGTCAAATATACATGTTGGCCTAGATATAGAGCATGTAGTCTAATTCATTTTTTTGTCAACAGTATGGTCTGAAATTGTTAATGTTCCTACGACTAATTTTTATTCCAATTCATCAAAGTTAAAGGTAAAGTTTCCTCCGCACATGCGTGCTAGTCGTTTCCAACTCTAGGGGCCAGTGCTCATCTCCGTTTCAAAGCCAAAGAGCCAGTGCTTGTCCGAGGACGTCTCCGTGGTCATGTGGCCGGAATGACTAGATGCCAAAGGCGCACGGAATGCTGTTACCTTCCTACTGTAGTGGTCCCTATTTTTCTACTTGCATTTTTACGTGCTTTCGAACTGCTAGGTTGGCAGAAGCTGGGACGAGTAACAGGCGCTCACTCTGTTACGCGGCACTCGGGATTCGACCCGCCAAACTGCCGACCTTCTGATTGACAAGCTCAGCATCCTAACCCACTGAGCCACCGCATCCCTTCATCAAAGGTAAAGTTCCTTAAAAATACTGGAATAATTAACTAGGCATAAGCTGAATTGGGACAGAAACACAAGAAAACTGATGACTATTCATTATGCATTATCTCCCCATAGTGATATTGATAGATTATACCTGCCCTGCAGAAATGGAGGCAGAGGTTTACTTCAAGTCAAACCAACTGTTGAAGAAGAAAAGTGTGCATTGCTGATAATGAAAAGACAGCCAAGAACAAGCACTGATGCAAGTTAAAAATGGAACTTACTGAATGACAGTCAACAAAAAGTGAATGTCAAAATAATATAATAAAACTTAAACAGAATTCCCACAAGGAAAAGAATTACATGGTCAATTTCCACAAAACAAAAATGAGGGGAAAGAGGATAAAGATAAAACCTGGCAATGACGTATAGCTGGAACATTAAACAAAGAAACTGAAGGCTTGATTTTGACTGCTCAAGAGCAGGCTATTCATATGAACGCAATCAAAGTCAGAACTGAAAAATCATCAAATGATTCAAAGTGCAGACTGTGCAAAGAGGCAGAAGATACAGTAGATCATATATCCAATTCTTACAAGAAGATTGCAAAAAACTGATGAAAAAAACAACACAGTTGCCAAAATGATTCGCTGACATCTGTAAATATGATCATGTACCAATAAGGAAATGTTGGTGGGAACATAGAGTTGAAAAAGTAGCTGAAAATAAGTAGGTTAAAATATTGTGGTATTTCTAAATTTTTGTTGTTGTTGAGTTGCTAAATCGTGACTGACTCTTCACAACCCCATGGACCCCACACACCAGGCCCACTGTCTCCCAGATTTTGCCCAAATTCATGCTGGATTTCTAAATGCCAGCAGATAGAAACTTGACTCATAATACACCAGATATAACTGTGGTTGAAAAGAATAAATTGTGGATACTCGATACTTGATGTGGCAATATGAGGGGATGGCAGAAAGACAAAGAAGATAAAGAATTGGAGAAGATAACAAAGTATCAAGATCTGAAATTCGAAATTGAAAGATTATGGCATAGACCACCTAAGGTTTACCCAACGGGTTATTTGTTGGGTGCCATACCCAAAAATCTTGGAGGCACTTAGGAAATCTGTGCATTGATAAAATTTCTATCAACTGTAAAAGGCCATACTGCTTGTATCCACACAATACATGCCAATACATTATGACATCCTAGGTTTTTGGGAATATTTGATGCATATGAAGGCTAACACCAGCTAAAGAAGTGGCAGCAGTGATTGGTACATCAATTTTTATTGTATTATACAATGTATTTAAATTTCCTACAGAACATTTGGGCACTTAACATGGCATAAGCTGCAGCTACAGTGGTTCAGAGCAATTCTGGAATACCTTGAAAAATTTACTGTTCAGAGGATTTACCTCTGAAAACTGCCAAGCCACATGCCCCCCCACTAGGTTGCCATGGTCTGGTGAAGGAAGAACACATTCTATTCTCAAATTACCAAACTTCACACTTTCAAAGTTGCTAAATACATACACCCACACAATTTGATTGATAGAGATTAGGCACATGGAAGGATACAGTATGTCACCATCAGCAGCATTACTTCAAGTACCCAAAGTATTACGAACAATTTGATAGAAAATAAGGGTCCTTCTACTTTGATTAATTGCATTGTTATAGAGATTTATCATCAGTGTGGATAAATCTAACCACAGCTAAATTTGGACCAAATAATAATACTTTTCAACCAGGTTACAGGAAAAGAATTGCCTGCCACTATGAACATCAGCGCCCAATAAACAAAAAGCACATTTAAAGGAGAAGTCTTCTTGATATCAGTGGGATACATTATAACTCACATAAATCATGTTGATTCACTTTAAGCATAATTGATTCCATTATCTGTAATCTTGGTGGGGGAGGATTCTTATGTACTTTTATGTTAGCAGCATAAATCAATAACTATTGAGTGGTATAATTCACCTGTAAATCATTATGATTGAAATTGAATGTGGTTAATGGAAATAAAATGAGAAATATTTCCATTGGAAAATGTTGTGCCAAACAGGTTCAGGAAACCACAGATCCATGACCTTTCTTTTACCATCATAAATACCTTTTGCATAATGAAGTGGACATCCAACTAGGATGGCTCAATATTCTTAGCGTGTTTCATTTCTGTCATGATGGTCAGATAATTTCTTTCTCAGTAAAAAGATGGAAAGATTTGAAGTTCAGATTCAAGAACAAAACCAAACCCTCAGTTTTGGAGAAATTTTGATACAATAGCAATAGCACTTAGAGTTATGCACCACTCTATAGTGCTTTACAGCACTCTCTGAGCACTTTACAAATGTCAGATATTGCCCCAGTCTGCATACTCATTTGACCAAACTCAAAGGATGGAAGGCTGAGTCAACCTTGGGTAGTCAGGATCGAACTCCTGACTGTCGGCCGAATTAGTCTGCAATACTGTATTCTAACCACTGCGCTACCATGGCTCTAGTTAACTAAACTTAAATCACTCCAGGCATTCTCAAGTTGTGGGTGATTTCATTGCTTTTAGTTTTATTGCTTTATATTTTAATTTCAAAATAACTCCTGTAGTGTTTTTAGTGCACAAAATAACTGCTTTATACTCTCTCTCTCTCTCTCCTTTCCTTCCGGCTATGGCCTGCCTTTCTTAGCAGTGCAGCACACTGTATACCTGTGTTTTTCAATGGTGGAAACTTTAAAATGTGTGGATTTCAACTCACAGAATTCCCCAGCCATGAGAGTTGAAGTCCACACACCTTAAAAGTTGTCAAGGCTGAGAAACACATATACACACACATATATTGGAATGGAAACTCACTGGATTTACTGGGATTTACTCCAACCAAATGGTTAGAGGTGGAGTTTGTGTAACTTTTCCTGGGGAGAATCACATTTGAATACGTTTTGCATAGACAACTATAAATTAGAATTGCACTTTAATATGATAAGTGAAAAAACAGCTGAAAATGATGTGCTGACCCAACTCTCCCTGTGCACATATAAAAAAAAATAGGTGGAACTTTGTTGTGCCTGCAGTTTGACTTTTTACCATGACATTCAAACATCCATGCCTGAAATAAAGAGCACAAAACAATGAATAAATTGGCTTAAGACTAGTTTGTATGTCAAATTCTTTACATTAATTCATTGACTCTCCTTAGATAATTTGCCATATTTTTGTTCTAACACTGCAGGTGACTTTATTTTTTTATTTTTTTTCCTTCTCACTCTGCCTCCAGAAGCAGTGAATGCTTCAACACTGGAAGTTTTTAAGAGACTGGACAGCCATTTGTCTGAAACGTTATCGGGTTATTATTATTATTATTATTAATCGCACAGTCAGCCAGATGTTCAGACTGGATTTGGCATTTTTGTCTACCTATTGAGTCCTTACCAAGGATCTGGGATAGGCAGATGTGGATGCTTGATGGTATTACAGATATCGTCGCAAGATGGAAGCAGTTCCTAGTAAGGTGGCCTTTTGCAATTGACTAATGGCGAATTTGTCAATGCCAATGGTGTTCAAGTGGCGCTCCAGTTTTTTTGGGATTGCACCCAAGGTGCCTATTACTATTGGTACTACCCTTGCTTGCCTCTGCCACAGTCTTTCTATTTCTATTTGTAGATCTTTGTATTTTGTTATCTTCTCCAGTTCTTTCTTGTCTGTTCTGCTGTCTCCAAGATCCTCCAAAGTCCCTTCCAACTTTATTATTATAAAACATGAAACTCAGTCAACTGAACACTCAAATTGACTGGCACTAATGGTTGACATGGGTTGCTGCCAGCATCCTAGGTATCAACCAGGTATCTCCTTAAAATGTAAGATGTTCTGAGTAGCGCAGTTTTTTGTAGCTTTGTTGTGATTCAGCGTCAGCCTGTGGTTCTGGCAGCTGGGTTTGATTATTCTGAAGAGGAGGAGGAGGAGGGGTTTGGAGAGCCTTTGGTGTCAGAGGGAGGTTCTGATGCACTGCAGGACTCTCAGCCTGGCCCCTCCCATCTTGTTCCTCATCAGACTCAGCCGTGTGAGCACGAGGTATTGGAAGAAGACGATCCACAGCTGGCTCTGTTCAGGGATGCTAGGAGCAAGAGGCAATCTAGCAGAGCAGAACGGAGGAAGGCAATGAGGCAACTCGGGAGAAGGCAATGAGAAGCCACGCCTTGGGACTGCTGATAAAAGGGGAAGGTGTGGGAGGTTCTGGTTGCTGAAGGCAACCGTTTGAAGATCTTCTGCTAGAGTACTGTTAATTCCTGTTTAACTTTTTTCTGAACTTTTGGTTTAACTCTTGTTCGAATTTTTCGTTTAACTCTTGTTTGAACTTTTGATTTCTTTGCCAATAAATTTGGTTGGTTTTTCCCCAGCCTGTTGACTATAAAAAGGGGTTGTCCCTGACATTCAAACAGGACCGGTCGTAGGCTGGAACAGAACAAGCTTTGCTGGAGTTATTGCAGGAAGCTGCAATTTCTTGATGTATTTAGCAAAGTTTTTGGACATAGTTCCCAGTGCCCTGATGACAATGGGTATCACTGTTACAAGTTTCATCCATAATCGCCCAGTTTTGATGGCCAGGTCAAAGTATTTTTCTTCGACTCTGGCATCTCCTGGTACAGTGATAACAATCAACTGTACGCTTTGGTTCTCTATGACTGCGATATCTGGCGTGTTGTGTTCCAAATGGCGATCTGTCTGTATTCGGAAGTCCCACAAGATCTTCACCATCTCATTCTCAACAACTTTTTCCACCCTGTGTTCCCACGACTTTTCGGACACAGGCAAGTCATATTTTTCACACAATGCCCAGTGGATTAGTTTAGCAACTTGGTCATGTCTAGCTTTGTAATCAGTTTGCGTGATTTTGCTGCACTCATATATTAAATGTGAAACAGTTTCAACTTTATCGTTGCAAAGTCGGCAATTTGGATTGTCAATAGATTTTTGTATCTTCACTTTCATGGCATTAGTTTGTAGTGCTTGTTCTTGAGCAGCCAGTATTAAGCCTTCTGTTTCTTTCTTGATGGTTCCCATCTTAAGCCATGCCCATGTCAAGTTGTTATCACATTTTCCTTCAATGTTTTTCAAATGCTGTCCATGCAAACTTTGGTTTTCCATCTATTTAATCTGTCATCCAGCTGTTTTTCCTTATATTCTGCCTTTGTTTCTGTTATTTTTATAATGCTCTCTGTTTTCACAGCCTGCAGCAATTTTTCTGTACTTTGATTCACATAGTCATTCAAACTTCGTTTTTCTTCTTCTACAGTTTGATGGATTTGCAGTAGCCCTCTGCCCCCTATTCTTCTTGGCAGGTACAACCTGTTGATGTCACTTCGTGGATGTAGAGCATGGTGCATGTTCAAAAGTTTACGCGTTTTCCGGTCTAGGTGTTCCAATTCAGCCAATGTCCAGTTGATAATTCCAGCTGGGTAGCGTATCACTGGGGCTGCCCATGTATTAATGGCTTTAATTATATTTCCAGCATTCAGGTTTGATTTTAGTATTTTGCGGACTCTCCTGATGTATTCTTTTTGTGTTGACTCTTGGACTTTTCCATTCAAGATGTTATCTGCTTCTAATATGTCTAGGTATTTGTAACCGTCATCCTTTGCTAGTGCTTTCATAATACTTCTGTTTCCTAGTTCTATTCCTTCTATTTTTCCCATTTTTCCTCGCTGCATGGAGTTCTTTCTAATCTGTTCTGCTGTCTCCAAGGTCCTCCAAAGTCCCTTCCATTATTATTATTATTATTATTATTATTATTATTATTATTATTATTATTATTATTATTACTACTACTACTACTACTACTCCCAGTCTCTTATAAATCTAAACTTCAGAAATCATTGTTCCCAATGTTTTTCGAAAGGCAAACTGGTACAGTGCCAATGTGGAGTCCTGAAAGGTTTGAAACAAATCCCACAAAAAAGGCAGATTTCACTTAGAAACATAATCAGAGATTCACTTTTTCCCCCCCTAAAAGAAGTAAAAGCAGTTTGCTTAAGCAACTTGCACATGCGGCAACTTTTCTCATCCCTCTCTAGGAAGAAGACTGCAGGGCTGTTTACAGCCTCCCAATATTGCAGATGGGCATGCACCATCTGTGTATTGTGATTGTGAATCACCATCTGTGATCGTGGAAAAATTCTTTATGCCCATAATATATGTGGAATGTAACAAGGCATTTTACAGTGTTATACTTTATTAAGGCTGTGTTAGTTGCATACAGTTGTGAAATCTCAGTTCTGAAAAAAGAAACACAGTTCTATGACAGTAAACACCTGTATGATGTAATAATTGAAAAGGTATGGTGCCAATCTCCCTCCCTCCCTCCTTTGCTCTGTAATAGTGATCGCAGCTGTAGACGTGGGAGGTAATTTGGAACAAGCTCTGAGGTTCCCTCTAATAGCAGAGAGCTCCAGCTCTTCCAGTATGCTAAGGAACTCTTCCATCAGGTACTAATTAAGGAAGAAGGCTTATCTGATCTTTGGAAAATCAGACACAACAGAATTGTGATTAGAGGAGAAGGTAGCCCATTCTGGTTATTCATAATGATTAGGAACATCTTTCCTGGATGACCCACAACTGATTGTAGGAAGGTTATAGGGCAATTGATTTGATGCCAATTCTATAGTATAGCCTTTGGAGTAAAGGCTCCAGCACTTTTAATGAATGCCTGCGAGTCCAGTGTGAAACAGCTTCTCTCATTCCACATTCATCCAGATCAATAGTGTGAACATAATTTCTTTCATTACCCACAACTGCTGTTCGATTAAGTTCCATTTCAATTGATTCATTGACCATTCAGATTGATACGGCACACGTTTTCCCCCCTTCTTTATCAAAAATCCACATTTTCCTTGTCTGTCTCTGAGTTACCTTCGCAGAAGTTACATCTGGCATCATGTGGTGAGCACTGGCCCAGTGGTGCTTGAATAAATGGCACTTTAAAACAGGTCAGAGCTTCAAACTGCACACAGCAGAGTTTTGAAAGTTCAGGAAAATGAGCTGCAGATATTTTTGAGGGTAGAATTCCAATAACTGTTTGACCTTCACTTCCTTGCTTCTGTAGGGGATGATGGGCTCCCTGAGATTAAGCGAGCAAAAATGGATAAAAAATGACTGTGAGTATCAGTGCTCAGGAAGCAAATGACATGTTAAATTGCTCTGCAGATTGAATGCATCATTCAGAGATTTCCTGCAGTGTGGATGTGCCAATATAGCCATGTTGTCTTTCTTGGCAATTGGATGCTTTGGGGACTGTTGTCTCCAGCAGTCTCCCTTTTGCTTCCTGTCATAGGAAAGCCTGTTTCCTGAAAGCAGAATTCCTGATTAGTGTCTGTACTATTTTAGTCCAATAGGTTGCTTCTTTATAGTGATTTGTAGTATGTAGAGCTAATTTTTCACAATTCTATGCCATGTGACTTTTGGGAAAAATCTGAAAAAGGACATAGATAATATGGACACTTTTGCACATGATTCTGCATGCACAATCTCAATTGAGTTGTTCTGATCTTTGAATGCAGATGTTATACTTATGAGTATCTTGGAACAACAGTTATTAGATATAAAATTATAAACCAGACGAAACAGAAGTAATCTCAGATATCATCTAGTTCAATCTGTGGCCAATGGAGGAAATTCTTTTGAGGTTTAGTAGTAATTTAGAAAGAGGGACGCGGTGGCTCAGTGGGTTAGGACGCTGAGCTTGTTGATCAGAAGGTTGGCAGTTTGGCGGGTCGAATCCCGAGTGCCGCATAACAGAGTGAGCGCCTGTTACTCGTCCCAGCTTCTGCCAACCTAGCAGTTCGAAAGCACGTAAAAATGCAAGTAGAAAAATAGGGACCACTCCGGTGGGAAGGTAACAGCGTTCCGTGCGCCTTTGGCGTCCAGTCATGCCGGCCACATGACCATGGAGACGTCCTCGGACAAGCACTGGCTCTTCGGCTTTGAAACGGAGATGAGCACCGGCCCCTAGAGTCGGAAACAACTAGCACACATGTGCGGGGGAACCTTTACCTTTACCTTTAGTAATTTAGAAATGTTTAATAAAAACAAAATCCACTCCCACTTAATGAGCAGCCAATTACTATATCAAGCTGTTCACATTTTCAGTGATACTTATACTTTTTTCTTATAATTTGAATCTCAGAGAGGAAGCCTTATCTTCTGGAACAATACAAATGTATTTATTTAGTTCATGTGACACTTCCTTATCCCAAAGGTGTTTTTTCAAAAGGCAACCGGACTTTGTTTTTTTTCCTTGAAGACGTTTCACTTCTCATCCAAGAAGCTTCTTCAGTTCAGAACTGTTCTTCAGAACTGGATGACTGAGAATCTCCATAGGCAGACATGATAATCAGTGTGGTATTGCTTCTGAATTCTTCTTCTTGATTTAACATGGTATTTGTTTCACATTGTTACTAAAATGCAATTCCATGATAGCTACATAAAACCTAAATATCCACATACATTTTGATCACTGAGATAGTCAGTTTTTTTTTTTTTGCTTTACTTCTAAAGTTCCAGGGATATGGGTGTACAATAATCTAATCCAGGAAAGTAGTTTTTACACTGACAACTTCAAAGAGATAACAAGTTTATGTGTACATTTTCTTTAGCAATAATCTCCATCTTACTTCTAACAAGCTATCTACATAGGTTTATATCATGTACATTAATGATTTCTAAGTGCATATGATAACCTCCTAATTTGCCTTTATTTAGATTTGGCTTTTTTTCTGTGTTATCTGTTATCTCTGTCTTAATGATATGGCCCTGACTGGCTGCACTGTCAGATAATGTGCAAAAGTACAGTAGGGCAGACGTGAGTTGGAATCAAGCACTAGTGCAAATCAGCAGGATTAATGTGTAGCTATCCATAGAATCTGCTGTTGCCCAACAAGTTCCTAATAACAAACCAGATCGCTAATTCATTCCTAGTATTACCAGCTTTTCAATGGTGCTAGCCTTCAAGAGTTTCAGTCCAGTCTTGCTTGCTGTGAACGAGGCCTGTTTTCAGAGGCCTGTGGAACAAAGGTCCACAAACAGAGCAGGATGACCTTAAGGGCAGTAGATTTGGTTTATCATAACTTAAAGTTAGTAAAGTAAAACATAAGCAAAGAAAATATGCCTTGGAGACAAAGGGGAAGTTTAAATTTTAGCAAACATAGGAGTGGCTAAAATATATAAAAAATATCCATATATGTCATTTTCTCAAATCAGACTGAAGTACTATACTTAAAATAAGTTGAAGTTAAAAAAAAAACTCCCTAGAATCGAAATTCAGTTCTGATGACTATAGAAGTAGCTTGTTATTGCCTTTATTGAAAATGTTTATTCATTTAGAAACTCTTGCCTTGAGCAGGAGGTTGGACTAAGAGTTTTGGGGTCCCTTCCAGACCAATGATCCTATGTTTTGTTTCCCAGTCTAGCCTATAATGCTAAGATTCCTTCATAATCTTTCATCCAAATGGGAGCATTCCTTGCTTTCCAGTTGCTGCCACCTCTGCCTATCAAGGGGTGTTTTTTTGTGATGGTGGGAGTGAAAATTCTTTAAAAATGTGTGCATTTTTAATGTGTTTCCATTGCAGGCTGTACATTTATCTAAGAATTTTTGATACTTTTATAACACACACAGATACACAGAACTTTTAATGCAAATTTTGTCTTCTACTGCTGAGATGTAGAGGACTTTTCTAAAAATGAATAACTAATCTGCTAGAAGTTCTTGTAAGTTGGAATCAGAACACGTGGATCCCTAGACTCGGTCTGTTTTGCCACAATTCCAGGCAAATTTTATTTTTCCACAAATAACCTTCCACTTGTCTTCTCCCCAAAAGCAGTCAGTATCTTACACCGAACCTCTGCAAAAGCTACTCTGTCTTACAATAAGTGCCAGATTCAGAATGTATGAGGAAAAAAATGGATCAGGAATGTCACCATTATGGAAAAAAGTGAATCCAAGTCAGATCATGACATTTAAGTCAGTCTTAAAGTATTACTGTGTTTGGCTACTGCTAGGTTCACATAAGATGCCAAGCCAGATTTTTCTTAACTATGGTTTGTTGAACTCAATAGTGGGTCCACAAAATTTACCAAGCTATAAATAAGATTTTCATGTTGGGGACAATAAGCTGACTTTGTAATAATGCTGCTTGGGGGTCTGTGTGAAAGCCCTAATAAGCAGGCATATACATAGAATGAAGGCTACTGCTAAGCTTGTAAGCCGCCCTGAGTCTTCGGAGAAGGGCGGGATATAAATGGAATTAAAATAAAAAAAATAAATATAATGGGAGCTTGACTTCCTTTTTTTCATTAAAATTTTTATTTATTTATTCATCTTAATACAATTTACTGAAAGAAATAGAAAGAGAATGCAAAGTACAAAATCAATCAGAAAAGATATGAAAAACTATAAATACATAAATACCCATGTTAACAAAGCAGAAAAAGGGGATCTATCAATATAGATCATGTATTAATAAAATATCACACAAACACCTTCCAGTCAGGACTTCTGGTGAGGTTTCATAGTAAACCAGACATATCCAAGATAGCGAAGATGGCATTGTGGCAAAATCAGAAGTCAGATGGTGTTTTCTGGTCGGCCAGCCTTCTCTGGATAAAGGAGAGATTGTAAGATCACCCACTTGCATTCTGTTTCTTGTGAGTAAATTGCAGCAACTGACGTTTTTGCAGCTGGCTACAGTGCTGAAGCAGATTGTTGGGATATGGCTTTGGAAAAAGGAAACACAGGCCTGCTGATCTTCATTCACTTTTGCTTAGTATAAGGTCTGTTAGCAGGAGCATTTTTGTTCATCTGCAATCAGCTATGGCTCATTAGGTTTTGTACTATAGTTGAAAAAATGCTGCTCTTTTCCCTAGAACAAACTTTGCTTTTACAGATATACTCAGCACCACAAGACTTTGAAAGAAGGTTCCCCTCCCAATAGTCTCTATGATTTTATATCTGGGGAAAATTGAAAAAAGACCCTATGACTTCAAGTAGCATTTGAATTGAAGAGCGGATTTAAAGTACTGGTTGAGGGTATCTATTTCCATCTGGCAGAAGCTCTCTGAAGCATACTAATACCAGGTCTAAAATAGTATATGTGATTTCTAGAAGATGCTAGAAGCAGGTGTAGAGCTAAGATATGCTATCCTATGGGGGGCTGTCTTTCGATCCAAGAACTTCCTTCATCTTTGTATACTAGATGAAATTAGTGAGCACAAAGGTTCTTGCCTTGAGTCTATGTGCGCTGAAGTTTGTGTCCTCTGTTGTCATGCCTGTTGCTTTCTAACTGGGAAATGTGAGTATGGAATTTTGCTGATTGCAGAGTCAATTGGAATCAACATCAGATGAAATAATGGTGATCTATGATAAATGTACATGTGGCTTATTGGAAAAACTCAAGGCTGGTGAATGTATAAAGACTATGGTGGATAAGCAATCCATTGCAGTACTTTAATAACATTCATCTGTATAATGTTGAGCCGGCTGGAGTATTGGTGTCCTTCATGGAAGCATGCTGTCACTGGGTAGTCCTGTATTGCATTTTCCCTCTTTTATAAAAGGTGTATTCCTTTCCTAAAAAGTTCCATACTAATCACGACACTTATAAATCACAATAAAAGAATTGAAAAAAAAATGGGTATGGTAGACAGGAAGAAGAGAGATAAATGCTTTTCCCTGTTGCAGCTTCATCTCTTTCCCAAACAGACAGGATAGAAATCCATATGGAGAGCAAGGAGGATGCACTTATGGGAGGCTTTATAACCCTGGAAGAGAGCTACAGTTCCTGGTTTAAAGACAGCCAGTCTCGTGATCTGTAATAGCAATGGAAAGGAAAAAGCTTTTACAGTCTCATTCAGCAGAGCCTGGAAAATAGGGGGATCAAAGAGGTGACAGCTGGTAAAGAGAGAAATCTGGCTTCTTTCCCAGTGGGTGTTTGTTGGTGACAGCAGCGGCAGATTTTTTTTGCACAGTAAGGTGTAACAGTGTTCCTGCTAAATGGTCATGCATCGGGTCCTATGACTATCAGATCATACAAATGGATAAACATAATGCAGCAAATGTTCTTTTACATAATGAGATTTGTGAAGTATTTGAAAAGAACAAAGAGATATATTTATGAATAAGCAGTGGGGAGATCAACCTCTTACAGAATTAAAATGAGATCCTTTCTTGCCTGTGTTTTTTGTAAATAGCAAGCTGGGCTTTAATAAGGTTATATGACAACTGAAGAGATTTTTGACTTAAGATTTCACATCAGAGGCATCACAGGTATGACTTCAAAGGTTTCGTCTGACCAAGGCAGAATTACACATTTCACTGGCCAACCTCATGGTTTTATGTCCCACCTCTTCCCCTGAGTGAGCCCCCCACCCCAAGCTTCCCTAGATCCTGCTGACAAACAAATGCTGAATCCCAGTGTAAGGCACATTAGATAATTACTTTTCCACCAGCTTCCAATTTCCTACCATCTTTTCCCCCCTCACCTTTGCAGCTCTATGGCCTTCCTAAACTCTCCTAATGCCACCACTATCATTACTTTCCCCCATTTGGGGCATTTGCTTCATGACTATTGTACTTTTCCCCTTGCACTTTTGAGGTCTCCCCATGTTGCTCTCACTATGTCCGTCAGTATTTGCATTCCCACACGTTCAGTACATTGGGATTTCCCCTTCTTTTTCTCCAACCGTCGCGAATATTCCCATCACTATTTTGGAAGGTTCCCAACACTCGAGAGAAGATTTTGTGGGAAGGAAATTAGGAAAGAGGAAGAGAGACCATTTTATTGGTGAAAGAGAAGCCTTCCTGTACCGCTAATGCCTGGCTTTGAAAAAGCTCTTTTGCCTATCAGGTGTCAGGTGTTCTTAGTATTCTGATGGTGGGAGGCACACTTGTTTTGTCTTTCGATACACCAATGAAAGAGGCTCATGGTTCCCTTCCCTAAAAACCTGTACTGTTTTTTTAAATCTAAATGTCCTTCCTGTCACGTAAATCCACAGTCACGGTTGAGTTCACTCTGGTGGCAAAAGGCTGTCTTCTGTGCATCAGTAAGCATCAGTCATCCATTTCAAGGCCAATGAACTCTTTTTATATTAGCATTCATTTCTCAACCCTCCTGGTAATAGAGGTCAGTTTTAACTCCGTTCAGTAGCCTTGCCAAGAAGGGCCTAAGTGTTCTTTCAACTGATCATTTTTAGACTTGCCATGTCTAGTCAAGACTGAACCAAACTGGAGAGTTTAGGCAGCTGGCCCAGGAAGATTTACAGATATTCAAGCATTCCATTTTTGGATGCCAGTCTTGTAGGGGGGAAAGCATGGCACAATTGAGATAAAATGATGTTTTCAGGTTCTTCTGCCAGGCACATGCAAATAGGACTCAAAATGCATGAGAATAGAATAGAATAGAATAGAATAGAATAGAATAGAATAGAATAGAATAGAATAGAATAGAATAGAATAGAATAGAATAGAATAGAATAGAATAACAGAGTTGGAAGGGACTTTGGAGGTCTTCTAGTCCTGCCCCCTGCTCAGGCAGGAAACCCTATACCAGGGGTAGGCAACCTTGGCTCTTTTATGACTCGTGGACTTCAACTCCCAGAATTCCTGAGCCAGCATGGCTAAGCATGGAAACCTCTCCCTTTCCCCTCAGCATGGCTGGCTGAGGAATTCTGGGAGTTGAAGTCCACGAGTCATAAAAGAACCAAGGTTGCCTACCCCTGCCCTATACCATTTCAGACAAATAGTTACAGACATATCTAGACCAGTTTGGTCTAGGGCAGTGGTTCTCAAACTGTGCTCTGCAGACCCTGGGGAGGGGGCAGGAACATGATGACATCTCAGGGGTCCACAAAGGCTTGAAGAAATGTTATGATTTAAATCTTGAGTTAAGTCTTAGTGATTCCTGGCCACAAAAGGTATTTAAAGGGGGTCCATGGTGAAGAAAAGGTTGAGAACCACTGGTCTAGTGATTAAGGTGTGGTCTTCAAACCAGGAGACTGTGAGTTCTAGTCCTGGCTTAGGCAGGAAAGATGGCTGGGTGATCTTGTACCAGTCACTCTCTCTCAGCCCAACTCACCTCATAGGATTGTTGGGGAAAATAGGAGGAGATAGGAAGTATAATAATAAGGGTGGGATATAAAATAAATAATCATGAGCACACACTCTTCCACACAATTACACACTGACCTTCAGTTGTAGAGTGTACCTTTTCCATGGGTACATGTTTAACAGCCTGAGAGGGAAATGAGAATTGACAAACTGGACTGAGCCCCATTACTTGTATTACTTTAAAACAGGGGTGTCAAACTCAATTTCATTGAGGGCCACATCAGCATTGCGGTTGCCCTGGGGGGGGGTAATGGCCAGGGTGGGTGTGGCCTACTGGGTGGGTGTGGCTAAAGTGTGGCCTACTGGGTGGGCGTGGCCAGCTCTACATTGTTCGCATCAAGGGTGCCAATGGGGGCCTGGGCAGGAGTGGGACAGATCTGAGGGTCTCTGGCAGAAGGAGGGTCTCTGGGCCAGGGCCAAGGCAGAGGGGGCCATTCCCTCACTGTTTCCAGGATGGCTTCAGGGGCCACATGAAACCACTTCGCGGGCCGGATCTGGCCCCCGGGCCTTGTGTTTGACATGTCTGCTTTAAAATATCAACATTAAGTCCATGGTTAAGACTGCTGAATATAAAGTATGCTGTTTAAGTAAACTGGTGCAGATGTGCCAGTTCATTGTGGAATGTACTTTTCTGGTATTAGACTGGATAAGGGCTAAGCACTTGAATGCCAATCTGCTAAATTCCCAAGTTTATTTTCTCAACTTAATTTTCTTGAGAATTAGGAGCTCTTTCTCTTTGTTAAAAAAAGTCGTGCCTAATAAACTTTATGTATTTTTTTCTTCATTTATGTAGAAATTGCAGCATGCAATTTCCATGCCACAGGGAGACACTACAGAAAATGACAGGAAATGAAAGAAGCTTCTTAGTTCTGTACTATGTTATCATAATGAAAATTCAAGGGGAAATATCTTTTTGAAAAACCCTTTCCTGCAATTTCCCATGGTTGTCGGGCCACATAATGTATATATACATCTCTGAGAGGTGCCACAATGCCTAGGATTATATAGCACCTTGTAAGAGGCAGGGTGTGACTTGGTAGTTAGACTTGAATTTCTGATTCTTGAAACTTGTCTTGCATTTGCATGTTCTACTTCCTTCTCAAAATCCCAGTAGCGTCATTTACATTTTGCCACCACACCTGTCTGATTTTGCTGCTGTTTCATATTAAAACCTCAATTTCATTACTGGAATCCTTACCTTACTTAGGTGGAATAATGAATGTTCAGGTAAACTCCAGTTTCCACCCACCTCCAAGTCACATTTTACTATATTTTAGATGAGAAATGGACAAGATCTTACTCAGCAAAACAGTTGACCTTGAATAACCAGTTAAATTTTGTAAAGTTTTGATAGGAACATTGTTTTCTGCTAACTCACGCAAGCACAAGCCATTGTTTGCACTTTGGGTAGAACAATAGCCATCTGATGGTTTGCCCAAACCAGGAAGTCAGGGAAGGAATCTGAACAAAGAAGGGAGTTAAGAAAGCAGGCAAAACTCTATGGAGCACTTGGATTTCTGGGCAAATTTCCAGAAGCCAAAGACAATGAGCTTGTCAAGGCTGCTGTTGACCTCTGGAGTAAAACTGAAAGGGCTAATGACACAATTGCTCATAAGTGTATTCTTCTGGCAGTGTGGAACCCAGGCTTGTCCTTGGTTTTCTGTGGATGTAATGAAAAAGTCAGGGAACAACTGACTTGCAAGTAGTATACGACGTGCCAAGAGACCAATTGGACCTAACTCAGTGCATATAATTGCACCTACTGTGTGGCAGCAAAACCTGTAAAATAGTTTGAGGCTTCCATTGCATCCTCAAACAGCCATCCAGCAAGGCTCTTTAGAGTGGTAAAGGGCTTATTGCCATCTGCTTCAGAACTCCCAATGCTGTCTATTTCAAAGCAAAAAAGAAAGTAGCCACAGAATAATTCTTTACTTGCTGCTCTGAATAAACCAACATGATTCCTGTTCGTTTTAGTTTACCTAGCCAAAGGGAGGGGGTTGATCAAATAAACACAGGAAGTGATGCCATCAGACTTGAAGGAAGCAGAGTTTTTACTCGCTCCCTGGTTCCAAAAGATTTTGTCAAATACCATCCCTTATTTTGGTTTTGAAGGTAGCGTGTGAGGTAGCTGCAGACCTTGGATGGCATCAATTACTCTGAGCACTTTCATTTGGGACACGGTCATCTGGCGGAAAACACAGACATTGTTGATCCTGCTTGATCTCTCAGCAGTTTTTGTTACTGTTGACTAAGGTATTTTTGGACTGTCTCTGTGGGCTGAGAGTTGGGGACACTGAGTTGTTTCTACAGGCATGCTTGGCTGCCCAAAACAGCATTTTGTCCCCAGCGCTATCAAGCTTTTATATGAAACTATGGGAGTTGCTTGCTCATCAGAGGTTTAGGAAGTGGATGTCACTTCTTCATAACATCTGAATTAGGAAATGCCATGCTGGGGTACATGAGCACCAATAAACTAAAGCTAAATCCTATGCGGAGGGGGCAGAAGAGTTTAGAGCATTGGGGAATGACCAGTTTCAACTTTATATATATATATATATATGTGTGTGTGTGTGTGTGTGTGTGTGTGTGTGTGTGTGTGTGTGTAAATTATTCAAATTGCTAATAAAGAATTAGGGAGGCTGATATGGCCATTTCGAATTTATTTTGTTCTCATCAGTCAGTCATACCCTTTATCTGAGATTCGAACCTGGGCAAATTATATATTAGGCAGTTGTTTTAACCCCTAGGCCACAGGCTCTTTCTCTCTTTATTAGCTAGGAAGCAAGGGAGATATCCCCTTCATGGATTACTGCCTTGTAGTGGTGAAGGGGCTTGCGTAATTCAATGAAGCTATGAGCTATGCCATGCAGAGCCACCCAAGATGGACAGGTCATAGCAGAGAGTTCTGACAAAACGTAATCCACTGGAGAAGGAAATGGCAACCCACTCCAGTATCTTTGCCATGAAAACCCTATGGACAGTACCAAAAGGCAAAACGATATGATGCTGGAAGATGAGCCCCTCAGGTCGGAAGGCATCCAATGTGCTACTGGGGAAGAGCAGAGGGCTAGTACTAGTAGCGCCAGAAAGAATGAAGTGACTGGGCCAAAGCCGAAAGGATGCTCAGCTGTGGATGCGTCTGGTGGTGAAAGGAAAGTCCGATGCTGTAAAGATTTTTTGTCCATAGGAACCTGCAAGGTAAGATCCATGAATCAAGGAAAGCTGGACGTGGTCAAACAAGAGATGACAAGACTGAACATCGACATCTTAGGTATCAGTGAACTAAAATGGACAGGAATGTGTGAATTTAATTCAGATGACCATCAGGTATACTACTGCAGGCAAGAATCCCTCAGAAGAAATGGAGTAGCCTTCATAGTCAATAAAAGAGTAGGAAAAGCAATACTGGGATACAATCCTCAAAATGACAGAATGATCTCAGTTTGAATCCAAGGCAAACCATTCAATATTACAGTAGTCCAAGTCTATGCCCCAACCACCAGTGCTGAAGAGGATGAAATTGACCGGTTCTGTGAAGCCCTACAGCTCCTTATAGAACTAACACCAAAAAAT